>NC_037674.1:10677743-11024573 GCF_003255815.1 Theropithecus gelada
AAAAAAAAAAAAAAAAAAAAAAAAAAAAAAAAAAAAAAAAAAAAAAAGTGAGCAGTTTATCTATTAATGAAAAAGACCAATATCCGAGAATGGCAAACAGATCAATATTGGTGATGCAATGTGGCCAATGACCATGTAAAATAACAGAAGTCACACAGCAATGATACGAATACTTGGTATCTTGCAATCATGCAAAGGAGCAAAAGTATTATACTACAAAAGGCATAGAGTTAGGCTATGAATTGCTCAAAGAAAAGGGAAAAATATCAGATAGCTATTATAGGAAGAAAAGACAAAGTAAAAAAGCATCAGTTAAAATACTCCAGTAGGAAAAAGGTTGATCATGCAATGTCAAGCCATCATTAGAAAGTAATAGGCTAGCACCATTAATAAATGATTCCAATTACATAAATTAGTTAATACATAAATTAATAACCTTGTCCAAAACTGGCCAAAGTAATACACATGAAACTTAAAGCACTGAGCATACCTGTAAGAAATTAAACTTATATTCATTCTGGGTAAAATTTGTATATTGCATATTACACTGTGGGTGAGAGTGTAAATTAGGTCAACCATTGTGGAATACAGTGTGGTGATTCCTGAAAGACCTAGAGGCAGAAATAGCATTTGACCCAGCAATCCCATTACTGAGTATATACCCAAAGGAATATAAATTATTCTATTATAAAGATACATGCACCCACAGGTTCACTGCAGCACTATTCACAATAGCAAAGACATGGATTCAGCCTAAATGCCCATCAATGATAGACTAGATAAAGAAACTGTGGTACATATACCCCCATGGAATACTATGCAGCCATAAAGAACAAGATCTTGTCCTTTGCAGGGACATGGATGGAGTTAGAAGCTATTATCCAGCAAACTAACATAGGAACAGAGAACCAAACATGGATCTAAGTACTATAGGGATCTAATGGGCATCAAACAGGCCATGGATGTCCATTTTTAATTTTTCAAAGTCTTCTAAATTTGTATTTAAAAATGGAATAGGGAAGATACTTACATAAGATTCTGTAATTTCAGGTCAAAAAGAAACATTTTTTAAAAAAGGTAAAAATGATCTAAAGATAACATAGGTAAATGTGTGCCATGGTGGTTTGCTGCACAGATCATCCCATCACCTAGGTATTAAGTGCAGCATCCATTAGGTATTCCTCCTAATGTTTTCCCTACCCCCACCCCATGCCCCCAATAGGCCCCTGTGTGTGTTGTTCCCCATCATGTGTCCATGTGTTCTCATCATCCAGCTCCCACTAACAAGTGAGAACATGCGGTGTTTGGTTTTCTGTTCCTACATTAGTTTGCTAAGGATAATGGCTTCCAACACCATCCATGTCCCTGCAAAGGACAAGATTTAGTTCTTTGTTTTATGGCTGCACAGTATTCCACGGTGTGTATGTACCAGATTTTCTTTATCCAGTCTATCACTGATGGGCATTTAGGCTCATTCTATGTCTTTGCTATTGTGAATAGTGCTGCAATGAACCTATGTGCACATGTATCTTTATAAAAGAATAATTTATATTCCTTTGGGCATATACTCAGTAATGGGATTGTTGGGTCAAATGGTATTTCTGCCTCTAGGTCTTTGAGAAATTGCCACACCGTATTCAACAATGGTTGAACTAATTTACACTCTCACCAACAGTGTAAAAGCATTCCTTTTACTCTGCAACCTTGCCAGTATCTCTTGTTTTTCGACTTTTAAGTAATAACCATTCTGAATGGCATGAGATGGTATTTCATTGTGGTTTTGATTTGCATTTCTCTAATGATCAATGATGTTGCATTTTTTTACATATATTTGTTGGCTGCATGTATGCCTTCTTTTGAGAAGTGTCTGTTCATGTCCTTTGCCCACTTTTTAATGGGGTTATTTCCTGTAAATTTGTTTAAGTTCCTTGTAGACTCTGGATATTAGACTTTTGTCAGATGAATAGATTGCAAAAATTTTCTCCCATTCTGTAGGTTGTCTGTTTACTTTGTTGATAGTTTTTTTTTTTTTTTTTTTCTTTCTGTGCTCTTTAGTTTAATTAGATCCCATTTGTCAATTTTTGCTTTTGGCATCTTTGTCATAAAATCTCTGCCCATGCCTATGTCCTGAATGATACTGCCTAGATTTTCTCCAAGGGCTTTTACAGTTTTGGGTTTTGCATTTAAGTTGTTAATCCATCTTTAGTTTTTGCACATGGTATAAGGAAAGGGTCCAGTTTCAATTTTCTGCATATGGCTAGCCAGTTCTCCCAGCATCATTTATTAAATAGGGAATGCTTTCCCCATTGTTTGTTTTTGCCAAAGATCAGATGGTTGTAGATGTGCAGTCTTATTTCCGAGTTCTTTGTTCAATTCCTTTGGTCCATGTGTCTGTTCCTTTTTTTTTTTTTTTTTTTTTTGAGACGGAGTCTCGCTCTGCAGTGGCCAGATCCCAGCTCACTGCAAGCTCCGCCTCCCGTGTTTACGCCATTCTCCTGCCTCAGCCTCCCGAGTTATGTGTCTGTTCTTGTACCAGTCCCATGCTGTTTTGGTTACTATAGTCTTGTAGTATAGTTGGAAGTTGTATAGCACAGTGCCTCCAGCTTTGTTCTTTTTGCTTATGATTGTCTTGGCTATTTATCCTATTTTTTTGGTTCCATATTAATTTTTAAATAGTTTCTTCTAATTCTGTGAAGAATGTCAATGGTAGTTTAATGGGAATAGCATTGAATCTATAAATTAGTTTGGGTAGTATGACCAATTCACGATATTGATTCTTCCTATCCATGAGCATTGAATGTTTATCCATTTGTGTCCTCTCTAATTTCTTCGAGCAGTAGTTTTAGTTCTTCTTGAAGAGATTCTTCACTTCCCTTGCTAGCTGTATTCCTAGGTATTTTATTCTTTTTGAAGCAATTGTGAATGGGAGTTCATTCATAATTTAGCTCTCTGCTTGCCTGCTGTTGGTGTATAGGAATGTCAGTAATTTTTGCACACTGATTTTATATTCTAATACTTTGCTGAAGTTGCTTATCAGCTTAAGAAGCTTTTGGGCTGAGATGATGAGGTTTTCTAGAGATAGGATTATGTCATCTGCAAACAAAGATAATTTGACTTCTTCTCTTCCTATCTGAATACTCTATTTATTTCTCTTACCTGATTTCCCTGGCCAGAACTTTCAATACTATGTTGAACAGGAGTGGGGAGAGAGGGCATCCTTGTGTTATGCTGGGTTTTGTAGAGAATGTTTCCAGCTTTTGCCATTCAACATGATATTGGTTGTGAATTTATCATCTATGGCTCTTATTATTATTTCGAGGCATGTTCCTTCTATACCTAGTTTATTGAGTTTTTAACATGAAGAGATGTTGAATTTTATTGAAGGCCCTTTTTGCACCTATTGAGATAATCATGTGGTTTTGTCTTTAGTTGTGTTTATGTGATGAATCACATTTATTGATTTGTACATGTTGAATCAAACTTGCATCCTGGGATGAAGCCAACTTGATCATGGTGGATGAACTTTCAATGTGCTGCCGGATTTGGGTTGCCAGTATTTCACTGAGGATTTTTGCATTGATGTTCATCAAGGAAATTGGCCTGAGGTTTTTGTTGTTGTTGTTGTTGTTATCTCAGCCAGGTTTTGGTATCAGGATGATGCTGACCTCACAGAATGAGTTATAAAGGAGACCTCCTTTTCAATTTTTTGGAATAGTTTCAGCAGAAATGGTACCAGCTCTTCTTTGTGCCTCTGTGAATTCATCTGGACCTGGGTTTTTTTTGGTTGGTAGGCTAATTATTACTGCCTTAATTTCAAAACTCATTATTGGTCTATTCAGAGATTCAGTTTTTTTCTGGTTCAGTTTTGGAAGGGTGTATGTGTCCAGGAATTTATCCATTTCTTCTAGATTTTCTAGTTTATGTTCATAGATGTATTTATATTATTCTCTGATGGCTGTTTGTATTTCTGTGGGGTGAGTGGCAGTATCTCCCTTATCATTTCTGATTTTGTTTATTTCATTCTTCTTTCTTTTCATCTTTATTAGTATAACTAGTGATCTATTTTATTAATTAAAAAAACACACCTTCTAGATTCACTGATTTTTTTTTTTGAAGGGTTTTGTGTCTCTATCTCCTTCAGTTAAGGTCTGATTTTAGTTATTTCTTGTCTTCTGCTAGCTTTGGGGTTTGTTTGCACTTGATTCTCTTGTTCTTTCTGTTGTGATGTTAGGTTGTTAACTTGAGATCTTTCTAGCTTTCTGATGTAGGCATTTAGTGCTATAATATAAATTTCCCTCTTAACACTGTTTTAGCTGCATCCCAGAGATACTGACACATTATCTATCTGTTCTCATTAGTTTCAAAGAACTTCATTTCTGCCTTAATTTCATTATTATTATTATTGTTATTATTATTATTATTTGAGATGGAGTTTCACTCTGTCACCCAGGCTGGAGTGCAGTGGGATGATCTCGACTCACTGCAACCTCTGCCTCCTGGATTCAAGCAATTCTCCTGCCTAAGCCTTCTGAGTAGCTGGGATTATAGGCACGCGCCACCATGCCTGCCTAATTTTTGTATTTTTAGTAGAGATGGAGTTTCCTCATGTGGGCCAGGCTGGTCTCGGACTCCTAACCTCTGGTGATCTCCTGCCTTGACCTCCCAAAGTGCTAGGATTACAGGTGTGAGCCACCATGCCCAGCCTAATTTCATTACTTATCCAAGAGTCATTCAGGAGCGGGTTGTTCAATTTCCATGTCGTTGTGTGGTTCTGAGTACATTTCTTAATCCTAAATTCTAATTTGATTGTGCTGTGGTCAGAGAGATTGTTCATTATGACTTCAGTTCTTTTGAATTTGCTGAGGAGTGTTTTACTTCCGATTATGTGATTAACTTTAGAGTAAGTGTTGTGTGGTGACAAGATGTATATTCTGTTGTTTTTAGGTGAAGAGTTCTGTGGATATCTATCAAGTCCACTTAGTCCAGAGCTGAGTTCAGGTCCTGAGTATCATTGTTAATTTTCTCTCTCAATGATCTGTGTAATATTGTCAGTGGGGTGTTAAAGTCTCCCACTATTATTGTGTGGGAGTCTGTCTCTTTGAAGGTCTCTAATAACTTGCTTTATGAATCTGGATGCCCCTTTGTTGGGTGCATATATATTTAGGTCAGTTAGATTTTATTGTTGGATCAAACCCTTTACTATTATGTGATGCCCTTCTTTGTCTTTTTTGATCTTTGTTGGTTTAAAGTCTGTTTTGTTAGAAACTAGGATTGCAACCCCTGAGTTTTATGGTTTTCCATTTGCTTGGTAAATTTTCCTCCATTCCTTTATTTTGAGCCTATTTGTGTTTTTGTAGGTGAGCTGGATCTCTTGAAGACAGCATATTGATGGGTCTTGGCTGTTTGTACAGCTTGTCATTCTGTGTCTTTTACTTAGGGTATTTAGCCCATTTACATTTAAAGTTAGTGTTGTTATGTGTGAATTTGATCCTGTCATCATGATGCTAATTGGTTATTTTGCAGGCTTATGTGGTTGCTTCACAGTGTCACTAGTCTGCGTACTTCAGTGTGTTTTTGTAGCGGCTAGTAACAGTTTTTTCTTTGTGTATTTAGTGCATCCTTCAGGAGCTCTTGCAAGGCAAACCTGGTAGTGACAAATTCTCTCAGCATGTGGTTGTCTGAAAAGAATCTTATTTCTCCTTTGCTTAAGAAGCTTAGTTTGGCGGGATATAAAATTCTGGGTTAGAAGTTGTTTTCTTTAAGAATGTTGAATATTTACCCCAATCTCTTCTGGCTTGTAAGGTTTCCACTGAGAGGTCTGCTGTTAATTTGATGGGCTTCCCTTTGTGGGTGACCTGGCCTTTCTCTCCAGCTACCCTTGACATTTTTTCTTTCATTTTGACCTCGGAGAATCTGATGATTATGTGTCTTGGGATTGACCGCTCATGGAGTATCTTACTGTGGTTCTCTGCATTTCCCGAATTTGAATGTTGGCTTGTCTTACTAGGTTGGGGAAGTTTTCCTGGAGGATATCCTGAAGTATATTTTCCAACTTGGTTCCATTCTCCCTGTCTTTTTTGGATACCCCTGATCAGTCGTAAGTTTGGTCTCTTAACATAATTCCATAATTCTTGGAGGTTTTTTCATTCCTTTTTATTCTTTTGTCTCTATTCTTGTCTGTGTGTGTCATTTCAGAAACATCATCTTCAAACTCTGAGATTCTTTCCTCCACTCAGTCTATCCTGCTATTGATACTTGTGATTTCATGGTGTAGTTCTCACATTGTTTTTCAGCTCCAACAGGTTGGCTGTGTTCCTCTCCAGAATGGCTATTCTGGCTATCAGCTCCTGTATTGTTTTTTCATCATTCTTAGAAATGAAAGAATATTTCATGCTCTTTTAGCTCAGTTAAGTTCATTATTACCCACTTTCTGAAGCCTACTTCTATTAAGTCAGCTATCTCAGCCTCAGCCCAGTTCTGTGCCCTTGCTGGAGAGGTGTTGCAGTCATTTGGAAAAGAGGCCCTCTGGCATTTTTAGTATTCAGTGTTTTTGCATTGATTCTTTCTCATCTTTGTGGGCTTATTTTCCTTTGATCTTTGAGGTTGCTGATGTTTGAATGGAGTTTTTGTTAGGTCTTTTTTCTTGATGTTGTTTTTTCTGTTTGTTTTTCTTTCAACAGTCAGGCTACTCTTCCAGAGGACTGCTGTGGTTTGCTGGGGGTCTGCTCCAGACCCTAGTTGCCTATTTTTTTTGTGCCTGGAGGCATCACCAGTAAAGGCTGAGAAACAGGAAAGATGACAGCCTGTTCCTTCCTCTGAAAGCTCCGTCCCAGGGGGTTACTGACATGTTGCTGTTCCAAACACGCCTGTAGGAGGTGGAGATCCCTGTTGGGAGGTCTCACCCAGTCAGTAGGAACAGGATCAGGGACCTGCTTAAAGAAGCAGTCTGGCTGCTTTTTGGTAGAGCAGGTGTGCTGCATTGTGGGGGACCCTTCCTCATCTGGACCATTTGTATTCTCTAAAGCCAGCAGGCTGGAATGGTTGAGTGGACCAAACTGCAGAGATGATAGTTGCCCCTCCCCCCGGGAACTCAGTCCCATCTCAGGCAGACTGCAGCCTGTTGCTGTTGACTGGATGGAATTCCAAGCAGTGAGTCTTAACTTGTGAGGTGCTGTGGAAGTGGGGCCCTCAGAATGATGCTGCTTGGCTCCCTGGATTCGCCCTCTTCCTAGGGATATGTATGGATGGATCTCTTGCCTTGCTGGAGATCCTGGGACCAGAATATGTATAACCCCTGGTTCTCTGTATGTGCCTGAGTGGCTGCTGTGCCAAGACTTCACACAGCTCTGTGTATCAGATCCAAGTCTCTTGTAGTGTGGGCTTGCAAGGGGATCTCCTGATCCATGAGTTGCAAAGATCCATGGGAGAAGTGTGGTTTCCTGGGCAGGGCCACACACTCACTCACCACTTCCCTTGGCTGGGGATGGGGGTTTCTTTGGCTCCGTACTGCTCCTGGGTAGGCTCTTGTCCTACCTTGCTTTTTCTTTCTTCTCCATGGGTTGAGTTGTTTGCTTAGTCAGTCCCAGTGCAAGAACCTGGATATTTCAGTTGAAGGTGCTAAATTCACTCGAAGCTTTCATTCCTCTCTGATAGTGCCGTGGACTGCAGCTGCTTCTAACTGGCCATGTTGGCCCCTCCAAAGTGGTTTCTAAGTGGGGTTTTAAACTGGATTTTCATATCAAAACATAGTGTTGTTATTATATGAGTTTTCATAATATGAAGATTAGAAAAAATGTTCAATATTTTCCTGTAAAACTAGCCAATAATTTAGAGAATTTAGAAAACTATGGTAATTAATTCATCTTCATCAGGTCTGTTTTTCTTTAGAATTTTAAGAGGAGGTTCATTAGTTCATGGGTTATCTAATTTTATTCTTTCAGATATAGTCAAATGAGAACTCAGCTCTCTGTAGTAGTCCTGACACCTAGCTTTAGCAATGATCAGTTCAAAGTTATTCTTTCTCGGCCGGGCGCGGTGGCTCAAGCCTGTAATCCCAGCCCTTTGGGAGGCCGAGACGGGCAGATCACGAGGTCAGGAGATAGAGACCATCCTGGCTAACACGGTGAAACCCTGTCTCTACTAAAAAATACAAAAAGTCAGCCGGGCGTGGTGGCGGGCGCCTGCAGTCCCAGTCACTTAGGAGGCTGAGGCAGGAGAATGGCGTAAACCCGGGAGGCAGAGGTTGCAGTGAGCTGAGATCCGGCCACTGCACTCCAGCCCGGGCGACAAAGCAAGACTCCGTCTCAAAAAAAAAAAAAAAAAAAAAAAAGAAAAAAGCTATTCTTTCTCGTCTATACTTTCACCCACTTCTTCTTACCCTCACTGTGATTGTACTGAAGCAAATTCCAGATTTCATAGCATTTCATCCATATACATTTCAGTCAGTAAAGGTAGGGAACTCTTTTTCTTTTTGAATATACCTAGAATACCACTGTCACACTTAAAAATAATAATTCCTTAATATTATCAACTATCGAGTCTATGTTCACATCAATATTAGATGAAATACAACAAAATATACCTTAACAAATAATACAATGTCAAGGCAAAACTCATATCTAATCTGTACTTGTGCCTTAATTCTTAAAATACATTTTGTAATGAAATGAATATTGTTTTCATTTAAATTAGTACCAGGTAAAGTTCTTAAATACCAATATTATTTAATTTAAAATCCTACTAAGCAATTCAGAATGGTTTTGACTTTATGATTCCATATTCACCAATGAGTTATCTCTAGTATGTTCATTTTATTCTTGAATAATCACCCTAATGTGTAGTTAGGGTGCATATTTACATATACACACAAAATAAAAAGATGCTGCTGCTTCTATGAATACCACACAAAAGTCCATGATGTCTTTCTAGGTATATCATTGTCTTATTTCCTATTATATATTGCCTCACGGTTCTGTAACTACTTTATCAATGTGGCAATGAATAGGTAAGACTCTAGACTACTTTAAAAGATGGTTCTTAGATAAATAATGTATTCTTTAACGAGTTTAAAGGCTAACTTTAATAAATATTTATTGAGTGCCTACTAAATGTTGGATTCTGTGACATTGTATATACTGTACTGTTAGCAGTCAGTAAGAGAAAAATAATTTCTCATCAACTTTATGCTGTAGTCTTATAGAAAGACAGTAAAAATATGCCAAACAAGGCCCAAGTAAATCTAATTAAAAAATCAGGAAATATAATATTTAAAGCACTATCTAACATTTGTTTCACATGTGAAAATATGATTTCACTAGGAAAATAATGAGGAAGGCAGGTAGCTTTGCACATAGGAGGCCACTCAACTAACATCAGTGGGACTAAGTGATTGACATAGGTTTTCTCTGGATAAGCATTCATTACTCTTCATGTTTAATAACAGTTATCTGTGTTTAAGGCAGGTTAAACAACTTGTAATTAAACCTGAAGTAGTCAATTAAGATAAGTTTGAAACATCCAGTCTATGTTTTATTATAAAATGTCTTTCTTTTCCAGAAGTTTATGATTACCACTGATGATAAAGAGAAGCCAGACTGGAAAGAAAAAGGATTGGCAGAACATACATTAAGTTCAAAGAGGAAATGTGAATTGCTGATCCTAAATCCATTTAAAAATGTTCTCTGTCTTTAGAAAAATATTTGTTCCATGCTGAAAGCCCCATTATACACAATAGAACTGACCCTTAGCTTATAATTAGGCTTGGGTCAAAAGTCTTAACCAAAAATTCAAAATATACATAAATATATGACCCGAATAAGGAAAGTCTCCAGTTAAGTGCAAGCTGTGTTTAAAAAGCTCTCAGGAAAGACTCAATTACCATCCCCCGTTCTTTTAGGAAACCATTCAGGAGAGGCTTAAAAGGATGTTACAAAAAATGCTAGATTCCAAAAGGATTTTATATTCTCTCATTAGATCTTCAGTTAAATGACCAAATGACAGATATAAAATTGAATAAAAAAATAAAGTAGCATATGATATAATACATTGTATTTCCATATTTGTGGACCACAGTCTAAATTATAAGTAAAATAAAAAGTAGGTAACTGGACTCCATACTCTGTCCAACTGAATAACTTTATTCAGTTACAATGAAGGTAGAATATTCTTCATTTATATATTAGGCCACAGTTAAAGAATGTGCAAAACTATAAGCAAATACTAGTTCCTATCTGAAACTGAAAGTGAACTACCTTTGGATCTAACCCTGGGGAATTACTTTTAAAACAGTGGGGAATCATATTTCTAAAATGACTTTAATCCTCTTTGCCTTTGGGAAACTATTAGAGAAGACAGCCATTTTGGGGAGGAAAATGATTTTTATGGTTGACTGGGAAAAAATATGGCATATATGTTAAAATAAGGAATACAATTAATCAAAGATGTTAAAATATGGAAAAAATAAAATCAGTAGAATATAGTATTATCATCCATATTTTATAGATAAGTGAACGAAGACAACAGAAGTTAGAAGGTATGTCCAAAGTCACTTGACATGAAAGTGGAAGGCGGCCTCATTCACTTTCTATTTCTTGGTATACACAGATAAAATTAATTTGTAAATTAACCTTGTATCCAGAAACCTTATCAATCTCAGTATTAATTCTAAGAACATCTATGCAGATTTGTTTTGCACTATTTATAGAGTCATAACTGCAAATAATGATAGTTTTATTTCTTCCTTTCCCTAATTTATACATTTATTTATTTTTCTTGCCCATTCCACTGGTTGAATACAAGTGGTCATTTCCATCATCTTTATCTTGTCTCTAAACTCAGATGAAAAGCTTTAATCGTTTTCCACGAGAGCATAATGTTTGTTATCTATTGTCCACGATTACGTGTGGTTGTATTATTCTGTTAATATGGTAAGTTAAATTGACTAATTTTCATGTGTTAAGTTAATCTTGCATCCCTAGAATAACCTAATTTGGATTTGATGTATTATTCATGTTATATATCACCAGATACTGCTCGATAATTTTTTAAGGTTTTAAAATCTATGTTCATGAATGAGGCTAATTTATAATGTTCCCATTTTTCCTGGCATGATCAGGTTTTATTATTTCCAAGTATATTTTTAAAGCTAGAAACATGACTCTAATGCAAATACAGATTGAACATATATTCGATATCAGTAAAGACTGATCTCACCCACTGAGTAGAGCTGGTCCAAGACAATGTGAGAGAAGATATATATGTAATGAAATAACTCTAGAATAAGATTGATGAATTAATGGCCTACGGGTCAATAAAATTATAACTTTTGGGGTTACCTTTTCTACTTGACAGAAAATATTTACATCCCTACTTGACAAAATCTATATATTCATAAGTAACTTCACAGAGTGTAGGCTATAATCAGTAAATAGTAAGTGAAATGAAAGTGCATCTCCTAGAGAATTAAATATTCTTTGAGTGGCCCTGTTCGACAGTACTTTAGAATAACATTGAAAGGACAGGCAGTCATCTTGTTGGTTATACTTAACAGAATCTAGATTATATAGGGACCTCATGAAATGAGTCTCCCTTCTGTTTTCTGGAAAAATGTCCATAAAACCAGCAATTTGCCCCTTAAATGCTTGGTAAAATGCGTAAGTGAAGCCATCTACTCTTGGAAGTGTGTGAAGGTATTTAGTAATAGATTTAATTTCTTTAATAAATATAGGACTATTCAGATTTATCAGATTTTTTGATATTACTGTATTTTAGAAATTTTTCCATTTCACCTAAGTTTTCAAGTTTATTGGCAGACAGTAGTTGGCAGTATTACTATCAGATGGAATTACTTGATGTCTTTAGTATTTCTGGTGCTGATTATTTTTGCCTTCTCTCTTTATATCTCAATCAGTATTGCCAGAGATTGATGAAGTTTAGGTATTTTCAGGTACTGAATGTGGACTTCGATGACTTCTCTGTTGTGTGTTTATATTCGACTTAATTTCTTACTTTAACCTTTTAATTTCCTTATCAGTTTCTTATTGTTAAATTGTTATTGTTTATCTAGCTTCTTAAGAGGAATGCTCAGGTCATTGATATTCAGCCTTTCCCTTTATTCAATATATACATTTGAGGCTATAAATATCTAGTGTTTTAACATTACTTCACAATTTTGATATGTGAACTTTTTCATTAGCTTATGGTTCAAAAATTATTAATTTCTCTTTATATTTATTCCTTGTTCCATAGATTTAGACATTTATTGCTTTTAATTCCCACATATTTTAAGATTTTCTAGCTAGCTTTCTTATTGTGGTAAAAAACGCATAATAAAATTTACCCTTAAAAAATTTTTTTTTGTTACTTTCCCCTCTCAGGTATCTTGTTATAGCGTAAAATTTACAATCTTGACTATTTTTAAGTGTACAGTACAGTACTATTACTTACAGGCATCTCGTTGTGCAACAAATCTCTAAAACTTCCTTTTGCAAAAATGAAACTCTAAATCCATTAAACTCTCCTTTTCCCCTTCCACACAGCCCTGACAAACACTATTCTACTATATAGTTCTAAGATTTTGACTACTATAGATACCACATATAATTGGAATAATTCCATATTTGTCTTTTTGTAACTGGCTTTTCACTTAGCATAATGTCCTCAAGGTTTATTCATGTTGTCATAACATGACAGAATTGCTTGTTTGTTTGTTTGTAGAGATGGGGTCTCACTTTGTTGCTCAGGCTGGCTCAAACTCCCAGGCTTAAGTGGTCCTCCTGTCTAGGCCTCCCAAAGTGCTGGAATTAGAAGTGTTAGCCAACACACCCAGCCTCCTCCTCCTCCTCCTCCTTTTTTTTTTTTTTTTTTTTTTTAGTAAAGACTGAATAACATTCCACTGTATAGATATATTATACTTTCTTTAACCATTCATCTGTTGATACACTTTTAGGTTGCTTCCACATCTTGGCTATTGTGAATAATACTGCAATAAACTTGGAGTCCAAAAGTCTTCAGTATCTGATTTCAATTCTTTTGGATACATACCCAGAAGTGGGATTGTGGTATAATGTGGTAGCTGTAATTTGTTGAGAAAGCTCCATACTATTTTTCATATTGGCTGTACTATTTTACATTCTCACCAAAGTGCATGAGGGTTCCAATTTCTCCTCATCTTCAAGAACACTGTTATTTTTCTGTGTTTTTGTTGGTTACCATCCCAGTAGGTATGAGGTAATATCTCATTGTTGTTTTGATTTGCATTTCCCTGATGATTAGTGATGTTGAGCATCTTTTTATATATTTGTAAGCCATTGTATTTCATCTTTGGAAAAATGTCTGTTCAAGTCCTTTGATCATTTTAAAATTAATTATTATTTTCTTTGGTATTGAGTTATAGAAATTCTTGATATATTCTGGATATTAATCCCTTTACCAACACATAGTTTGCAAATACTTTCTGTATTTGGTTTCTCAAGCTTTTCATTCTGTTGATTATTGCATTTGCTGCACTAAAGTTTTAAAGTTGGATTTAGTCCCATTCATCTATGTTTGCTTTTGTTGTCTGTGCCTTTGTTGTCATGTCCAATAAATCACAGCCAAATCCAATGTAATGAACATTTCCTTCTATGTTTTCTACTAGGAGTTTTGTAGTTTAAGGTCTTACATTTAGGTATTTAATCCATTTTTAATTACTTTTTGTATATGGTATAAGAGTGGGTCCAACTTCATTCTTTTGCATATGGATATCCAGCTTTCCCAACATCTTTTGTTGAAGAGACTATTTCCAATTGTGTAGTTTTGACATCTTTGTTGAAAATCATTTGACCATATACATAACAATTTCTCTGAGCTCTAGTTCTGTTACATGAGTCTATAGGTCTGTTTTTATGTCAGTATCATACTGTTTTGACTATTGTATATTTGTAATATGTTTTGAAATCAGCAAGTGTGACATCTACAGCTTTGTTTTCTTTCTTGAAATAGAAAGTTGAGGTTTTTTGGCTATTCATGGTCTTTTGAAATACCATATGAACTTTAGGATAGTCTTTTTATTTCTGAAAAAAATACTTTGGAATTTTAATAGAGATTTCAAGGAATCTGTAGATTATAGTACCAATATTTTAACACTATTAAGTCTTTCAATCCATGATCACAGGATGTCTTTCCCTTTACTGGTGTCTTAATTTTTTTTCAGCAATGTTTCAGAGTTCTCAGTGTATAAGTTTTTGCCTCCTGGGGTAACTTTATCTATAAGTACACTATTCTTTTTGATACCATAGTAAATTATATTTGTTTTCTTAATAATTTCCTTTTCGGATATTTTGCTGTTAATGCACAGAAATGCAACTAATTTTTGTGTGTCAATTTTATATCCTGAAACTTTACTGAATTCATTTATTAGTTTTAACAGTTTTTGGGTTTTGTGTATTAAATCTCTAGGGTTTTTTATACATAAGATGATGTCAATTGTGAACAGAGATAATTTTACGTCTTCCTTTCTGATTTAGATCCCTTTTATTTCTTTTTCTTGCCTAATTAATGTGGAATTCCAATACTACGTTGAATAGAAGTGGTGAGAGAAGGCATCCTTCCCTTGTTACCAAACTTAGAGGAAAAGCTTACAGTTTTTCACTTGTTACTGAGAAAAATAATAGCTGTAAGCTTTTCATGTATGGCCTTTACCATATTGAGGTAATTTCCTACTATTTCTAGTTTGCTTAGTAGTTTCATCATGAAAAGGTATTAAATTTTGTCAAATGTCTTCCTTGGCATCAATTGACATGACTGTGTGTATTTTTTTGTCTGTTTGTTTTGTTTTTTTGAGAAAGGGTCTCCCTCTGTCACCCAGGCTGGAGTGCAGTAGAGTGATTTCGGCTTACTGCAACTTCTGCCTTCTGGGTTCAAGCAATTCTTGTGCCTCAGCCACTGGAGTAGCTGAGATTACTGGAGTGTGCCACCACACCTGGCTAATTTTTGTTATTTTCAAAATAACAAAATAACAGGATTTCAACAAGTTGGCCAGGCTGGTCTTGAATTCCTGACCTCAAGTGATCCACCCACCTCTGGCTCCCAAAGTACCGGGATTAAAGGTGTGAGCCACTGCCCCGATCTATGTGGCTTTTGTCCATCATTTTGTTAATACGATGTCTTAATTTGATTTTCATATATTGAACCATCTTCTTGCATTCTAAAAGTAATTTGTGTAACTCTTAATGTGTTGCTGAATTAAGTGTGCTAGTGTTTTGCTGAAGATTTTTGCATCGGCATTCATCGGGGATATTGGTTTGCAGTTTTTGTTTCTTAAAGTATCTGCCTGATTTTGGTATCAGGGTAATGTTGGACTTCTGAAATGAATTTGGAGGTTTGTTCTAAATTTTTTTCAAGAGTTTGAGAAGGATATTTGTTAGTTCTTCTTTAAATGGTTGGAAGAATTCTTCAGTGAAGCCATTGGTCCTAAGCTTTTCTTTGTTGGGAGCTTTTTGATTGCAGATTACGTTTCCTTACTAGTTATTGGTCTGCAAAGAATTTTTATTTTTTCACGAGTCAGGCTTGGTAAATTTCTAGGAATTTATCCATTGCTTTGAGGTTGTCAAATTTTATTACTACATAGTTGTTTCTAGAAATCTCTTGTGATCATTTGTATTTCTGTGTCATCAGTTGCAATGTCTTCTTTCATTTCTGATTTTTATTATTGGAGTCTGGTTTCTTTTTTTTCTTAGTCTAGCTAAGGGTTTGTTGCTTTTATTGATCTTTTCAAAAAACCAACTTAGTTTTGTTGATTTTTAAAATTGTTTTTATTCTCTGTTTCATTAATTTCTGCTCTAATATTTGTTATTTTCTTCCTTCTATTAACTTTGAGTTTAGTTTGTTCTTACTTTTGTAGTTCTTTGAGATGTAATGTTAGAATTTTTATTTGACATCTTTTCTCTTTCTAAAGGTAGGCATTTATTACTCCAAATTTCCCTCTTAGAACTGCTTTTGTTGCATCCAGTAAGTTTGTCTATGTTCTGTTTTCATTTTCACTCGACCTAAGATACTTTCTTATTTCTCTTGTGATTTCTTCTTTGACTCATTCATCATTCAAGAGTGTATTAATTTCCATATATTTAGAAATTTTCAAGTGTTCCTTTTGCTGTTGATTTACAGTTTCATTCCACCATGGTTAGAGAAGATAGATGGTATGATTTCAATTTTCTTAAATTTGCTAAGGCCTAACATGTAATCTTTAGAAACATTCTGTGGGCATTTTAGAAGAATGTGTATTCTGCTGTTGTTGGGTGGAATGCTCTGCATTTATCTATAAAGACCAATTTGTCTAGAGTGTTGTTCAAGTCTTCTGTTTCTTTACTTATCTTTTCTCTGGTTGTTCTATTCATTATTGAAATTGGAATATTAAAATCTCTATCATTATTGTGTTACTATATGCTTCTCCCTGCAATTCTTTCAATTCTTTATTCTTGCTGCATATATTCACCTAATATATATAAAATTACATCTTTCTGGGAACTGACTTTTTAAATCCTTATATGTCCTTCTTTGCCTCTTCTAACAGTTTTTGACTTAAAGTTTATTTTGACTGGTATAGCAACCCCTGCTCTTATTTGGTTACCATTAGTGTGACTTTTATTTCCTATCCTTTCACTTTCAGTCTATGTGTGTTGTTAAATTTAAAGTGAGTCTCTCATGGATAGCATATAGTTGGATATTGTTGTTTTTTTCATTTTTCCATTTAGCCGCTGTATATATTTGACTTGGGAAATTAGTCCAGTTATATTTAAAGTAATTACTGATAGGTTACTTATTCTTGCCATTTGGTTAATTTTTTCTTTCTGTTTTGTTCTCTTGCTCCTCTCTTCTTCTCATGTTGACTTTGTGATTTGATGATTTTTCGTGGTGATGTGCTTTTATCATTTCTATCTTTTGTGTATCTACTGTACATTATTTTTGTGGTTACCATGGAGATCACATAAAATATTTTATGGTTATATCAGTCTATTTTAAGCTAATAACCACTTATCTTAGATTACACAAGTTACTCTATACGTTACTCCTCCCCAACACACATTTTATGTAATTGATGTCAGATTTTACTTTTTTTGTTTTTTTTTTTGAGAGACAGGGTGTCACTCTGTCACCCAGGTTGGAGTGCAGTGGTGCAATTATGGCTCACTGCAGCCCTGAACTCCTGGGATCAAGGGATCCTCTCAACTTAGCCTCCTGAATAGCTAGGACCACTGGTGCTCACCACCACACTTGGCTAATTAAAAAAAAATTAATAGAGATGAACTTTCCCTATGTTGCCCATACTGGTCTCAAACTCCTGGGCTCAAGCAATCCTCCCATCTCAGCCTCCCAAAGTGCTGGTATTATAGCTGTGAGTCACCTCACCCAGCCAGATACAGCTTCTTTCTATATTATGTTTAAATTGACGAATATTTGTGGATACAGTTATTCTGACTACTTCTGTTCTCTAATTTATATGTAAGTATTAAATATTAAGGCGCACCATTACAGTATTACAATTTTCTGAGTTTGTCTTTACATTTAGCTTTCATACTACAATTTATACTTTCATATGCATTTGTGTTATTGCTTAGCTTTTCTTTTGTTTCAACTTTAAAACTCTTGTAAAGCAGTCCTAGTGGTAATGAACTCCTTCAAGTTTTGTCTGAGCAAGTTTTATCTTTCCTTCATTCTTAAAGAATAGTTTTGCTGGGTAAAGTATTCTTGGTTGACAGTTTTCTTTTAGTATTTAGTTTACTTTTTTCTTTTCAACCTTTATTTTAGGTTCAAGGAGTACACGCGAAGGTTTGTTACATGTGTAAAGTGTATGTGGTGAGGGTTTGGTATACAGATAATTTTGTTACTCAGGTAATCAGCATAATAGCTGACAGTTTTTCAATCCTCACCTTCCTCCCACCTTCCACCCTCAAGCAGGTCTTGGTATCTATTGTTTCCTTTTTTATGTACATGTGTACTCAATGGTTAGCTGCCATTTATACAGGAGAAAATGTGGTTTTTTGTTTTCCTGCATTAATTTCTGCTTAGGATTTCCTGCTTAGGATTATGGCCTCCAGCTTCATCCATGTTGCGGTGAAGGACATGATTTCATTCTTTCATTTGGCGGCACAGTATTCCATGGTGTATATGTACCACATTTTCTTAATACAGTCCCCCATCCAGGTTGATTCTGTATCTTTGCCATTATGAATAGTACTGTATTGAAGATACACATGCATGTGTATTTAGGGTAGAATGATTTATATTCCTTTGGGTATATACCCAGTAAGGGGATCGTTAGGTTGAATGGTAGTTATATTTTAAGGTCTTTCAGAAATCTTCAGATTGCTTTTCACAGTGGTTGGATTATTTTACATTCTCATCAATAGTGTAGAACCATTCCCTTTTCTCTATCATCTCACCAGCATCTGTTATTTTTATTTCCTTGTAATAATACCCATTCTGATTGGTGTGAGATAATATCTCATTGTGGTTTTGATATGCATTTCCCTAATGATTACTGATATTGACCATTTTTTCATATGCTTGTTGGCAGCATGTATGTCTTCTTTTGAAAAATGTCTGTTCATGTATTTATCCCATTTTTTTAATGAGGTTTTTTGTTTTTTGCTTGTAAATTTGTTGTAATTCCTTATAGATTCTGGATATTAAAGTTTTCTCCCATTCTGTAGGTTGTCTATTTACTCTGTTGATAGTTTCTTTTTCTGTGCAGAAGCTCTTTAGTTTAATTAGGTCCTACTTATCAATTTTTGTTTTTGTTGCTTTTGGAGCCTTTTTCATGAAGTCTTTGCCAGGGCCAATGTCTAGAAGGGTATTTCTTAGGTTTTCTTAAGGGACTTTTGTAGTTTTAAGTTTTATATTGAAGTATTCAATCCATCTTGATTTGACTTTTGTATATGGTGAAAGTTAGGGGTTCAGTTTCAATCTTCTACCCATGGTTAGCCTGTTATTCCAGCACCACTTATTAAATAGGGTGCCTTCTCCCCATTGCTTATTATTGTTGGCTTTGTCAAAGATCAGGTGGTTGTAGGTGTGTAGCACTGTTTCTATGCTCTCTAACCAGTACCATTGATCTATGTGTCTGTTTTTGTACCAATAATATGCTGTTTTAGTTACTGTAGCTTTGTAGTATACTTTGAAGTAGGGTAGCATGATACCTCCAGCTTTGTGCTTTTTGTTTGGGATTGCTTTTGTTATTTGGGTCCTTTTTTGTTTCCAAATGAATTTTAGAACAGTTTTTTTTTTCTAATTCTATGTAAAATTTAGTTGGTAGTTTGATAGATATAGCATTGAATCTCTAAATTGCATTGAGTGACATGGCTGTTTAAAAAATATTGACTCTTCCTATCCATGAGCATGGAATGTTTTTCTATTTGTTTGTTTCATCTCTGCCTTTTTCAGCACTGTTTTGTAATTCCAGTTGTAGAGACTTTTTACCTCCCTGGTTAGTTGTAATCCTAGGGTTTTTGTTGTTGTTTTGTTTGTTTTGTTTCTGGCTATTGTGAATGAGATTGTGCTCTTGATTTGGCTCTCAGCATGAGGATTATTGGTGTATAGAAATGCTACTGATGTTTTTTTTTTTGAGATGGAGTCTGGCTCTGTTGTCCAGGCTAGAGTGCAGTAGCACAATCTTGGCTCACTGCAAGCTCCGCCTCCCGGGTTCATGCCATTCTTCTGTTCAGCCTCCTGAGTAGCTGAGACTACAGGTGCCTGCCACCATGCCTGGCTAATTTTTGTATTTTTAGCAGAGATGGGGTTTCACCATGTTAGCCAGGATGGTCTTGATCTCCTGACCTCGTGATCTGCCCACCTTAGCCTCCCAAAGTTCCGGGATTACAGGTGTGAGCCACTGCGACTGGCCAGAAATGCTACTGATTTTTGTACATTAATTTTGTATTCTGAAACTTTGCTGAAGTGGTTTATCAGATCTAGAAGACTTTAGGCAGAAACTATGGGGTTTTCATGGTATAGAATCATATCATTTGCAAAGAGAGATAGTTTGACTTCTTATCTGGATGCCTTTTATTTCTTTATCTTGCCTGAATGCTCTGGCTATAATTTTTAGTAATATGTTGAATAGGAGTGGTGAAAGTGGGCATCTTTGTCTTGTTTTGGTTTTCAAAGGGAATACTTGCAGCTTTTGCCCATTCAGTATGATGTTGTGTGTGTGTTTGTCATAGATGGCTCTTATTATTTTCAGCTATGTACATTCAATAGCTGGTTTCTTGATGGTTTTTAATATGAAAGGATACTAAATATTGTGGAAAGATTTTTCTGTCTCTTGAGATGATCATGTGGTTTTTGTTTTTAGTTCTGCTTATATGATAAATCACATTTGTTGATTTGTGTATGTTGAACCAACCTTGCGTCTCAGAAATAAAGCCTACTTGATCATGGTGGATTAGCTTCCTGATAAACTGCTGGATTTGGTTTGCTAGTATTTTGTTGAATATTTTTGCATCTATGTTCATCTGGGATATTGGTCTCAAGTTTGCTTTGTTTGTTGTGTCTCTGGCAGGATTTGGTATCAGAATGATGATGGCCTCATGGAATTAGTTAGGGAGGAGTCCTTCCTCCTTGATTTTTTGGAATAGTTCCAGGAGGATTGGTATCAGCTCTTCCTTATACATCTGGTAGAATGTAGCTATGAATCCATTTGGCCCAGGGTTTTTTCCAGTTGGTAGATTTTTAAATCACTGCTTCAATTTCAGAACTTATTATTGGTCTGTCAGGGATTACATTCCTTTGAGTTCAATCTTGGGAGGTTTTGTTTCCAGGAATATATCCATTTTATCTAGGTTTTCTAGTTTGTGTGCATAGATGTGTTTGTAAGTCTCTGAGGTTTTTTTGTATTTCTGTAGGGTCAGTGGTAATGTCCCCCTTTTGTCATTTCTGATTGTGTTTATTTGGATTGTCTCTCTTTTTTCCTTTATTAGTTTAGCTAGCAGTATATCAATCACATTTAAACAAATTGTTGGTTTTATTGTTCTTTTGTACAGTTTTTCTCATCTCTATTTTATTCAGTTCAGCTCTGATTTCTTATCTTCCGCTAGCTTTGGGGTTGGTTTACGTTTGTTTTTCTAGTTCCTCTATGTATGAAGTTAGGTTGCTAAATTGAGATCTAACTTTTTAATGAGGGCGTTTAGCTCTATAAACTTTCCTCTTAACATTATTGTAGCAGTGTCCCAGAGAATCTGGTATGTTGTATCTGTGTTTTTATTAGTTTCACAGAATTCCTTGATTTCTGCCTTAATTTGATTGTTTACCCAAAAGTCATTCAGGAGTAGGTTGTATAATTTCCACGTAATTGTAGTTTTGAGTGATTTTCTTAGTACTGATTTCTATTTTTATTGCACTGTGGTCCAACAGTGTGGTGGCATGAATTCAGTATTTTGGAATTTATTGAGAACGGCTTTATGGCTGTGTGTGTGGTTGGCACTTTGGCCTCTTCTTTGTAGGGTGGCTTCTGTGTGATGGAGATGCAAGTAAAGCCCTCAGGCTCTTTATTCCTTCTCCAGCATGGTGTCAGCAAGGGCAGGTGAAACTTCACAGCAGTGGCAGTACGGTTCTCAGGTGCCTCTGGGAGCTCCACCCCAAAGAAACACAGATCCATTGCCAATAAGAAAGCTCAGCTGGGGGTGGGGAAACTATGTTGTTGGCCCAAACCTGGGGCTGCCTGGTGAACAGAAGGAGATGGGGCTCACAGGAAAGAGAGACTAGGCTCCTGTCTGTATGGTGGCTGTGGTATGCTGGAGGGGAGTAAAGCACTCAGGTTCTTTTATTCCTTCCTCAGCCCAAGGGCAGCAAGAGCTGTACAGCTGCAGCAGCAGTGGAAAGTGGCTGTCAGTTGCCTCTGAGAACTCCACCCCAGAGAGACACAGATCTGCTGCCAGTGGGAAAGTTCTGCTGGGGGTGGGGTGGCTGAACTGTGGGCCCAAGACAGGGACACTGCCTGGTGAAGAGCAGGGAGTTGAGGGCTTACAGAAAAGAGAGACTGAATTCTTCTCTATATGGTAGTTATGGCATGCTGGAAGTACCAGCAATACAATCAGGGTCTTTATTCTTTTTCCAGCTTGAGAGCAGCAAGGGTGGTACTACTGCAGTGGCAATGGATTGTGTCTGGAATTTCCTCCCCAGAGAAATGCAGAGCTGCCACCAATTGAAGTAATCAGGCAGGGGCAAAGCAGTTGTGCTGGGGGCCCAGATTGGATGACCCTGCCCAGTGAAAAGTAGCAGGAGTAGGGACTTGTGTGGAAAAATAGTCTGGCTGCTTTCTCATAAGTCGGCTGCAGTGTACTGAATACCTACAGTAGTTGTTGGGCTCTGCTCCCTCCCCAGCATGAGGGCAGTAGGTGCAGAGGCTGAAGTAGTGGCAAAAGGGGCAGGCCTTTCAGCTAACTCTGAGAGCTCTCTCCCAGAGAAATGCAGATCTGCTACTGGCCTGAGTGCTCAGGCAGGGGTGGGTTGGCTGCACTGCAGCCCCAGGCCAGTGGACTTTGCCATGGAAGGTGTAGTGGAAGGGAGGCCTACAGTCCATCTGTTCCTCAGCACTGCTGATGTGGCCCCTATCTTGGGGCTGTGCAAGATAGCCTGATCTCTCTTGGTGGAATTACAGCAACTGGCACCATGGTGCTCAGGGATCCAAGACCCTTGGGGCTCCATGTGTGACTGGGCAGTAGCTCTGCCCAGATGCTATGCAACTCTCCATGTTAGTCTGGAGGCTCCTGAGGGAGGTGGTTGGAAGAATCTCCTGTGCTTAGGATTGCAAAGGTCTGTGACAAAAGTGTGAGTCCCTGGGGGCTCTGGTTCACTCACAATTTCCCTGCAGTGGGGACTCTCCCTTGGCACTCTGCAACAGTCCTAGGTGGGTCATTGTCCTGCCTTGCTCCTCTCTGCTCTCTATGGGAGGTGTTGCTTCCTTGATGAATTCCAACATATCCTCCTAGATGATCCAGTCAACAGTTAGTGTTTATTGGTCACTTTATCTCAGTAGCTGCTTCTAATCAGTCATCTTGACATCTAGTCTATTTTAGTACTTTGAATATTGTCTTCCCCTTGCTTGCAAGGTTTCTGCTGAGAAATCCACTGGGATTGTTATAGAGATACCCTTATATGTGGCAATTTGCTTTTATCTTGCTGCTTTAAAAATTCACTTTGACTTTTAACAATTTAATTATAATTTGTCTCAGGGTAGACTCTTTGGATTCAATCTATTTGGGAACCATTGGGCTTTATGAACGATGTCATTTCTGATATGGTTTGGCTGTGTAGCCACCCAAATCTCGTCTTTAATTGTAGTTCCCATAATCCCCATGTCGTGGGAGGGACCTGGTTGGGAGGTAAGTGAATTGCAGGGGCAGTGACCCCCACAAAGATTTTCTCATGATAGTGAGTTCTCATGAGATCAGAATATTTTATAAGGGGGTTTCCCCCCTTTGGCTCGGCACTTCTCTTTCCTGACATCATGTGAAGAAGGACGTATTTGTTTCCTCTTCCACCATGATTGTATGTTTCCTGAGGCCTCCCCAGCCATGTAGAACTGTGAGTCAGTTAAACCTCTTTCCTTTATAAATTACCTACTCTCAGGCAGTCCTTTATAACAGCATGAGAATAGACTAATACAGTACATTGGTACTGGGTAGTAGGGTCCTACTGTAAAGATATGTGAAAATGTGGAAGTGACTTTGGAACTGGGTAACAAGCAGAGGGAGGAACAGTTTGGAGGGCTCAGAAGAAGACAGGAAAAGTACTTACAATGTGGGAAAGTTTGGAACTTCCTAGAGACTTGTTGAATGGCTTTGGCCAAAATGCTGACAGTGATATTAACAATGAAGTCCAGTCTGAAGTGGCGTCAGATGGAGATGAGGAACTTGTTGGGAACTGGAAGAAAAGTGACTCTTGCCATGTTTTAGCAAAGAGAATGGCAGCATTTTGCCCCTGCCCTAGAGATCTACGGAATTTTGAACTTGAGAGTGATAACTTAGGCTTTCTGATGGAAGAAATGTCTAAGCAGCAAAGTATTCAAGAGGAGACTTGGGTGCTGTTAGACACATTCAGTTTTATGTATTCACAAAGATGTGGTTTGGAATTGGAATATGTTGAAAAGGGAAGCAGAGCATAAAAGTTTGAAAAATTTGCAGGCTGACAATGTGACAGAAAAGAAAAAACCCATTTTCTGAGGAGAAATTCAAGCCTGCTGCAGAAGTTTGCATAAGTAATGAGGAGCTAAATTTTAATCAGCAAGATGATAGGGAAAATGTCTCCAGGGGATGTCAGAAACCTTCATGGCAGCCCTCCCATCATAAGCCTAGAGGCATAGGAGGGAAAAAATGGTTTCATGGGCCAAGTCCAGGGCCCCCCTGCTGTTTGCAGCCTAGGGTCTTGGTGCCCTGTGTCCCAGCTGCTCCAGCTGTGGCTAAAACAGGACATGGTACAGCTGGGGCTGTGGCTTCAGAGGTTGCAAGCCCCGAGCTTTGGCAGCTTCCACATGGTGTTGAGCCTACGCGTGTGCAGTAGTCAAGAACTGAGGTTTGGAAACCTCTACCTAGATTTCAGAGGACAGATGGAAATGCCTGGATGTCCAGGCAGAAGTTTTCTGCAGGGGAAGGTCCTCATGGAGAACCTCTGCTAGGGCAGTGTGGAAGGGGAATGTGGGCTTAGGGCCCCCACACAGAGTTCCCACTTGGGAACTGCCTAGTGAAGCTGTGAAAAGAGGGCCACTTTCCTCCAGACCCCAGAATGGTAGGTCCACCCACAGCTTGCACAGTGCACCTGGAAAAGTCACAGATACTCAACATTTGCCTGTGAAGCCAGTCTGGAGGGGGCTGTACATTGCAAAGTCACAGAGGCATAACTCCCCAGTGGCCTGGGAGCCCACCTCTTGCATCAGTGTGGTCTGAATGTGAGACATGGAGTCAGAGGAGATCATTTTGGACCTTTAAGATTTGACTGCCCCACTGGATTTTGGACTTGTATGGGGCCTGTATCCCCTTTGTATTGGTCAATTTCTTCCACTGGGAATGGGTGTATTTACCCAATGCCTGTACCTCCATTGTATCTAGGAAGTAACTAATTTGCTTTTGGTTTTACTCGCTTGTAGGCAGAAGGGAATTGCCTTGCCTCAGATGAGACTTTGGACTTGGACTTTTGGGTTGATGCTGGAATGAGTTAAGGCTTTGGGGGACTGTTGGTAAGGCATGATTGTGTTTTGAAATGTGAGTTCATGAAAGGGGCCAGGGGTGGTTTGGCTGTATCCTCACCCAAATCTAATTTTGAATTGTGGTTCCTATAATCCTCACGTGGCATGGGCGGGACTCAGTGGGAGGTAAGTAAATTGTGGGGGCAGTACCCTGATGATGCTGTTCTAGTGATAGTGAGTTCTCATGAGATCTGATGATTTTATAAGAGGGCTTTCCCCCTGCTTGGCACTTCTTCCTGCTATCATGTGAAGAATCATGTTTGCTTCCCCTTCTGCCATGATTGTAGGTTTCTTGAGGCCTCATCGGCCATGCAGAACTGAGTTAATTGAACTTCTTTCCTTTATAAATGACCCAATCTTGGGTAGTCCTTTATAGCAACATGAGAACAGACTAATACAAATTCCCTACCTAGATTTGGCAAGCTTACAGTCATTATGTCTTTTTTTTTGACATAGGGTCTCACTCTGCCACCCAGGCTGGAGTGCAGTGGCGTGATCTCAACTCACTGGAACTTCCGCCTCCTGGGTTACAGTGATCTTCATGCCTCAGCCTCCCGAGTAGCTGGGATTACAGGTGCCCACCACCATGCCCAGCTAATTTTTGTATCTTTAGTATGGATAGTTTTTCACCATGTTGGTCAGGCTGATCTCAAACTCCTGACCTCAAGTGATCTGTCGACCCTGGTCTCCCAAAGTGCTGGGATTACAGGAGTTAGCCACTACTATGTCTTATTATAAATAAGATTTCTGACATTTCTCTCTTCTCCTTCTGTTACTCCATAGGTTGTACAGATTTATAAGTTGTACATGCTGTTTTAACCCTTTTCATTCTTTCATTTGTTCATCTAACTGGCTAAATTCAAAGGAGTTTAAAAAAATTTTTACTGATTGTTTGATCTGCATAATTGTGTCTTTTTTTTCCAATAAGTTATTCGGGTACAGGTGGTATTTCGTTACATGAGTAAATTCTTTTCTTTTATTTTTTTTGAGATGGAGTTTCTCTCTTGTTGCCCAGGCTGTAGTACAATGGCGTGATCTGGGCTCACTGCAACCTCCCGTCTTCCGGGTTCAAGCGATTCTCCTGCCTCAGTCTCTTGAGTAGCTGGGATTACAGGCATGTGCCACCACACCCAGTTAATTTTAGTATTTTTAGCAGAGACAGGATTTCTCCACGTTGGTCAGGCTGGTCTCGAACTCCCAACCTCAGGTGATACACCTGCCATGACCTCCCAAAGTGCTGGGGTTACAGGCGTGAGCCACATGAGTATGTTCTTTAGTGGTGATTTGTGAGGTTTTGGTGCAACCATCACCCAAGCAGTATACATGCACCCAATTTGTATTCTTTTATCTCGTGCCTCCTTCCCACTCTTCCCCTGAAGTCCCCAAAGTCCACTGCATCATTCTTATTGCTTTGCATGCTCATAGCTTAACTCTCACTTATCAGTGAAAACATACAATGTTTGATATTTATCAGTTTCTTTATCCACTCATTGATTGATGGGCATTTGGGTTGGTTCCACGATTTTGCAATTGTGAATTGTGCTGCTATTAACATGCATGTGCACGTATCTTTTTCGAATAACGATTTCTTTTCCTGTGGGTAGATACCCAGTAGTGGGACTGCTGTATCAAATGGTAGTTCTACTTTTAGTTTGTTAAGGAATCTCCACAGTTTTCCACAGTAGCTGTACTAGTTTACAATGCCACCAGCAGTGTAGAAGTGTTTCCTGTTCACTAAATCCATGCCAGCATCTACTGTTTTTCGATTTTTTAAATTATGGCCATTCTTGCAGGAGTGAGGTGGTATTGCATTGTGGTTTTGATTTGCATTTCCTTTGATCATTAGTGATGTTGAGCATTTTTTTCATGTTTGTTGGCCATTTGTATATCTTCTTTTGAGAATTATCTATTCATGTCCTTAGCCCACTTTTTCATGAGATTTTTTTTTTTTTTAACTGACTTGTTTGAGTTCGTTGTAAATTCTGGATATTAATCCTTGTCAGATGTATAGATTGTGAAGATTTTCTCCCACTCTGTGGATTGTCTGTTTATTCTGCTGACTGTTCCTTTTGCTGTGCAAAAGTTCTTTAATTAGGTCCCAGCCATTTATGTCTGACTTTATTGCATTTGCTTTCTTGGTCAAGAAATCCTTGCCTAAGTCAACGTCTAGAAGGGTTTTTCCAAGGTTATCTTCTAGAATTTTTATAGTTTCAGTTCTTAGGTTTAAGTCCATAATCCATCTGGAGTTGATTTTTGCATAAGGTGAAAGATGAGGATCCAGTTTCATTCTCCTACGTGTGCCTCGCCAATTATCCCAGCACCATTTGCTGAAAAGGATGTCCTTTCCCCACTTTGTTTTTGTTTGCTCTGTCAAAGATCAATTGGCTGTTAAGTATTTGGGTTTATTTCTGGGTGCTCTTTTCTGTTCTATTGGTCTATGTGTCTATTTTTATGCCAGTACCATGCTATTTTGGTGACTATGGCCTTATAGTATAGTTTGAAATCAGGTAGAGTGATTCCTCCAGATTTGTTCTTTTTGCTTAGCCTTGCTTTGATGATGTGGGCTCTTTTTTGGTTTCATACGAATTTTAGAATTGTTTTTCTAATTCTGTGAAGAATGATGGTGGTATTTTGATGGGGATTGCATTGAATTTGTAGATTGCTTTTGGCAGTATGGTCATCTTCACAATATTGATTCTACCATCCACGAGCACGGGACTTGTTTCCATGTGTTCATGTTATCTATGATTTATTTCAGTAGCGTTTGGTAGTTTTCCTTGTAGAGGTCTTTCGACTCCTCGGTTAGGTGTACTCTACCTTTTTTTTTTTTTTGCAGCTATTGTAAAAGAGGTTGAGTTCTTGATTTGATTCTCCACTTGGTTGCTGTTGGTGTATACAATTGCACTGGTTTGTGTACATAAATCTTGTATTCAGAAACTTCACTGAATTCTTTTATCAGTTCTAGGAGCTTTATGGAGGAGTCCTTAAAATTTTCAAGGTAAACAATCATATCATCAGGAAACAGTGACAGTTTGACTTCCTCTTTACTGATTTGGATGCCCTTTATTTCTTTCTCTTGTCTGATTGCTCTGGCTAGGACTTCCAATACTATGTTGAAGAAGAATAGTGATAGTGGGCATCCTTGTCATGTTCCAGTTCTCAGAGGGAATGCTTTCAATTTTTCCCCATTCAATATTATGTCTGCTGTGGGTTTGTCATAGATGGCTTTTATTACATTAAGATATGCCCCTTGTATGCTGATTTTGCTGAAAATTTTAATCATAAAGTGATGCTGGATTTTGTTGAATGCTTTTTCTACATCTATTGAAATGATCATGTGATTTTTGTTTTTAATTCTGTTTATGTGGCCTATCACACTTACTGACTTGCATATGTTAAACCATCCCAGCATTGCTGGTGTGAAACCCACTTGATAATGATGGATTAACTTTTTGACATGTTGTTGGATTCAGTTAGCAAGTACTTTGTTAAGGATTTTAGCATCTATGTTCATCAAGGATATCGGTCTGTAGTTTTCATTTTTGGTTATGTCTTTCCCTGGTTTTGGTATTAGGGTGATGCTGGCTTCACAGAATGAATTAAGGAGGGTTTCTTCTTTCTCCATCTTGTGGGATAGTGTGAAAAGGATTGGTACCAATTCTTCTTTGAACATCTGGTAGAAATCTGCTGTGAATCCATCTGGTCCTGGACATTTTTTTGTTGGTAATTTAAAACTAATCATTTCCGTCTCACAGCTTGTTACTGGTCTGTCAGGGTATCAAATTCTTCTTGATTTAAGCTACGAGGGTGGTATTTTCCCATGAATTTTCCATCTCTTCTAGGTTTTCTAATTTATGTGCATAAAGGTGTTCATAGCTGCCTTGAATGATCTTTTGTATTTTAGTGGTGTCAGTTGTAATATCTCCTGTTTCATTTCTTAGTGAGGTTATCTGGATTTTCTCTCTTCTTTTCTTGGTTGACCTTGTCAATGGTCTATCAATTTTATTTATCTTTTTCAAATAACTATCTTTTTGTTTCATTTATCTTTTTTTGTTGTTTGTTTAAATTTCATTTAGTTCTGCTCTGATCTTGTTTTCCTTTCTTCTGCTGGGTTTGGGTTTGTTCTTGTTTCTCTAGTTCCTTGAGGTGTGACCTTAGAATGTCAGTTTGTGCTCTTTCAGTCTTAGGGCTATGAACTTTCCTCTGAGCATCACCTTTTGCTGTATCCCAGAGGTTTTGATAGGTTGTGTCATTATTGTTGTTCAGTTCAAAGAATTTTTAAATTTCCATCTTGATTTCATGTTTGACCCAATGCTCATTCAGGAGCAGGTTTTTAAATTTCCATGTATTTGCATGATTTTGAAGGTTCTTTTTGGAGTTGATTTCTAGTTTTATTCCACTGTGGTCTGAAAGACTGCTTGATATAATTTCAGTTTTCTTAAATTTACTGAGGCTCATTTTATGGCCTATCATATGGTCTATCCTGGGGAAGTTCCATGCACTATTGAATAGAATGTGTATTCTGTAGTTTCTGGATGAAATGTTCTGTATATATCTGTTAAGTCCATTTGTTGCAAGGTATAGTTTAAATCCATTGTTTCTTTGTTGACTTTCTGTCTTGATGACCTGTCTAGTGCTGTCAGTGGAGTATTGAAGTCCCTCACAATTAT
The DNA here is from genome assembly GCF_003255815.1 of Theropithecus gelada. Lineage (NCBI taxonomy): Eukaryota > Metazoa > Chordata > Mammalia > Primates > Cercopithecidae > Theropithecus > Theropithecus gelada. The sequence continues at coordinate 10,707,630 of NC_037674.1, forward strand.
TGTGTTGCTGTCTGTCTCATTCCTTAGGTCTATTAGTAATTGTTTTATAAATTTGGGAGCTCCAGTGTTAGGTGCATACATGTTTAGGATTGTGATCTTTTCCTGTTGGACAAGGAATTTGACCATTATATAATGTCCCTCTTTATCTCTTTTAACTGCTGTTGCTTTAACATTTATTTTGTCTGATATAGGAATAGCTACCCCTGCTTGCTTTGGTGACCATTTGCATAAAATGCCCTTTTCCACCACTGTACTTTTAAGTTTATGTGAGTATGTGCTAGGTGAGTCTCCTGAAGAGAGCAGATAGTTGGTTGTTGAGTTCTTATCCACTCTGTGGTTCTGTATTTTTAAGTGGAGCATTTAGGCCATTTACATTCAATGTTAGTATAGAAATGTGAGGTACCATTGCATTCATTGTGCTCTCTGTTGCTTGTGTATTTTATTTATTTTGTTTGTTTTTGTTTTTGCTTTTTAACATGTATTTTTTTTATAGGTCCTGTGTGATTTATGCATTAAAGAGATTCTGTCTTGATGTGTTTTCAGGATTTATTTCAAGATTGAAAGCACCTTTTGGTTCTTGTAGTGGTGGCTTGGTAATGGTGAATTCTCTCAGCATTTGTTTGTGTGAAAATGACTGTATCTTTCCTTGATATATGATGCTTAGTTTTGCTGGATACAAAATTCTTGGCTGATAATTGTTTTGTTTGAGGAGACTGAAGATAGGGCCCCAATCCCTTCTAGCTTATAGAGTTTCTGCTGAGATATCTGCTGTTAATCTGATAGGTTTATAGGTTTATACGTTACCTGGTGCTTCTGTCTCACAGTTCTTAAGATTCTTTCCTTTGTCTTAACTTTGGATGACCTGATGACAATGTGCATAGGTGAAGATCTCTTTGTGATGGATGTCCTAGGTGTTCTTTGTGCTTCTTGTATTTGGATGTCTGGGTCTCTAGCAAGGTTGGGGAAGCTTTCCTTGATTGTTCCCCCAAATGTTTTCCAAGCTTTTAGATTTCTCTTCTTCCTCAGGAACACGAATTATTCTTAGGTTTGGTTGTTTAACAGAATCCCAGGCTTCCTGGAGGCTTTGTTCATATTTTCTTATTCCTTTTTGCTTTGTCTTTGTTGGACTGGTTTAATTTGAAGACCTTGTCTTTGAGCTCTGAATTTCTTTCTTCTACTTGTTCAATTCTATTGCTGAGACTTTCCAGAGTATTTCACATTTCTAACAGTGTGTCCAATGTTTTCAGAAGTTTTTTTTTTAAGCTATCTATTTCCTTGAATATTTCTCCTTTCACTTCTTGTATCATATTTTGGATTTCCTTGCATTGGGCTTTGCCTTTCTCTGGTCCCTCTCTGATTAGCTTAGTAGCTAACCTCCTGAATTCTTTTTCAGGTAAATCAGGGATTTCTTCTTCGTTTGGAGCCATTACTGGTAACCTAGTATGATTTTTTTGGAGGCACTGAAGAGCCTTGTTTTGTCATATTACCAGGGTTGGTTTTCTGGTTGCTTCTCATTTGGGTAGGCCCTGCCGGAGGGAAGGTCTAGGGCTGAAGGCTGTTGTTCAGATTCTTTTGTCCCATGGAATGTTCCTTTGATGTAGTACTCTTCCCCTTTTCCTATGGATGTGGATTCCTGTGAGCCAAACTGCAATGATTGTTATCTGTCTTCTGGGTCTAGCCACACAGCAAGTCTACCTGGCTCTGGGCTGGTATTGGGAGTTGTCTGCACAGAGTCCTGTGATGTGAACCATCTATGGGTCTCTCAGCCAGGGATACCAACACCTATTCTGGTGGAGGTGGTGGGGGGGTGCAATGGACTCCATGAGATTCTTAGCTTTGGTGGTTTAACGTTCTATTTTTGTGTTGGTTGGCCTCCTGCCAGTAGGTGGCACTTTCCAGAGAGCATCAGCTGTGTTATTATGAGGAGGAAGTGATGGTGGGCGGGGCCCTAGAACTCCCAAGATAATATATAGCCTTTGTCTTCTGCTACCAGGTTGGGTAGGGAAGGACCATCAGGTGGGGGTGGGGCTAGGCATGTATGAGCTCAGACTCTCCTTGGGCGGGTCTTGCTGTGGCTGCTGTGGTGGATGGGGGTGAGATTCTCAGGTCACTGGAGTTGTGTGCCTAGGAGGATTATGGCTGCCTCTGCTGAGTCATGCAGGTCGTTAGACAGCTGGGGGAAAGCTGGCAGTCACAGGCCTCACCCAGCTCCTAGCAAACCCAAGGGCAGGTCTCACTCCCATCGTGCCCCCCTCAACACCCCCCAAAGCGTTTCCAGGCAGAGAGCAATACAGGCTTGAAAATCTACTTCAGGCTGTCTGCCTCCCAGCTGTGAAAGAAAAGGGCTTGGTTCTTCTCCTGCTTGTGGAGTCTGCACACCAGATTGGGGCCATTCCCCACGTTCTGTCCAGAAGGTTTCTCACCCTGTTCAAATTGTTACAAAGTTCAGCTAGAAATTTGCTTCTCCCTGTGTAGTTTTACTCCTTGCTCCTCTCCCATTGGATCCCTGTGGTGCCAGGCAGGAATGGCCTGCTAGGGGACCCATTGAGCTCCCAGGGGCTTTCTGCTGCTTCCTCCACCTCTGTATTTCACTTGGCTCTCCAAATTGACTCAGCTCCAGCTAAAGTCAGAAACTTCTCCCATAAACAGACCTTCAGTTTATCCAGTGGAGGTGCATGTTTGGGAGAGGAAGCTCTCCCTTTGCTACTTCTGCAGTTGGGGCACTCACAGTTTTTTTTTTTTCTTCGGCGGGGAGGGGGGACTCCTGGGTCCTGCAGGAGCAGTCTGCTTCCTTCAGAGAGTCTCATTGTGTCTGTTTTTGAAGTCATCTTCTAAGTTTTTCAGTTCAGTCATTGTATTCTTCAGTTCCAGGATTTCCATCTGGTTCTTTTTTTAAAGTTTCTATATTTTTTTCAAAATTAAACTTCCCATTTTATTCATGTATTGTTTTCCTGGCTTCATTTAGTTGTCTATCTTTGTTCTCTTATAGCTTATTAAACTTCTTTAAAATGGTTATTCTGAATCCTTTGTCAAGCAGTTCATGCATTTCCATGTCTTTAGGGCTGGTTATTGGAGCTTTATTCATTTCCTTTGGTTATGTTTGCTTGATTTTTTGCAATCCATGTAGCTTTGCATTGTTGTCTATGCGTCCGAAAGAGCAAACACCTTCACCAGTCTTTACAGACTGGTTTTTGCAGGTAAAAAACTCCTCCTGCTGGGTCCCCAGATTGATAGGGTTGCCTCCAAGATCATGATTAACTGGGGCTAGAGCTGGGTCACATGGATGCTGCTGGGTCTGCAGTCAGGTACACAGTTGGAGGGCCTGTTACTGCAGGCACAGGTGGGCACAATTCCTGCCTGGTACGCATCAGATGGGACTACTTCTGGAACCATGGTCAAGCAAGGTTGGAGCTGGGTCACAAGAAGACTTCTGGGTCTGCAGATGGCAGGTCCATTAGCAGGGTCTTAATAGGCATGGCTCCTACTAGACTGCCTATTAACCACAATAGATGGCAGATAGAGTCAAGTCACAGGGCTGCTTCAGCATTGCAGTAGGGTACGAGTTCAGCAGGCCTGTTACCAGGGTTATAAATAGACGTCTTTTAAAGGTAACATATGTGGGTAGCACTGCCCCCAGGCCATAGCAGAGTGGAAATGGAAATAAGTCACAGGACCAGTTTAAGGTCTATAGCCAGATACCTCAATAGTGTGCCTGTTACTGGGGGCATATATGGGTGTGTCTCCCAGAGGGTCCCTGGGTTGGCAGGACTGTCTCTGGGCTATGGTAGATTGGGGCTAGAGCCCAGTTAAGGGCCACTTTATTGTACACAATTGGGTGTGAGGTCAGCAGGCCTGCCACTGGAGGAATGAACAGGCATATCTCCTACCAGGTCTTTGGGTAGGCAGGACTTCTCCCTACAGCAAAGCAGGGATGCAGCTGAGTCACAAGTCTCAGGATCCACAGCCAGGACTAAGTTTGTGGGCCTTCTAATGAAGGTATAAGCCAACCTGATTCCTCCCATGTCCCCTGGCGAATGGGATCATGGGCAGGACAGAGACCAAGTGCATCTGGAACTGAGACTACGGGAGAATAGGGCTGTTACTGACATGCAGCTGAGGCCACTGTCAGCTAGCCTGTCACTGGGGCATAGGCTAGTCTTCTCAAAGTGGCCCTCCAAAGACTTGGGCATCACTGGGGTTCTGCATCATCCTACCTGGATCCCAATGCTCCCACAAGGGCATTTTTGTCTGTGAATGTTTGCCACCTTATTGTTAGTATTGAGGGATATGAGCTGGGAAACCTCATTTTCCACCCTCTTGCCTATGTCAATCTCTAACTTTCAACAGTTTGATTGTAATGTATCTCAGCGCAGGCCTTTTTAGGTTTGTCTTTTTTTTTTTTTTTTTTTTGAGACGGAGTCTTGCTGTGTCGCCCAGGCTGGAGTGCAGTGGCTGGATCTCAGCTCACTGCAAGCTCTGCCTCCCGGGTTCACACCATTCTCCTGCCTCAGTCTCCCATGTAGCTGGGACCACAGGCGCCCGCCACCACGCCCGGCTAATTTTTTTTTTTTTTTTGTATTTTTAGTAGAGACAGGGTTTCACCGTGTTAGCCAGGATGGTCTTGATCTCCTGACCTCGTGATCTGCCTGTCTCGGCCTCCCAAAGTGCTGGGATTACAGGTGTGAGCCACCGCGCCCGGCCGGTTTGTCTTATATTGAGTCCTTTGATCTTGAATTTGGATATCTACATCATTTCTCAGATTTGGGAAATTTTCAGCCATTCTTTAAATAACATCTCTTTTTTTCCCTCTCTTATCCTTCTTGTACTCTCATACTGTATAGCTTGGTCTGCTTGATCATGTCCCATAAGTTCTTTAGGCGTTCTTCACTGTTCTTTCTTTTTTACTCCCTTTTTTATACTCTGACTCAAAAAATTCAAATGACCTGACTTCAAATTTCCTGATTCCTTCTTCTGCTTGATCAAGTCTGCTGTTGAACCTCTCCAGTAAATTTTTTGGTTCAGTTATTAAATTCTTTGGTTCCAGATTTTCTATTTTTTTCAGTTTCTATTCCTTTGTTGATTTTCTCATTTTGTTAATGCATCATTTTCCTGATTTCATTTAGTTGTTTATCTATGCTTTCTTATAGCACATTGAGCTTTGAAATGATTACTTTGAATTCTTTGTCAAGTAATTCATATTAATAGGTTTTCATTTTAGGGCCAGTTTCTGAAGATCTATTTTGGGCCTCTGATTGGGTCATGTTTCCCTGTTTCTTTATGAGTCTTATTGTTACATTTTTTGCATTTGAAAAAGCAAATGTCTCCTCCAGTCTTTATTAAGTGGCTTAACACAGGGCAAGACCTTCACCAGTCAACCCAGTTAGAAATTTTGGGTCCTCTTAAATCTTTTCTGGGGATATTTCTTCCCTGGGTTTGTGCATGTAATTTCACAAGGAGAGAGGTTTGCCAGTTTCCTTTTCAGAAGCTTGTAATCTCTTACTCTGCAGAGTGTCTGTCTGCAGTGCTACAGGCTCTCTGGAACCATTCAAAGCCACTGAGCTCTCTTTGCAGCTTTCTCTTCTGTTCTCTGTGGCCCTCAGGAATCCAAAACATGTCAGTTCTGTCAGCACTCCAAGTCAGGAGAGACAGTAACCAGACATTTGGGAAGCTCTCTGAAAATCTGGAATACTGGACACATGTTCTGCCCTTCTCTTTCCCTCCTGTGGGAGAAACCATGAGTTGGTCACTTTCCTCTAAATCGGCAAGCTCTGCTGGCCTCCATCTTTATTATTGCCAGTTTTCTGGCATTGTAATATGCTTCTAAACTCTCTTTTTCGCTTTGTAAATTGTAGGTATCCAAAGTATGCCAGGACCCTGTCTGCACTCCAAATCTGATGAGACAGAAACCAGTCCCTTTAGTCATTGCCCCAAAGAGTTGGAATGTACCTTTAACATTCCACGGGTCTCCCAAGGGAGAATCCATGATCTTTCTGATCACACCGAGTTGTGCTGTTTTTGGGGAGGGGACATCACAGTTGACACAGGATGGCTTTTCTTACCCAATGTGGTTGTTTTTGACTCTGAGCTTGTCTGGGGTAGTGTGACTTAACTAGCTTCTAGAGTTCTCATAAAGGCTCTTTGAAGGATATACTGTTGTCCCCATGGGGAAATACAGTCGGTGACTTCCCACTCTGCTATCTTACTAGTGTATTTCTTTCTAGCCATTTTTTATTACTGATTTTTAGCATAATCTTATTGTAAGATAACATTCCCTGTATAATTTCATTCCTATGACATTTGTAGACTTGCATTATGGCCCTGGGTATAACTTTTGTATAATTTCTAGTTTCCTTGAAAATAATATGTGTACTGCAGTTGTTGGGTATTGTGTTTCTATGTTTGTAGGGTCAAGTTTGCTAATTGCGCTATTTTAATTTTCTATATCCTTGATGATTTTGTCTGTTTTTAAAATCAATACTTGAAAGAAGCATGCAAAAATCTCGAATTATGACTACAAATTTGTCATAAGGAGATCCCCTACTGTCAATTTCTGTTACACATTTTGAGGTGGTAATTATATATATACAAATTAAGAATTGTTATATCTTCCTGCAGACTTGAGCCTTTTAACATATTGCAGTGTACTTTACAATAATGCTTTTCATTCATTTTGTCTTCTGTTAAAAGACATCTATATAAACTCTCTTTTGCCTAGCTTCTGCATGGCACATGTTTTCGCACTCTTACTTTCATTCTTTCTGTGCCATTATTTTTAGTGGTGTCTCTTTCAAAGAGCATAGATTTGGGGTTTGCTTTCTAGTCAATCTATTATTTTTTGTCTTTAAGTGAAACAGTGGTGCATTTATATTTATTGTAATTATTGATATATTTGCACTTAAATATATAATCTTACCCTTGATTTGCTTCTGCTAGTTGCTCTATGCTTATTTTACTTTATTGTTTTGCCTTTTAAAAATTATTTTTCATTATTCTATTTTTTCCTTCTTCATTAGATTACATTATATTCATTTATATTATTTTAGTGGTTATCCTAGTTTATGACATGTTATCTACATCTATGAGGTTTATTATTAATCTCAACATTTGCCTTTTTTTATATACAATGCAAAAACTTTAACCATTTAACTCCACTTCCCTAACACCCTCAGTTATGTGCACTGCTTTTTATTTAATTCTATGTAGATTTTAAACTCAAAGAGACATCATATTATTGTTACATATAGTTAATATCTGCTTATATTTTCTCATGTTTACTCTTTTCATTTCTCATTGATCTTTCCTGCATCTCTGATATTCTATCTGGAATAATTTCCTTCTTCCTTAACAGCCTTTACTGTCCTTTGGTGTGGATATTTTCTGGAAACAAATTTTCTTAGTTTTTGTTCAAAAAATTTTTAGCTTCATGTTTTTTCCCAACATTTTTTGAGGATAAAATGTATATATATGGAAAAGCCTAAAGGATTTTACAAGACCACCTATATATCCACTACCTACACTCTACAATTAGCACTTTGTTGTATTTATCACATACCTATCATTTGCCATCAATCCATCTTATATTTTTAATGCATTTCCCAGTAAGCTGCAGACATTACTCTTTATTTAGACTGTGTCATGCGTGTTACTAACTAGAGTTAAGTATTTACATCTTGAGAGAAAAATTACATACAGCAAAATGGATAAACCACATGTGAACTATGAAATAAAGTTTTACAAACAGATTACCGTCATCCTGGAAATTCCTCCATTCTTATTCTTGAAGGATATTATTGCTGGGTACAGAATTCTAGGATGGCAATTATTTTCATTTAGCACTATCAAAATTTGATTTCATTGACTACTGTCTTCACTATTTCTATTCTAATTGTTGCTTCTTTGAAAGTAGCCTGTTTTTAACCCACTTTGGCTGTTTTCAATTTTTTTTCTTCTTTTGTTTCCAGCAGTTTTACCATTATGTGTCTAAATATCTATTTTTATTTTGTTTGAGGTTCATAAGGCTTCTTGAATCTATACTTTTGTGTGTTTTGTTAATTTTGGAAGGCTCTTAGCTACTATGTTTTTGAACATTGTACCTTCCCCATTCTCCCTCTAGTCTTTCTGACACTTTAATTACATATATTTTTGACCTTCTATTTCCATGCCTCTTCTTTTATGTGTCTTTTCTATCTTTGTTTCTCTTCATGTTTCATTCTGAATATTTTCTTCTGATCTCTTTTCCAGTTCACTGAATTGCTCTTTGGCTATATCTACAGGCGACTGGAAAGACCTTAACCCCTTTTCTCAAACACAACTCACAACTAACATCTGCCAATGTGACCAAAAAGACTAGTAATATGACCCTCAACCTGGGCTTAAATCTGTCATTATAAATACTTCAGGATTCCTAGATTATGCTTATTCCCTAAAACCCAATCACCAAATCTATGGGCAGTGAGGCAACTTTCTCACCAACACCTCTAATGTATTTTATTTACTTTTCTATCTGTCTCACTCCAAAGAATACAAGCTCCATGAAAGCAATATTTTTTAGCTGTTCAGTTCACTACTGTACACCAAATGTCTAAACAGTGCCATGCATATAAGAATAAGCACTCAATAAATATGTTCTGAATGAATAAATCATATGAGGATTATATTTTATAAGAAATCACCAAACTGGAACTTTATGAAAACAGCAGTCAGAAATTTTATTTCTTAACAACAGCAACAGTAAAAAGCTGAATTGGTTAGCGTAACAACTAAGTAAATATAAAAGCTAAAAAAGAGACTCAATTGGAGTTTGGAAGCATTGATTGTTACTTTTATTATTATCCTCTCCCAAACTGATAAGTCTTCCATTGATTTAGGCTTCAAAAACCGAAACCATACTTGCGTCGCCCAGTTTGATTCTCGACACAAATGATATCATCATGGTATGGTGTTGCTACTACCAAAGTCCACTTACTAGAGACAGAAATGAGTCAAGTAGTCCTCTAACTATGGGTGAAACTGATTAATAAACCTTGATTTATTAATCTGCTCCAGTGACCATTTATAGCAACAGTGACCCAGTAGTACCTACAGCCCAGCACCCATTCAAGCCCCAAGTTGTATCATTTAGTTTTATAGCATTAGGTTTCAGACTGGTAAATACCTTGCTCCATCTTGCCAAATCACTTTTCTGCTCCTCAGCCTAAGGGCAAGGGTGGGGAGAGACAGGGTAGGAAAGTTGTGCTGAACCAAATGTTGGCAAATAAAAGTCATCCTTTATCTTCTTACTTTCTTTGTCCTATCTGTAAGGAAATATTTTGTAGGTTGTAGAGAGGCAGTTGCAGCATACCTCCACGGATGGGATCCTTGAGTTTATACACATTGCTATGAGTGATGAAAGCAAATTCCCATGCACAACATACTCAAGAGGTCTACAATACCAACACTTTTAATCATTTTGCGTGCGTGTGTGTGTGTGTGTATAATTTTCTGAAGGGGTCTTTTTTTACACTTTAGATTTCAATCTTCCATTGTGAGTAATGTTCTTACCTGAGTTCAACGGAAAGTTTTAAAGGGCCCTACTGTCTTTCTACCAAGACCAGTGAAATGTTGAAGAATAACATTTAAGTGTTTATTTAACACTGGAACTCACTATACTGCTCTCTCTTAATTTTCTTAATCAGATATTAAAAAAATTAAAAATATATGTTCTTTGTAAGAAGTCACAGATTACAGATATATAAAGAATTAAGCTTCTCTGTTTACTCCCTTCCTGCTCACTTCCTCAACGAATCCAATACTATCAGTCTGGTGATTATATGCCCATCTCTTACTGTGCTCATTCATACATAAATAAACATATAAGCTCCTGGCCTCCACCAACATTTTTAGAAAAACAGGATCATAACTCACACATCACTGTTTACCATGAATCAACATATTATGGCCACAATGTCAGTTCAGATTAGCAAAACTAGTGTTATCTGTCACTGTAATCATAACATTGGGAATAATGATTACCGTGGTAACTTCATTTTAATGTTAAGACTAGAATTACTATGTAATTTACCTACATTTATAGTAGATTCCATGTAGACCTACTAGTTTTTTTAAACAGAGTAGGTATTCAAGATATATGCTGGATTGAAGAGAAGAATAAAAATACAGAGATGGCTAAACATTATAAGTTTTTCAAGACCTTTGATGATATATCTCAAATAAAGCAAAATAAAATGAAAGAGCCAAGAATGGGCTGTAAGACTGATGATGTTTTTAAAAGTTACAACTTTTAAAAGTGTGTGCTTTTATTATTATATAAAATACGTAATTGTCCCATGAAATTATTTCAACAAAAAATGAACTTAAGTGCTGATTATAGGATACATTAGTACTTAGGAAATTATTTCAACAAAAGCACAATTAAATACTAAGTGAAAGTAGGGAACATTAATAAAATTGAGGTTAAATTCCTGTGAACTTTGTCTTTCTATATACACAATTGCTTTGCCAATAATTAATTTAAAATACTATTTTCCACAAAGCTGTCTGAAAATCTAAAACAACCTCATAAGGAAGAAAAAGCCTTCTGGGTAGTTGCAAGTAAAAGTCTGATTTTTCTGTTAAAGGTTATACATTTTAATATGATATTCTGATTGATTTATGTAAAGCTTTGGATTTTTCATTTTCTCAAGCCTGTCACTGCAGTGATGTACAGTACATTTTACTACCAAGTTTGCCATAAGCAATAAAGTCGGGGCCCCAAAGAAATTTTAATATATTTCTCCATTTTTATCCCACAGCTTTCTATTATTCAGTTATTTTGTTTAGAATCCCAGTTTAGTTGATATCATTTTTACATTCATATAAATAATTTAAGATTTTAACTTAAAGGTAAAATTTAAGTAGATTAATTATTTAATAGAAAAGTTTAAGGGTCATCATATGTAAAGTGAAAGTCTAAATGATAAATCAAAATTTACACTAACAATATTTTTAAATGTTTTATTTTACATTCTAGTTTGCTTAAAGCATTTTTCTCTAACAAGATAAATGAAAAAAAGGAACGAATTAAATGTCATATAATGTGAAATGGAGACACACCTGTGAGATTCTTTATGAATAAAAAAATAAAGTATGAAAATAACAACCAAATAAATTAAAAAGTTCTTATTGTAGAACTAATAGCTGTTACAGAGGTTATGAAGATGAAAATGGAACAGTAGTCAAGACATCTGTATGTAACCTAGTAGAAAGAATAAGTCCTTAAACAACTATAACTAACATAAAGCAGAATAAATAAGGTTATTTGCAACAAGAAAGGAAGAGAAACAAATTGACAGGGCAGTTCATCTCTTGTGACTAAAGGTATAACAGTATTTGAGTTCAATCTTGCATAGTCTGTAGGATTAAGTAGTTAAGGAGAGAAGAAGAAAGGAAAGCTGGTAGGACAGAATAAAGCAAGGAAGGAGAGAAGCAAAGGCATAATCAGGGAGTGGCCATTGGTTCAGTATTACTAGAGTAAAGTGGACATGTAGGGGAATCCTGGGAGCAGGACTGAAAAAGGATGCTATGGCCATATGTCAGATAGCCTTCCATTCATGGCTAATCATCTCATTCACTTAGAAAATAATGAAGCACTATTGTGGAATTTTGCGCAGGGAGTCATACACTAAAAAGAAAACCTATATGGCAGTGAAACTGAATATAGAGAATATGAAAGCAAGGATTTGAATTAGTTGTATCTTGTCCAAGAGCTGGGCAACACACAAATTTAATGAGCGATAAGCATGGGGATAGAAATATGTAAGATACATATTAGGACTAGAATATAAAAGATTAGATAATCTGTTGAATATTCATAGTAAATGAGAGGATAGCTTAAGAGATGATTCCAACATTCTGTGCTTGAGTTACTGTGAGGAGAAGAGTTGTGTTAAATAACAAAAATAGGGAATAAAGACACTTAGAGGGGAAAATGAGTTCAAGTTTTGTATATAATGAGAATGACATGTATTGGTAGCCATGTGCAGCAGCCAGTCAGAAATAAGAACCTTGAGTTAAGGAGAAAGTAGATATTAGTAGAAAGACTAGAAAGAGAGTGACTTGAGAATCATCTGGAAAAAGAGGTGAAAATTAAACTTGTAAAAAATACATAATTCCAGAAAAAGAAAATATTGAAAAAGAAAAGAATGGACCTATAAAAAGAACTTGCAGCATATGTGCATGCTGGTGGTAAAAAGAAGAGAAGCTACTGAAGAAGACAGGAGAAATCTCAAGACAGGCAGAAAAAAAGTCAGACTAGTACAGAGGCATATGACCATTATAGGGGAAATTTTCAAAGAGATGGTGGCCCATATTATCAAGCAAAGGCATTAAGGATTATGAAGAATGAAAAAAGGCCAATAGCAGTTCATCAAAGTAATTAAGGTCAAGCTAGATTGCAAATGTGTTACAAAGCGAATGAAAACTTATGCAATTTAGAAAACAGACTGATTTTCAGAGTGGTATTCAGGGTACTGCATTTTAGATATTACTAATATTTAGGGTGGAATGTTAATTTAAGATGTGCCTGAAATACAATGTGATTTTGATAAAACATGTAGAAGAGTACCTGACACTTTTGTTCTCCAGCATTTATTCATCTTTCTTTCGGTAATCATACTTCATTTTCTGTCTAAAGAATTCCTTCTCTACCACGTGGGTTAGTTTAGGAGTAAAGCTGGTGACTTGTGAAAGTTTAGCCCTGGACCCTGTGACTGAGAGATAGGCATATCAACTAACTCTGAATTCACACCAAGAATACCACCTTCAAGCCTGTTATATGAAAAAAAAAATTAGAAAAATTCCAAATAGTCCTAATTGAGCCAACCTGTAACATATTAAGCTGTAACAATGAAGAGAAAAAAGGTGCAGAAACAAAATTCCAATGAATGAAATCAAAGAACTAAACAAAGTGATATTCCATGTTCATGGATAAAGACTCAATATTGTCGTGAGGTCAATTCTTCCCAAATTGATCTTCAATTTCAGTCAAAATCCAAGCAAGTTTTTTTTTTTGCGGATATGGAAAAACTGACTGTAAAGTTTTTATGAAGAGACAAAAAATCCAGAATGGTCAATACAATATGGAAGAAGAAAAAAGTTGGAAGATTAACACTATCTGACTTGAATATTTACTGCAAAGCTACAGTTATCAAGACTGTGGTATTTGCAAAAGAGACAAATCCATCAGTGGAACAGACTAGAGAGCTCAGAAATAGACCACACAAATATACAAAAGAACAAGGCAAAAAGGAGAAAAGAGAGTCTTTTCTAGAAATGGTGCTGGAACAATTGAATAACTATGTTTTAAAAAATGAATCTATACATAGACGTTATGTCCTTTACAAAAATGAATTCAGAATGTATCACAAACATAAACGTAAAGCACAAAGCTATCAAACTTCAACAAGGAAATTTAGGAGAAAATCCAGATGACTTTGGATTTTGCAATGATTTTTTAGATATAATATTAAAAGTGTAATACTAGAAAAAAAGAATTGATAAGCTGGAGTTCCTTAAAATTAAAAACTTGTGCTTTGTAAAAGACACTGCTAAGAGAATGAAAAGACACACAACATAGAATGGCAGAACATATTTGCAAATACATATTTGATAAAGAACTGTTATCCAAAATATACAAAGAACTCTTAAAACTCAATAATAAGAAAAAAACCCCAATTAAAAATAGTCAAAAGATTTGAAGAGACACTTCACCAAAGGAGATACACAGATGGCAAATAAACATGACAAGATGCTCAACATTATATATCTTTAGGGAGTTGCAAACTAAAACAACAACGAGAGAACACTTCAGACCTACCAGAATGGCAAAAGTCCAAAATACCTACAATGCTCAATGCTGGTTGGGAGGTGGAACAGCAGAAACTCTTATTCATTGTTGGTGGGAATACAAAATAGTACAACTACTTTGGAAAACAGTGTGGCAGTTTTTTACAAAGCTAAACATAATCTTACCATATGATCCAGTAATTGTGCTCCTTGGTATTTACACACCTGAAAACTTAAAAACTTATCTTCACACAAAAACCTGTTCATGGATGTTTATAGTCGCTTTATTCATAATCGCCAAAACATGGAAGCGACTCAGATGTTCTTCAGTAGGTGCATGGACAAATGAAATGTGGTAGAACCAGACAATAAAATTTTATTCTACACTAAAAAAAAAAAAAAAGAGCTACATATACATGACAAGATATAGAGAAACCTAAATGCATCTTAATACATGAAAGAAGCCAATATAAAAAGCTATATACTGTATGATTTCAACTACATAACATTCTGGTAAAAGCAAAACTATGTACACAGTAAAAAGATCAGTTGCTAAGGGTTAAAGGAGAGGGAGGGATGAATAAGTAAAACACAGAGGACTTTTTAAGGCAGTGAAATTATTCTGTATAATACTACACTGGTTGACAAATGTCATCATACATTTGTCAAAACCCATATTATGTACAACACCAAGAATGAACCCTCATGTAAACTATGGACTTTGGGTAATAATAACGTGTCAATGTAGGTTCATCAGCTGTAACAAATGTACCACTCTATTATAGGACATTGACAGTAGGGGAGGCTGTGAATGTGTGGAGGTAGAGGGTATATGGGAAATCTCCGCATCTTCTGCTCTGTTTTCGCTGTGAACTTAAAACTGTTCTAAAACATAAATTTTATTTTTTAGTAAAAGTTTTCTAAGGTCAACATAGGCAATACTGAAAAACAGCATTTTAAAAATCAGTTATAAAATAACTTGTAAGAGTTAAGGACACGCCTCATAATTGCCCAATAATGTTGAAACCCTTCAATCATGAATACATTTAAAACAAAAATGATAAATCACTTTGGCGACACCCAGTAGAATAAGCTTGACTGGCTAAATAAAGTGACCATCTTTTCATCATTTTCAAATGCCTCTCCATCATGACATTATTGGTAGGGAATGCAGCAAGAAAGAGAGGAGGGAAAGAAACTAGTGTGATAAAAAAAGAAATGCTACAGAAATGGGGTTTATAGATGAAATAAAAGAAAAAAAAGGTCATAGGGAAGATGTGTTAACAAGAGAGAGTGAACCCCAAAAAAGTTGGCACTATTAATGAACACGCCATTGACATTTTCCCAATTAATAAATGGTTCCATTAACTTCTTCTAATGAAAGTATGTTTTCCTAAAAAAAAGGAGTCGTAAGAAAAAAAAAAAACTGTCATAGTAACTGAGAAAATACTGTGCAATTTTTTTGTACAGAAATGGTGGTTTAATGAACAATGTTCCGAAACACTTTTCAAAAATTATATATATAATTAGATGTTCTGTAGTTGTCAGGCACTGAGGACACCTGAAAAAAAAAAGAAGGAAAATGCACCATATTTATTCAGTGTCAGTGAATATGACACTTCAATGATGTAATACTGTTATCTAAAATACTGTTATCTTCGCAGCCTACTTCAGATAACAGTATTACTTCTTTGAGGTATCATACCGAAGACTAATGAAATATCAAAACAACAAGGTGAACAGTGAGCTATTCGGGTAGAGTGGAACATAGAATGGCTGGAGTGTCTACACATGAATTCAGTGCTTTTGACTTTGTGTATGTGTACATGGTAGCAAAAGTAGCAGAAAACTACAAGTTAGGGGTTCAAGTAAACCTGAAAAACATTTGGATAGTGTAACTTTATTCTTGTGGGGGTTACCAGCTTTTTGATAAAAGGTCACCAATAGTCATCATCCAGCCCAATTCCACAACCTATTTTCAATCCTGCCCATTGTCATTCTTCTGAAGAACTGGCACCAACAATTATCCTCTCCTGTAGAAACCCTCTCATCTTGAGATTTTTGGCATTACCATTCTTTTCCTACTTTTGCCGAATTCTTGTTAATCCTCTTACTCCTTCAGATTTCCTATGATGTAAAATATGTAACTGTGGGTGTGCCTCAAGACTTGGGGGAAAGAACACTAATTATACATAAGACATTTTCTAATCCTTTTCTGTCACTACACTCATTTCTTCACATAATTTCAGCTATCATTTTTATGGTAATTAATATAAAGCAACATCTGAAGGATCAGACCTCTCAATCAAGGAATATAATCCAGAACTTTATTCCACAAGATATCTTTAAATTAAAATTTTACTGTTATCTTGATCGCATATTTAAAATAAAACTCTTTATTGTAATTTTGCTTCACTTTCATCTTCCATTGGTACTTCTCTTTTCCTGGATATTTTTGTAAAGGTTTCATTTCTCCTTTTCCTCTCTTAACCTTTGAATAATGACGATCCAATTTAGCCTCAAACCCTTACCCTAATGCTTATGTACGGTAACTTAAATGTGATCCTGCTAGATGATTTAATATTTGGTTTTATATTGTCCTCTCATTGTTTAATGTATATACTATTCCCTTTTTAACTGACCTGCAAACTTTTCATAAGTGTAATATCTTTTGTATCATATATAACTCTCAAAACTATAAGCATTTGTAAAATTCTTAGTTATTGACTGAGGAGCTGAAAAAAAAAACACTAATGATAAAAATCAATTTTCTTTTTCCTGTCATCTGTTGTTACAGAATTATATATGCAAAGCCAATGCGTATATCTCAATTTTCTATCAAAATCACTGTGAGTCTTAGATTTACTTGCCTTGTCCTCCAAGTGCAATTCTAAGAAGCGTAGATAGGCCACAGGTGCAAATGCATCAGCTGAATGCATGACTACTTCTGACGAATCCCTGAAATACAAGAATTTTATAATACATTTATCTGCTACAAAAATTGTGACAAATCACTCCTACTGACTAGAAGAGACTGAACATTCTTGTTATATATTTATTTCCATTGGTATACAACATGTGATTAATAAATATTTTTAATAATCCAATATTTCACTGGGAAAAGGTTCAAGTACACTAAGCTTTTAAGAAAAAACAATGAGGCTTTCTATCTTCATAAGAACATAAGAGTTCAACTTTCAGGTTCACTCAAAGCTCTCTGAACAATTTTAAGACTTAAATTCCTGTTCAATTTCATTTTCACATATTTGCTTGGCATAGGCTAAGCATTAAACATTAGTGCTTTATCTTCATTATTCTTTTCATTTTCAAGAGGTAATTCATTCAATGTTTCACACAAAGTCTCAATTATCCTTCACAAAAGCAGTACTGGTGATGGTTTTAAGCTCTAGATGAACTCTTCACACTGCAGTATCATTGCTATTAAAATTGATTGTCTG
Source organism: Theropithecus gelada (assembly GCF_003255815.1). Lineage (NCBI taxonomy): Eukaryota > Metazoa > Chordata > Mammalia > Primates > Cercopithecidae > Theropithecus > Theropithecus gelada. Next base: position 10,724,909 of record NC_037674.1, read on the forward strand.
ACATAGTAATTACCACATTCAGGTAAAATGGTATGAACTGCATGCTGGCACCATATGGATACATGCAGATTAACTTGATTTTTATCAAAGATACCCTGTAAAGCACATATGAATAACTAAGATTACGTGTAAAGTTCTAACAACTAATTATTTTTTATTATTTATTGAGAGTAATAATGTTTTGAACTTCAACTGAAAATTTAAAAATAGAAATTCCTCATATCACTTTAATGCCTTGGGAAGTACTTCTGTTGTTTATTTTAATAGTTAGCCTTTTGATCATTATAGTACAGCAAAATAAATCCTGACATTGACTTTTTGTCGCTAATGTAAAAATATTTTTGAATCGACTTGTGTCATGTAAAGTTACTCGGTGGCAATAGAAGAAATCTCAAAATATTTGGATCCAAATTATTAAACTTTCATAAGCAAAATGTTTACTTTCCACTTGAAAGATCAAGAAAAAAGTACATTTGATGATAAGAAACCCCAATTATCAGTCATGAACCTTTAGTATCAAAATACGTATCTTTCTACTGCTTAGAAAAAATAACATTAAAAAGGTTTCCATGACATTAAAAGGAAAGCAACTTATAACAGACATAGAATCATTAAAGATTCAGCATCCTGATGGAAACATATAATTTGCCTTCACAGTCTAAATCAACCAAAGATGCCTCCAGGTATGATGAGGAGGAGCAGCACAAAGAGGAAGTACAGACAAGGCCCTCCTGCTTGCTACCACCTGCCCCTCTGGCTTGACCCCAACTTGGTTTGTTAGCCCTAGTCTTACCATTTTTCCATTTCCTCCACAGTTGCCTGCTCTGGTCCTATCTTGGCTCTTGAATCAAACCTCAATTCCTATTATACAATCTTACTCTTAAATTAAATGCCAATATATCTGTTCCAGACCTTAGCCTTGGACATTGACCCTGAGCCTTAACTATGTCTAATTCAGGCAGGTTGGTTCTGATATTCTTGACAATGGGGTGTGCCAAAACTATAATTAATCTGAACTAATACTATCTCAGTAGAAAGGGTTTTAGGTCCTCCCTTCTCACGTCAGTTATCCCCACTAGAAACAGAGGGATGACAGCAAATAGCTTAAATGATCTGAAGCAGGATTATTATCCAGAGAGAATATATGACATTCTGAGCACTAAATGAAGACGACTGTGGTTTTTATAAATTCTATTAAATTCATAATCTCTAATTGACTAACATCATTTCATTCACTTATACAAAGCAAGAGTCAACCAGGAGAGACTAGATTTCAAATGAACAGCTTTTAGTTTCAAGCAGAATAATACCACTCACAATTGCTCTCAATGATACTCAAACTTCAAGGAACTCTGGTCTTTGTTTCATGGATTTCTCTGAATCCTGAAAGCAGAATCTGTCAGAATATCCTCAGATTAATCCAGAAAACTAAAACAATTGTGCCACAGCAAAAATGCTTCCCAGCTGGCTGTCCTCCTTTCCTTTCTCCATTAGTCAGTGCAGCAGTTACCACCTGTCATATAGGTAGGTCTTTTCCACAGCCAAGAGCAGGCCCATGTTCTCTTTCATCACTACACTAGGCTCACCCATACTTAACAACATTAAATGGGCAGCTGGGTTTGACTTGGGCCTCCCTTCCTTGATACCAGCTTCCTGAGGTGTGGGGTCGGGCCCTGCCTCTCACCTCAAAAACAAAAAAAATGGTATTCCCTCTTGAGACTCAGCCATGGTCTTTGTCCCCACCTCTCCTCTCAAAGGACAACTATGCTAGGCTGGGACTGAACCACTGTTTACCTCTCTTGCTCAAACATATGGTTTCTGTATTCACTAAAAGGTATACAGATATATCCGATGGACTCACACTTATCCTCAGACATCTCAAATGTTATTTCCATGAAGCCTTCCCTGACATCCTCAGACACTGCTAGTTTTCTCCTTTATGTGCTTAGTATCCCATTTATAGCCCTTTCATAACACATCCACTACATTATAATTATGTGTGTGTGTGCCTTTCTTCTGAGAGAGGAACCAGTTTTGTTCATCTTTGTCTGCCTGATCCTGTTCTACCCCACCCGGAGCTCTGTATAAAGTACACTGTCTAATATTCATTAGATATTTGTTGAATAAATGAACGTACAGTTAAACTTTGTTAACTATCCTCACAATTGCACACTAATTAGTGAAACTATCAGAAACTCACGATGATTTTTCAATTATCTATCTTCATGTGAATATAGTCATGCACCACATAATGCTATTTTTGGTTAAAGGCTGACTGGGTATTACGGTGGTGCCATAAGATTATAATGGAGCGGAAAAATTCCTATCACCTAGTGACATCATAGCTGTCATAATGTTGTAGTACAATTTTATTTTTAAAAGGAATTTAGTGTAGCCTAAGTGTACAGTGCTTTTCAAGTCTACAGTAGTGTACAGTAATGTCCTAGGACTTCACAGTCACTCACCACTCACTCACTGACTTACCCAGAGCAACTTCCAGTCCTGTAAGCTCCGTTCATGTTAACTGCCCTATACAGCTGTACCATTTAAAAATGTTTTCATATGATATTTTTACTATACCTTTTCTATGCTTAGATACATTTAAATATACAAATATTTACCACTGTGTTACAGTTATTCAGTCTCCAGTACAGTAATATGGTGTCCAGGTTTGTAGTCTAGGAGCATATAGCCTAGGTGTGTAGTAGGCTATACCATCTATATTTGTGTAAGTACACTCTGGTGCTTGTGAAATGACAAAATTGCCTAACAATGCATTTATCAGAATGTTTCCACATTGTTAAGTGTCTCATGACTGTACACACTTTCTCATACATGCATACTGCATATATAAACATATTCATGTATGCACATATATATATATATATACCAATAACACTATATGATATCTCTACCATAATAAAAATAAAGATTAGTAGGACTGAAAATTTAAATATAAGGAAAATAGCTCATAAATGTAAATAAATTCTCAGATGATACAGAATCAGTGTAAGAAAGCAAATAAGATAAAGTACTTGCTTTATCCTCATTTTGAAACACTGCATTACTGTGTTCTGTACTGAGTTACGCCTTGAGGGGCAGAAAATACGAGTAGATGGAGATGAAAATGAGGATAAAGTGTTTTAACCATAGGATTTGGTTCTTCCTTTCTTCTTTTTTCATTCTTATTCTTCCATCCATCCATCCATCCATCCATCCATCCATCCATCCATCCATCATCTATCCATCCCATTTATGTGGCAACTTTGCAGCAGTAATACAGTGATATTGATGAATAAAATAGAACTATAGAATTGTCTCAAATACTGACATAAAAACATACACACAAACCAAGAGAAGAAAATGATTACTTTCATTAACAGAACCTTAAGACTTTAGTTATTAATATACATATATATGTAAACTAAGTAATAAGAGAGCAGGTTTCTAATTTGAGGACCTACAATTATCCTTTTCTCTTAAGAGTTAGGCTATAATTCTTCTCAGGAGGGCTTCTCAGGGAAAAAGCTCATTTTCTCATCTCATAATTTGTATCTAGAGGTGAATGACTTCATATATTAATGGACACAAAAAGTGACTTGTAAATTGTTCTAGGTAAAAATATAAAAAATTATTTCCAGACAAAGGCTGTTATACTAGTCTTTCCTAAAAACATTTTAAAATGTTAATTGGAATTTGGGCAAAAAGTATCTCATAATAAACTTCAATTTATTTATTATTTTTTATTATTGTTATTCACATTGTATTTTTTTTTTAGAGACAGGGTCTTGCAATGTTGCCCAGGTTGGAGTTCTGTGGTGCAATTATAGACGACTGCAGCCTCAAACTCCTGGCCTCAAGTGATCTTCTTGCCCTGCCCAAAGGGTTGTGATTACAAGCGTGAGCCACTGAACCTGGCATAATAAACTTATAGAACCAAATTGATGTCTCTAAATTACTTTATTATAGAAAACAGTTTCAATTGTGGAATCTACAAAGAACTTAAACAAATTCACAAGAAAAAAACAACTCCATCAAAAAGTGGGCAAAGGATATAAACAGACACTTCTCAAAAGAAGACATCTATGCAGTCAACAGACATATGAAAAAATACTCATCATCACTGGTGAGAAATGCCAATCAAAACCACAATGAGATACCATCTCACGCCAGTTAAGACTGGCAATCACTGAAAAGTCGGGAAACAACAGATGTTGGAGAGGATGTGGAGAAACAGGAACACTTTTACACTGTTGGTGGGAGTATAAATTAGTCCAACCATTGTGGAAGACAGTGTGGCCATTCCTCAAGGATCTAGAACTAGAAATACGATTTGACCCAGCAATCTCATTACTAGGTATATACCCAAATGATTATAAATCATTCTACTATAAAGACACATGCACACGTATGTTTACTGCGGCACTATTCACAATAGCAAAGACTTGGAACCAACCCAAATGTCCATGAACAACAGACTGGATAAAGAAAATGTGGCACATATACACCATGGAATACCATGCAGCCATAAAGAAGGATGAGTTCATGTCCTTTCAGGGACGTGGATGAAGCTGGAAGCCATCATTCTCAGCAAACTATCACAAAAACAGAAAACCAAGCACTGCATGTTCTCACTCATAAGTGGGAGTTGAACAATGAGAACACATGGACACAGGGAGGGGAACATCACACACCGGCGCCTGTCGGGGGTGGGAGGCTAGGGGAAGGATAACATTAGGAGAAATACCTAATGTAGGTGATGGGTTGATGGGTGCAGCAAACCACCACAGCATGTGTATACCTATGGTAACAAACCTGCATGTTCTGCACATGTACTCCAGAACTTAAAAGTATAATTTAAAAACAAACAAACAAAACCCTGAGGTGTTGGTACAACTGCATACTCTCTTGGGACTTTAAAGGAGAATCTGTTCCTTGCTTTTTCTAGCTTTTATAAGCTTCCCACATTTCTTGGCTCATGGCTCCACGTCTCTCTATTCTACTTTTGTTGTTACATCCCCTTCTCTGACTCGGACCCTCCTGCCTCTTTCTTCTAAGGATCCTCATGATCGCATTGGCCCACCTGGCCCCTCCCCACCAAAAAAAGATATCTAATAATAATCAAAGAAATCTGCATGCAAAAATTTATTTTTTCTCACCTTAGAGGTAGTCTTTTTTTATAAAAAATAAAATGTCATTTGAATCAGATGTTTGAAATGGGATTCCTAATAAATGATTAGTTGCATGCTAATTGTGGCAGACCACTATTACATCAAATGTAACAAAAGTTATTAAATTTGTCCCCAAAATGAATTCTAAATGATTGGATCCAAAATTATTAATACTCAATTGTTAAAACACAGTTATAGGAACCAAGCTCATCTTTTAATTGTATTATATGGAAGATGGTATCTAAATAATATAACTTTCATTCACATACAGTTTTAGAATGCACAAAACATGTTCACTCACATCTTTGCATTTATTGTATATCAGGCAGGTATGCTTAGGACATTTCAATTTTAAAGAGGAGGGGAGATTTTGTTTACATTAAGTGATATTGTTTTTCTGCCAATTGAGGATATTTCCCAACCTATAACTTCAAGTTATAACCTAAGAAAGGAATATATATAAGTATGTAAAACAGCATATATAAACAAAAATAAACAACAAATTACAAATTAGTCCAACAATATTTAGCACATAGCCTAACGTATGCTCTGACAAGTATGGGAACAAGCACTGGAGGCAATGGCAGCCAAAGCATATAAAAATGAAAGGATTTAGCAAAGTGATAAGAAATGAGAAGGCAATCTAGAGAAAAGGTATCACAAAAGAAAAGTATGAAGCTGAAGTGAGGCATAGCTTATGAAGAAAAAAATAAGCAAAGAATATGCGTAAGTATCAGAATGAGATTGGTGATTAACTCACAAATGAGTAAGAATGAAAAGACAGGGTCTCCTTTGTGTTTACAAGGTACACACCTGCATGGTAGCACCTATCACTTATTGTCAATTTGCCTGTCCATCTCCTCGGTTACAGGAAGAACTCCTACAGAGCAGGGCAGCAACTTGCGGAGTTCTACTCACGCTTTGCAGTGAACAGCTCATTTTAGCACTAGAGGGTTCTAACCACCTTCCCTGACAACTTCTCTTTAACAGCATGAGTAATTCCCTTCATGCCACTGTCTCTATCAGGCTTAGGTTTCCTTGTCTACAAAATGAGGAGGTTGAAAAGGATTCATATTCTAGGTCTAAAGTACTATGATAAACAGATCTTCTGGTTATGTAGAGTAAAGCAGTACATGTCTTGTAATTCCACGTTGCCCATAAAGACTTCCAGGTGCTCTGGGGCCTCAATTTGTCTGGCAAATGGAGAAAGTATTATTCTTTGGCATGTTTTCCTCTTATTGCTGTGCTTTTTTTTTTTCTAATTTGGTTAGCCCATATTAATAAGTAAATATATCCCAAATTTTCTACTACAATTTCACCCTAGCATGCAAATGTTTTTCTTGAATAATATAACAGTATTATTTCACAGAATTAATAACTTATCAATAGTTGATTCATTAATTGTTTTGTGATCATCATGGGCAAAAAAAATATGTGCTCTCCCATGAATAAACTTATGACTTATTTTTTACCACCTTGTATTATAATTACACACAGATGTCTTTTTCCACCGCTTTGAAGGCAGAAACTATTTCAACATCAGTGGTGCCCAGGAAAACACTTTGGAGGTAATAGGTACTTGATGAGTATTTGTCAAATAAATAATGATTATGGTGATTATTAATGGAAAAGAAATTAGAATAATATGAAAGAAGCAAGAGTGCATGAATACTGCATATGGTAATGAAAATGTCTTGTCATATTATACAAAATAAATGCATTTTTAAAGAAAATCCACCTAGAGTTGTTGTCTTTTCTTAGATCACGCCTTCCGTCATTATTAATATGTACAAAGAGGTTAAGTCTTAGTGTTAGAAATATTGAAGCCTTCCATTCAATCACGCCTAACTCTGACAATCTTTTCCACGATGCATACAGGCTTAAGAAAAGCAGATAAAGTGTTCTCTTAGCATATAAAAAGAGCAGCATAAATTAGAGCATGGATAATAAGGTAACAAACTGAAGAAAGTTTCTGTTTTTCACTACACTAACTTTAACAATTTATGGCAAACAAATCATACTACTCACCATCAACTAAATTCATTTAAAAACAAAGTTTATTTGTAAAAATAACCCCAAATAACTGAAGAGAAACGTTTAGCATTACCATTCTAAGTTGTTAAAGCCAGGAAAAAGAAAAAAGAGGATGGAGTTAATGGAACCCACAGGCTACTGATGTGGCAGTTTATCAAATGTAGCTGTAATGAAAGATAAATAATACAGGCAATTCACACTTCATGAAAGGATAAAAGTGTCAGTGTGTAGGTACCAGTTTTACTGCAGGCCATAATCAGCAAGTAAACGAAAGTGCAATGTCTAAAAAGTTTATAGTCTTGTATGAAGGCCTCGTCTTGTCAGGTATTGATTTAGGTTTTCAGACGACTTCACTGGTATTAAACAAATTGAGTGTTTGTGAACTTAGAGGACATGTTCTATTTTTCCCAACAAAAGTTGCCTCAAGCTTAATGTTAAGTTGCTTCCATCACTTAAATTTATGGGAAAAAGAAGAATATGCTGAAATGATATCTTACACAATTATTTTCTTCTTAAATAAAGGGCAATCCAAAGTGAAAGTTTCATACTCTCCACCTTCTCCACAAACATGTACTCCATACTTCTTAGAAAGCTGAAAAAGGAAAACACAAAAAACAAGAAAGAAGTTTGAAATTAGACAGCATAAATGCTATCTTATTTGGTCTTAAAAAATCCATACAAAAAACTTTAATTCCAAAATAGTTTGCAAGGTAAGGAAAACTAATTACATTTCTGCTTAAAACATGTTTAAAGTCATTTCAAAAATGTTATCATAAGGCATAGGATCTCTAAGAATGCCAAAACTCTTACAAAAAAATAACATTAAGATTATTGTAAATTTGGGGAATGACACTAGCTTTAGATTCAAAGCTAGATTCAGTCATAAAGTAGTAAACAAAAATGTATGCAGCCAAATTGGCCTCCCCCAACTCTTTGCCTTTAAGTGGAAGGAATAAAAACGTTGTGTTTAGAGAATTTCTCAAGAATACAGAAAAAGCAATATAAGGCTTTTCCTTAGGCCCATGAACAAAAAGAAGTCACATATAGGTTTATTATGCTTGCAGTTATTATTAGGAAAGTTCCAAGGGCACTGAGAACTAGTAAAATTCCAAAGCTGCAGACAAGCCTTAAGAAGGTCCAACTCCAAGAAAGGTCGAGTAACTTACAAATTTGTCTAATCAAACCTGAAATTAAAACAAACAAACAAACAAAAGAAACCAGGCAGCAAAACAAAAAAACCTATGATTTGCATTAAATACAAGCCATACTATTTAAATAGTCTTGATATTGAGAGTAAAAAAAATCTCCTATCTGTTTGGCATACGTCTGGCATCAGTGCTGGGGAGCACTCTCCTTTCTACTCTGTGCTAATGACCCTTTCTAACAACTTTCCACCAAACGAACCTTCTAGTCGCATCTTAATGACTTATGACCACTCTCTTTATGTGGGGAATATACCTTATCATTTATTAGCATTCTTTCATTAGAAAATGTTTTACTGAAGTTCTACATAATTTCTGTAATCCACCACCAAGGAATAACTAGAGTTTTTAAACTAAATTTAGTATAGTTATTATCCCATAGAAGTGGTTCTCTTAGTCCCTAGTAAAATAATGTAAGCTGCTATGTTAAACCAAAATATTACCATTATAAAATACTGATATATCCAAGAGGTGACTTATTAAAATCTGGATGTACCCAGTGATATTTTCAATTCACATAAAATATTTCTATCACATTCATTTGTTCAGTCAGTTCTTCAACAAACACTTTTTGAACAATAATTATTAGCCAGGCCTTGCTAGATGATGAAGCCGCAAAAGTAAACAAGATAATGAGACAATCTCCTTAGTCTCTTGAAGCTTACCAAATATACTGTACTCTATATTTTAACATAACACACTAATGATGCAACAGCGACGTTGCCTCTAAAAATGAAAATGCACAATCTCTTCTCCCTTTCTATTACTGATTCACTAGTATTGACACATAGGTTCCAAGTCAAGAAATTGGGATAAAGAACCCAGTGGTTTCTATGGCTGAAGAACCAAGAAATAGTATGATGAAATCCTTACAATATCTTTTGTGGCCTCTCTAAACTCCACTAGCTTCAAGCTCTAACAGACATAAGTACTCAGAGAAAAATTCATCTTTGTTGGATTACTTTTAGCCAGCTCGAAGGCCCTTTGATATCTTGAGAGAACCTCCTCAAGAAGTAAAGCCTATGCCAGCCACTTTCTTTAATGAATCTGCTAAGACACAGCACCTTATGAAAAAGCAGAATCTTTGTAGCACAGAAGCATGATGTATGCATGTGACAGAAAGGTCAGTTTAGGTACGTGAAGCATCCAGATGTGCACATTCCAGAGACTTATTTATGGTGTACAACCTTTCTATTTACCTTTCTAAAAGTTAGTGTTACTAATATTTACACTGTTCATAGAAAACAGCAACTTTATTCCTAATCTATCTCAGGTCTGTCTCTGGCTTCGACTCAAAATTTGGATTATTGTATCCTAGCACTTAATCATTCCAAATGCATTTTTTGCCATTCTCTTTGATAAGTTTCTCTATCAGTATCATTGTAATGAAAAATACTAAGTCACTAACAGATTTTTGAAAAGTTTAATTTCTCAATGAATTTTCATGATTCATTTCATAATTTAAGTATATAAAATAACAAACTACATTGAAAAATACATAGTTTTCATGCCATCTATTCTTTAAGTTATTGTTATATGGATGTATTTAAAGCTATGACATTTGATAAGTTCATTAAGAAAAGTATAGAGAGAACTTTAAGGCCGAGGCCAGGAATTAGATGCTAATAGCCTTCAAAGTCATGACAATCAAAGATGTCTGCAGACATTGCCAGGTGTCATTGGTGGAAAAAAAAAAAATCCCAGCTACTCAGGAGGCTGAGGCTGGAGAATCACTTGAACTTAGGAGGCGGAGGTTGCAGTGAGCCGAGATCACACCATTGCACTCTAGCCTGAGGGTCAAGAGTGAAACTCCGTCTCAAAAAAATAAAAATAAAAATAAAAAATCACCCCTCATTGAGAACCAGCGGCATAGCTGTTACCACCCCTATACCTGCAGGGATGAACAGAAGGAACATCTACAAATGGGATCTAATTAAACTAGAGCGCTTCCGCATAGCAAAAGAAACTATCATCAGAGTGAACAGGCAACCTACAGAATGGGAGAAAATTTTTGCAATCTATCCATCTGACAAAGGGCAATATCCAGAATCTACAAGGAACTTAAACAAATTTACAAGAAAAAAACAACCCCACCAAAAAGGTGAAGAATATGAACAGACACTTCTCAAAAGAAGACATTTATGTGGCCAAGAAACATATGAAAAAAAGCTCATCATTGGTCATTAGAGAAATGCCAATCAAAACCACAATGAGATACCATCTCACATCAGTTAGATTGGCGATCATGAAAAAGTCAGGAAACAACAGATGCTGGAGAGGATATGGAGAATTAGGAATGCTTTTACACTGTTGGTGGGAGTATAAATTAGTTCAACCATTGTGGAAGACAGTGTGGCGATTCCTTAAGGATCTAGAACTAGAAATACCACTTGACCCGGCAATCCCATTACTGGGTATATACCCAAAGGATTATAAATCATTCTACTATAAAGACACATGCATACGTATGTTTACTGCAGCACGTTCACAATAGCAAAGACTTGGAACCAACCCAAATGCCCATCAATAATAGACTGGATAAAGAAAATGTGGCACATATATACCATGGAGTACTATGCAGCCATAAAAAAAGGATGAGTTCATGGCCTTTGCAGGGACGTGGATGAAGTTGGAAACCATCATTCTCAGTAAACTAACACAGGAACAGAAAACCAAACACTGCATCTTCTCACTCATAAGTGAGATGAGAACACATGGATACAGGGAGGGCAACATCACACACCAGGGCCTGTCGGGGGGTCGGGGTCTAGGGGAGGGATAGCATTAGGAGAAATACCTAACGTAGATAACAGGTTGATGGTTGCAGCAAACCACCATGGCACGTGTATACCTATGTAACAAACCTGCACATTCTGCACATGTATCCCAGAACTTAAAGTATAATAATAATAAAAAAAATAAGGCAATACGATTTCTTTAAAAACTTATTTAATAATTTTCATTTGTATAAAAGTGTGTTTATTGTTTCACATATATCTAAATTGTGCTGTGTTCTCTTTTAGAGAAGGTGAAAATTGGGTTGCCATCTAATGTTAGGGTAAGCTTTGAAAACATTTGAACAGATGTGGCTAACTTGGGTGATTTCATGGTTTGTAAGAATGCCTTGAAGTCTCAGCATTTTAAAAATGAATTCCAAGTAAATTAAAAAGAAATTACTTACATGAATCTATTTTTTTTCTGGCACACTTATTTATATAGATAAATATTCGTATTCATAATACTTTCAATGGAATACTGCTGATTATTAACTGAATGGCTAAGAGTATCATGATTTCCCCAACATTGTAATAATCACAACTGTTGAATTTCTTATTAAATCAAACTTTTTCTTCTTTTAAATCAGTCTTATTTATCTGTTAGTCATTTTAAAATGGAAAAAAAGAAGCCAAACTCATACTCCTTACCTCCACCCTCACCGAGAGGAAACAATGAGGTTTACAAAAATCACAATTTCATTTTATAAATGGTATTCTCAACACAGAAGATAATTCATTCATAACACTTATTAAGGATGTACTTCTTGAATATCTACTACAGCTTTAGTAGTGTTTTAGGTACTAGGGATAAAAATGGGAGCAGCCATGTATCTTGCATAAAATAGCTTATTGTCTTGTACAGACAGAAAGTTAAATGAGCAATTACAATATAGGGTAGTGATTATTTTGGCAGGTGCATGAAATGCTGTGGCAGTATAAAGCAGGGTACCTAACTAAAAGGAACTTAAAAGGCTTCTCAAAGTAAACAAAACTTAAGCTGCGTTCTAAAGGATTAAGTTAACCCTGAAAGATGGAAGGGGGAATAGAGAAGGCAAGAGAGAAGGAACGAATATTCCAGAAGAAACTGTACATGTTAAATCCCAGAGCACATGGTAGGTACTAGAAATTTAAATGAGTTTGGCATAGCTGAGCATAACTGGATGAGTAATGGCAGTGAGACAAGGCTGAAAGGCTAGACAGAGGACAGGTCTTACACGGCTTCATAAGCCATGCTAAGTCATTATCCTAAGGTCAGAGATAACCCTTGGAGAGGTTTTAAGCAAAAAACTGACCTTACTGCATCTGTATTTTAGAAACATCATTTTGGATGAATGATGGAGAATGGGCCCAGATATAAGTCTAGAAGCAAAAAGAACTGAGCAGTTGCTGGAGGAACCTAAGCAGGAGGTGAAGGTTTCCCAAACTGGCAAGTAGCAGTGGGGATGGAGAGGAGAGAGTAGATATTTTGAGAGATTTTCTTCGGAGGCTGAAACTGTAGGAGAGTAAATGTAATATCTCTTCCTCTTCCATCACAACGTTCATGGTTGAGGACTTTATGACAAAAGATGAATCAGAAGAGAAAAGCAGAAAAGCATACAAATTTATCTAATAAGTTTTATGTGACATGGGAAGACTTCATAATGGAATGAAGATCCAAAGAAACAGGAAATGATCTCATGGTAATAAACTGGGGTGGAACTCAGCAAGGTCAATTTGTTCCGATTTTTTTCTGTATCCCTGTGTGACATTCCTTTCCTCTGGGCATAGAGAGGATGGCTCCGGAATGAAGGTCTTAAGACTTTAAGGAAAAGTCAAAGGATTCTTTTATGGCCCACTTGAGGGCCATAAAATGAATGGAAGGAGGTCATAAAGTGACCTTCCTGCTTCTGCTGTTTTCTCGAATGTCAAGGTGGCATATTTTGGGGTAGTGTGTCCTGAACTCCATTAAAATTAACGATTAATTGAAGGGAGGATTGAGGAAAGTTAAAAAAGAAATTTAGGAAAATTCCCAGCTTTCTGCATTTGGAAAGTGGATAGATGGTAGTTCTGTTTACTGATATAGAGAACTCAGTATGAGTAGTAGTTTTCTGGGAGAGTCCAATGGCCTTATCCTTTTCCAATTTATGTGGCATATAATACCACTTATGTCTCAAATCTTTTCGATTATCTTCCTCAGGCTTCCACATGACTATATTTTCTAAGTTATTGTTATGCCTCTCTGACTCATTTCCCTCCTGCTGTTCCTAAGTTATAAATATCCATCACTGTTTGCTCTAGAATATGTTCTTCTCTCTTAATGCGTTCCCTATAACAGCACCATGCACTCCATGGCTTCAACCATCACCTTTATGCTATTCTGCTGCTGCTAATACTATCACTACTAATTAAAGACTATTTGGTTTATGCCTTAAAGTTAAGATAATGATATTATCATCTTATTTAATACTCAAAATGACTTTAAAAAATAAAAAAAGAGCACAGGCTTGAAATCAGATAAACTTAACCATAAATTCCAGTTTTGCTACTTCCCAGCTGGGCAATGGAAATACTCACCCCATTAGTGATTCGTCGTCGTAAATAATAGTACCGATCTCATAGATGATTAAACAAATTAATGCATAAAAAGCACTTAGCACAATGTACAGCACTTAGTAAGCACTTAATAAAAACACAACTTAATTCTAAGAGTGGGCAAAGTGCATGTTGTAGTGAGGCACAGTGAAAGCAGCATTGCATAATCGGTTAAAAGCACTGGCTTTGGAGACAGACAGTTCTTCATTCATTCAAATCCTGGCTGTCACTTTCTAGCTACATGATCTTAGGTTACGTAAGTGCTTTCTCTGAGGCTTGAACTTGTGATCTGTAAAATGGAGATGACAATAGTACCTACCTCATTGTTTTCAGGAATAAAATCCCATGAATGGAATAATGAAAGTGCCATTCAGCACATAACATACACTCAATAAAGGGGCTGCTAATTTCATTTTTTACTCTTTTCCAGAGGTAAAAACTAGTTTGATTTGCAAAAGTTATCAGCTTAGAACCAAACAAAACCAGAATTTAAAGTCATGTTTGACTCTTCATAATATCCTGATAGATAACAAACCTTAGTCTTTAGCCTGAACATGTCAATTGTGCTGCAATCTCATAGGTTAAAAAACATATGCCTTTGGTTTATATAATCTAAAATTAAATATGTGTAAGATCAAGCTTATCATGTTCTTTCTCAACCCTGTTCTCCTCTGCATATAAACTGGAAGCAAATAAATGCTTCCAGTTTTCCCAATCATTATCTGTGGACTAATCTTCAATTCTTTATTTTCTAGCTCCAGGGAATTTGATGCTAATTTCTTTTTCAATCTTCCATAAAAATCTTTCTTTCAGCTTTGTTCCATCTCTCCATTCCTACTGTCAGTGGTTACATACTACGAGCCCTCACACCTGTTTCCCATAACAGCATCTTACACTCCTTTTCATTTCCATCTTCTACTCCTAATCCATGAATACTGCTGCCAGATTAAATCTCCTGAGATTTCCTTCAATAATATAAATCTCAGTTGGAGAGACTTCTAAAATTTATTTCTTATCCCAAATCACTTGGCCCATCTCTCAAGGCTTTTCACAAATGGGCCTTACATTCCCACCTAACCTATTCTTACTGATCTACCAACACCAGCTCTTACTTTCATTTTGACCAAATTTCTTTGCTGTTCTTGAATGCCTTCTTGCCAAAGAGTCTTCATTCATATTGATTTACTTTGTTGCCACCACCCATGTAGATTTCACTCATCTTTCAAACCAGTCCTAACCCTTTCATCAGTTATTCGAGGTCATGTGGGCGTCTTCCATCTTTTAACTCCCAAGTGACTCTACCTAGTTAAATTTATTAGGGATTTCTCTCCCTCACTTTCTATAGTCTACATTCCATGGAAAATGCCAAGTCTTTGATTTATTTTGTAGTTCTTATAGCAGTTAGCATAGAACTAGACACAGAAGTCCTTACATGTAGCAGCTAGCATAGAATTCGGTATAGAAGTTCTTACACATTTATTCAATTCTATCAGTACCATATGACATTATCAACTAACAGCTCATCTACAACATGCATTCAGATAAATGTGAGGCTCATATTGGAATAGCCACTAACTGCCGAGGACATGCACCTCTTTTTGTTAAATACTACAATCAATAGACACCACTGTCAGTTACACTACTTAAAATGCACCTTTGAGAATCCCTCTGTCTTCCTTTAAAACCTTCAGTTACTCCTCATTGTTTACATCCTCCTCCAGTATTCAAAATCTCTCACGATATGGGTTCAAATTCCTTTGTCAGCTTTATCAATTTATATATACTTATCACAACGCAAGAATTCCTCTGGCTGTTCCTACCATCATGACCTCTAGCCAAAATACGATTTATCTCCAATCTAGCAGAAACTAACCGAGCCCCATTCAACCTAACAGAAGGGGAATCAGAGTTAGTTAGTCTTGGGCTTTAATGTCAAATAAGTCGTAGGCCCATTTGCCCTTCAATACTCAAAGTGTATTCCAAATAAATGAGACTAACTTCTGAAAATACATTGTGTTTCTCCTTCCTCATGTGTTGGTACAAACAGTTCTCTAACCTAAAACAACCCAACCAGTCAAAAATCCTACCTATCCTTCAAGCTCATCAGGGCTATCAATTTATCTCTGAAGTTACTCTGAATTCACTCACAACATGTAACATTTTTCCTTGAAATTCTGTGATACATGATTTTTACTCTCTTAAAGTACATTTTAATACCCCTTATAATTTTTATTTATTTATTTATTTATTTATTTATTTAATTTTATTTTTTTAATTTTTTTTTTTTGAGACGGAGTCTTGCTCTGTCCCCCTGGCTGGAGTGCAGTGGCGCGATCTCGGCTCACTGCAAGCTCCGCCTCCCGGGTTCCTGCCATTCTCCTGCCTCAGCCTCCCGAGTAGCTGGGACTACAGGCACCTGCCACCGCGCCCGGCTAATTTTTTTGTATTTTTAGTAGAGACGGGGTTTCACCATGGTCTTGACCTCCTGACCTTGTGATCCGCCCGCCTCGGCCTCCCAAAGTGCTGGGATTACAGGCGTGAGCCACCGCGCCCGGCCTATAATTTTTATTTATAATAGCCATTGGATGTCTCAATCATAAAGTTCTATATATCCTTCCAACTTGGTTATGTTCAAAATTCAAAATCTTCTTTCAAAGATGTTCTAAACCCTTTAGACTTCCAAGGTCAGTTAAAGGCATTTTTTCCCATAAAGTCACCACTGCAGGGAACAAGTCTTAAAATTCTGTCTTTCTCATCCACAACATCAAGTCAATTTTTGTGAACTTTGCTTTCCCTTTTGTTTTTAAGTAATAGGTGGCTGGGGATTGCAAACTGTGCTTTTGTCCAGCCTATAAGGAAGACCAGTTAACTTCTACAGAAGAGTGAGAAGAAAATGTGTGAATTAACAATAACTGGATCTAATCTTTTATGAGGTGGGGAATCATATACGAAAGGAAGTCTGTATTTTAAAATATGTGCCTTTCTTGAGTTAAAAATGAATACATGCCCTAACAAGCTTTAAGCTTGAAATCTAAGTTGCATTTATCCAGGTTTAGCTCTTGCAGCACCCAGCAGAGTGGTATGCTTCTTAAGTATAGTCAATACATTTCTGTTTATCTTTGACACAAGGCTGGAGGCCAGATTTCCCGATTTTTTGAGAGTTGGCTTAGAAAAAGCAATTAAACCTACATACTCACAATTTTTAAAAATATAAATATAATTTTGCTCTTCCATCTAGCACATGACTTAGATGATCATAAGAAATCTCAAAGAATAACTGCTATTGGTAAAGATGGTAGATTGAATCTATGCATCTACTCTCACTCCCTTTTAAAATGTTACTGGAAAATATTTCATAAAATGGCATAAACCCACAGAGATGGAGAACACAGGAGAGGAGGTGACAGCATTAACCAGTTTATCAGAACCAAGAACACTGAGCCTGTGGCCAACAATGGGGAATACTGAGGACCAATCTGATTTACACACTAGAATAATCAAAAGGATAAGGAGCTAGTGACACCAGGTACCTCTGGAAGGGAGAAGGAAAGAAAAAGGGCACTAATTAACAAGCAGTCAGATTCTTAGGTCCCTCTCTAGGCTACTGCTTCTCTTCTACCCTGGCAGAATGCTGGAGGTTTATTCCCTGCAGCAGATAAACAGAGGAACTGGCCTGGGAGAAATGAGACATAGTTAAGGACGGAGGTATAAAATAAAAATAGATGGAATCAAATTATATATATATATAATATATATTATATTATACATATTACACACACATGCACACACACACAATACGATTCAGAGACCTCTAGCTATTTTTCACAATCAACTCCTAGAAAAAAGCAAATTAGAGCACGCTATCACCTTCAAGACAGGGGAACGGAGAATCCTTTGCTTTGGAATATGAACAACTCAGATTAAGTAGTCTTGCTATACTTTCTGTGATACTGTGAAATAGTAAGAAATAAATATCTGTTCTCTGCCCCTGGTTCCCAAGATGGAGCTCCTAATACTCTTGTAGATAGAGTGCCAGGAGAATCTTTTGTTCTAACATTTGGTCTTTGACCCCAGTTCCGGAGACAGAGCTCCTAAGACCTTTGTAATTTCCTGAGTGATAGAAACATCTTTTGTTCTAATGAGGTGACCCTTGGTGGGCTCCTGGATAGCCTCGGGATGGGCAATGGTTGCCAGGGAAACCAACCTTATGATTAGATGGTTGGAACTTACAGCCCTATCCCCTAGCTACCTGGAAATGGAAAAGTGCTCAAAGTTTAGTTGCTCACCAATGGCCAATGACATAATCAATCACACCTACATAATGAAGCCTCCATGAAAACCCGAAAGGACAGGGTTCAGAGAGGTTCCAGATTGCTGATCACATGCAGTTGCCTGGAGGATGGTGCACTGAGAGACAGCCTGGAAGCTCTGTGCCGCCTTCCTACATACATTGATCTCTGCAGCTGGCAGTTCCTCTGTATCCTAAACTATATCCTTTATGAACAAACCAGTAAATGTAAGTAAAGTTTTTCCCAGAGTCTGTGAGCTGTTCAAACAAATTAATGGAACTCAAGGAAAAGGTCA
The DNA here is from genome assembly GCF_003255815.1 of Theropithecus gelada. NCBI lineage: Eukaryota > Metazoa > Chordata > Mammalia > Primates > Cercopithecidae > Theropithecus > Theropithecus gelada. Next base: position 10,743,248 of record NC_037674.1, read on the forward strand.
TTGGAATGCCTGATTTATGGCCAGTTAGTCAGAAGTATAGGTAACAACCTACTCCTTGTGGTTGGCATCTGAAGTGGTGGCAGTCTTGTGGGACTGAGCCTTTAACCTGTGGTATCAGAATTGAATTGAATAGTAACACAGACAGTTGGTGTCTGCTGGAGAATTGCTTGGTGTGCGGGAAAAACCTCACACATCTGGTGTCACAAGTGTTGTGCTGAGTGGTGTGCAAGCATAGAGAAAAAAAAAAAAGTTTATTTTTTCTTCAGATTCTCCTATAGTAAAACTCAGGGTCAAAAAGCTCCATCTACATACCTAGGGCTTACAATCAAATTCTTAGGTTCCCTGCTCTTAAATATTAGCATATTAACACAGATTACAAGAAATCTGAGGAACATTTCTAAAATGAAAGTTAGAGACCAAAACAAACAGTAGGGAAAATAGACTATGCATGGGAGAAGAAAATGAAAACAAACAAAAGCTATCAATATTCTTAGGGAGATTAGAGAATATATTACACTAACGATGGGGTATTATAGATTTAAATAAAAAGAACATTTAAAGAACAAAAAATTAGCTTTTAAAAATTAAAAATGACATAAAACAAGATTGGAAGCAACATTTAGAAATTCTAGAAAGAACAAAATGAATTAGATCAAAATTAGGAGACCAAAGTTAAAAGTTAAGGAACATTTAAATAACAGAAATAAAGAAGAATTTACAGAATAATAGAAATTCTAAAAGCAAAGCCAGAGGGGAGGTACACCAATGAAATAATTCAAGTAAACTTCCCACAGCTCAAATTTCAAAACTGAGTATTATTCTTGTTCCAGCACAGTGGATAAAAACATACACACCCAAGATATACCTAAGAGTCACAATTCTAGGGGCAAAAGGAACATCCTATACACTTCCAAAGAAGAAATGGAGAGAGATGGAGAAAGTCATCACATACGCTTAGTCAGGAATCAGAATGGCTTTGGGCTTTTCAACAGTACACCAAGCTACAAGGCAATGAAGCAATACTATCAACATCCAGAAGGAAAATCAATCCCAATTCAGAGTTCTACGACCAGTTACAGAATCAATCAAATGTGAGGAAAGACTGGAGACATTTTCAGGTATGCACAGTCTTCAAAAATTTACTCCCATGGGTTCTTTCTTAGAAATCTCTTGGAGAATGTGCTTCACAAAAATAAGAGTAAACAAAGGAAAACACTGGATCTAGGCAACAAGGACTCTCAACACAGAAAGAAGGTAAAGGAAACCTCAGTATTATGAGGACATGCTCGAATGTTAGCCTTACAATAGGCATAGCGAGAACCTGGTTCAGATTAGATCAAGTCAGAAGGCTCTGGAAAAGACTTCTCCAGGAATAAACTGACAAAACACTTCATAGGTCTGAACATCTGGTTAAGAGATTAGAAAACTGGCAATGAGTGTAGTGCTGAATTTGTGGTAAGTACAGACACTACTAAATAAATGAAACAAGAAAATTATTCACTCGAGAAAAAATAAAAGTTGTACAGGAAAAGAAAGGTTTATTACCAGAGTTTATGATCTGACTCAGCTGTGTATTGGGTTTTTACAGTTATTATAATATAAACACTGGATATTGATCCAATTGGAATTGCAATATAACCACATAGGAAGATGGAAGGAGGGAAAGAGAACACATATGTAATGGAGGGAAAGGGAGTAAACACAGTGAAATCTGTATATTTCAGAGTGGAAAGTCAATAAATAATGCTAATATTAGTGGTGGTGGCAGTGAATCATGAAGTAGTAATGCAAACATACAATTCAGAGACATAGAGGTAAATATCAAAAACAACACAGAAGGTTGTTTCTGTATCAAAGACTGAAGAACCATTTGAGAATATAAACCTTGACTAACATTTAAAAATATTACAAAATCAGCCTTTCTGCCAGTGGACGCCACTGAGGAAGCATCATTAAAGTCTCTCTTCCCCCTGCCCTCATGTCTAAGTCAGAGTCTCCAAAAGGGCCTGAACAGCTGAGGAAGCTCTTACTGGAGGGTTGAGCTTTGAAACAACCGACAAGAGCCCAAGGAGCCATTTGGAGCAATGGGGAAGGCTCACAGACTGTGTGGTAATGAGAGATCCAAACACCAAGAATGTTTGGGTTTGTCTCAGATGCCACTGTGGAGGAGGTGGATGCAGCCATGAATGCAAGGCCACACAAGGTGGATGGAAGAGTTGTGGAACCAAAGAGAGCTGTCTCAAGACAAGATTCTCAAAGACCAGATGCCCACTTAACTGTGAAAAAGATATTTGTTGGTGGCATTAAAGAAGACACGAAAGAACATCACCTAAGAGATTATTTTCAACATGATGGAAAAATTGATGAAAAGGGGCTTTGCCTTTGTAACCTTTGATGACCATGACTTCGTGGATAAGACTGTCATTCAGAAACACCATATTGTGAATGGCTACAACTGTGAAGTTAGGAAGGCCCTGTCAAAGCAAGAGATGGCTAGTGCTTCGTCCAGCCAAAGAGGACAAAGTGGTTCTGGAAACTTTGGTGGTGGTCGTGGAGATAAGTTTTAGTGGGAATGACAACTTTGGTAGTGGAGGAAATTTCAGTGGTCATGGTGGCTTTGGTGGCAGCTGTGGTGCTGGCGGGTATGGTGGCAGTGGGAATGGCTCTAATGGATTTGGTAATGATGGTGTATTATGGAGGAGGTGGCCCTGGTTACTCTGGAGGAAGCAGGGGCTATGAAAGTGGTGGACAGCATTATGGAAACCAGGGCAGTGGTTATGGCAGGAATAGCAGCTATAACAGCTATAACAATGGAGGAGGAGGTGGCTTTGGTGGTGGTAGTGGAAGCAATTTTGGAGGTGGTGAAAGCTACAATGATTTTGGCAATTACAACAATCAATCTTCAAATTTTGGAACCATGAAGGTAGGAAACTTTGGAGGCAGAAACTCTGGCTCCTATGGTGGTGGAGGCCAATACTTTGCTAAACCACGACACCAAGGTGACTATGGTGGTTCCAGTAGTGGCAGTAGCTACAACAGTGGCAGAAGATTTTAATTACTGCCAGGAAACAAAACTTAACAGGAGAGGAGAGCCAGAGAAGTTGACAGGGAAACTACAGGTTACAACAGATATGTGAACTCAGTCAAGCACAGTGGTGGCAGGGCCTAGCTGCTACAAAGAAGACATGCTTTAGACAAATACTCACGTGTATGGGCAAAAAACTCAAGGACTGTATTTGTGACGAGTTTTATAACAGGTCACTTTAGTGTTTCTTCTGTGGAAAGTGTAAAGCATTCCAACAAAGGGTATTATTGTAGATTTTTTTTGTGTGCCCATGCTGTTGATTGCTAAATGTAATAGTCTGATCGTGATGCTGAATAAATATGCCTTTTTAAAAAATGTGCTGTGTAGTTAGTCTACTCTGAAGCCATCTTGGTAAATTTCCCCAACAGTGTGACGTTAGAATTCCTTCAGGGTGATGCTAGGTTCTATTTGGAATTTATATACAACCTGCTTAGATGGAGAAGCCATTGTCTTCAGAAACCTTTGTGTAGCTGAACCGATAGTTACTGCTGTGACCTGAAGTTCACCATAAAAAGGGATTACCCAAGCAAAATCATGGAATTATTGATTATAAAAATGAGTGTTGACACATCCTATGCAATATATCTAAATTGAATAATGGTACCAGATAAAATTATTGATGGGATTGAAGCTTGTATATCATCCATTATCATGTGTAATCAATAAACTAATTCTCTTGAAAAAAATTACAAAACTAGAATACTATTAATAAACAAGGAAGCTGTTCAAAGAATAGTTCTAAACATTTAATAGTGCAATTTGTATTAAAATTCACCTTTTTTATGGAAAATGAGAAAATGATCTTAGGATACAAAGCCCCACAAAACATAAAACTATTACATAATCCATTATTCACTTATAAGATGATAATTTAAAAATTCTACAGAGGTTTAAGAAACAATGGCTAAAATTATTTCATGGAGTAGTTAGTATATAAGCCTTAAAGCTTTTGTATTCTTTAATCCAGAAATTACATTCCTAGGAACTTAAGAAAACACTAACCAGAAATGTGCATGAAGATTTATTAGAAAATATGACAATCATAATGTTATTTTTAATGATTTAGAAAAACCAATCTTTCTAACAACAGATTACTTATATCTTATATAATTATTTCATTATGCAGATGTCATAAGTAAATAAGTAATTATATATTCATATGTAAAATACAAATATCACTAAAATCTACCCAGCCATTAATTAACATCTTTTCAAAGTAGGGGAGTGGCGCCCAAGATGGCCGAATAGGAACAGCTCCAGCCTCCAGCTCCCAGCATGAGCGACACAGAAGACGGGTGATTTCTGCATTTTCAACTGAGGTGCAGACGGACACATCACACCTCACATGGCTGGGTACACCCTGAGATGAAGCTTCCAGAGCAAGAATCAGACAGCAACACTCGCTGTTCAGCAATATTCTATCTTCTGCAGCCTCCGGTGCTGATACCCAGGCAAACAGGGTCTGGAGTGGACCTCAAGCAAACTCCAACAGACTTGCAGCCAAGGGTGCTGACTGTTGGAAGGAAAACTAACAAACAGAAAGGACACCCACACCAAAACCCCAGCAGTACGTCACCATCATCGAAGACCAAAGGCAGATAAAACCACAAAGATGGGGAAAAAGCAGTGCAGAAAAGCTGGAAATTCAATAAATCAGAGTGCATCTCCCCCTCCAAAGGAATGCAGCTCATCACCAGCAACGGAACAAAGCTGGACGGAGAATGACTTTGATGAGCTGAGAAGGCTTCAGTCGATCAAAACTTCTCAGAGCTAAAGGAGGAACTATGTAACCAGCGCAAAGAAACTAAAAACCTTGAAAAAACAATGGATGAATGGATAACTAGAATAATCAATGCAGAGAAGACCTTAAAAGAACTGATAGAGATGAAAACCATGACATGAGAACCACGTGACAAATGCACAAACTTCAGTAACTGACTCGATCAACTGGAAGAAAGATTATCAGTGATTGAAGATCAAATGAATGAAATGAAGTGAGAAGAGAAATGTAGAGAAAAAGAGTAAAAAGAAATGAACAAAGCCTCCAAGAAATATGGGATTATGTGAAAAGACCAAATCTAAGTCTGATTGGTGTGCCTGAAAGTGACGGGGAAAATGGAACCAAGTTGGAAAACACTCTGCAGGATAGTATCCAGGAGAACTTCCCCAACCTACTAACACAGGCCAACATTCAAATTCAGGTAATACAGAGAACGCCACAAAGATACTCCTTGAGAAGAGCAACTCCAAGACACATAATTGTTAGATTCACCAAAGTTGAAATGAAGGAAAACATGTTAAGGGCAGCCAGAGAGAAAGGTCGGGATACCCACAAAGGGAAGCCAATCAGACTAACAGCAGACCTCTCGGCAGAAACTCTACAAGCCAGAAGAGAGTGGGGGCCAATATTCAACATCCTTAAAGAAAAGAATTTTCAACCCAGAATTTCATTTTTTTTTTTTTTTTTGAGACGGAGTCTCACTCTGCCGCCCAGGCTGGAGTGCAGTGGCACCATCTCGGCTCACTGCAAGCTCCGCCTCCCGGGTTCCCGCCATTCTCCTGCCTCAGCCTCCCGAGTAGCTGGGACTACAGGCGCCCGCCACCGCGCCCGGCTATTTTTTTGTATTTTTAGTAGAGACGGGGTTTCACCGTGTTAGCCAGGATGGTCTCGATCTCCTGACCTCGTGATCCGCCCGTCTCGGCCTAACCCAGAATTTCATATCCAGCCAAACTAAGTCTCATAAGTGAAGGAGAAATAATATCCTTTACAGACAAGCAAATGTTTAGAGATTTTGTCACTACCAGGCCTGCCCTACAAGAGATCCTGAAGGAAGCACTAAACATGGAAAGGAACAATCAGTACCAGCCATTGCAAAAACATGCCAAAATGTAAAGTTCATCGATGCTAGGAAGAAACTGCATCAACTAATGAGCAAAATAACCAGCTAATATCATAATGACAGGATCAAGTTCACACATAACAATATTAACCTTAAATGTAAATGGACTAAATGCTCCAATTAAAAGACACAGACGGACAAACTGGATAAAGAGTCAAGACCCATCAGTTTGCTGTATTCAGGAGACCCATCTCACATGCAGAGACACACGTAGGCCAAAATAAAGGGATGGAGGAAGATCTACCAAGCAAATGGAAAACAAAAAAAAAGTAGGGGTTGCAATCCTAGTCTCTGACAAAACAGACTTTAAACCATCAAAGATCAAAAGAGACAAAGAAGGCCATTACATAATGGTAAAGAGATCAATTCATCAGGAAGAGCTAACTATCCTAAATATATATGCACCCAATACAGGAGCACCCAGATTCATAAAGCAAGTCCTTAGAGACTTACAAAGAGACTTAGACTCCCATACAATAATAACAGGAGACTTTAACATCTCACTGTCAACATTAGACAGAAATGAGACAGAAAGTTAATAAGGATATCCAGGAATTGAACTCAACTCTGCACCAAGTGGACCTAATAGACATATATACAGAACTCTCCACCCCAAATCAACAGCACATACATTCTTCTCAGCACCACATCGCACTTATTCCAAAACTGACCACATAGTTGGAAGTAAAGCACTCCTCAGCAAATGGAAAAGAACAGAAATTATAACAAACTGTCTCTCAGACCACAGTGCAATCAAACTAGAACTCAGGACTAAGAAACTCAATCAAAACCGCTCAACTACATGGAAACTGAACAACCTGCTCCTGAATGACTACTGGGTACATAACGAAATGAAAGCAGAAATAAAGATGTTTCTTGAAACCAACGAGAACAAAGATACAACATACCAGAATCTCTGGGACACATTTAAAGCAGTGTGTAGAGGAAAATTTTTAGCACTAAATGCCCGCAAGAGAAAGCAGAAGAGATCTAAAATGGACACTCTAACATCACAATTAAAAGAACTAGAGAAGCAAGAGCAAACACATTCAAAAGCTAGCAGAAGGCAAGAAATAACTCAGATCAGAGCAGAACTGAAGGAGATAGAGACACAAAAAACTCTCCAAAAAAATCAATGAATCCAGGAGCTGGTTTTTTGAAAAGATCAACAAAATTGATAGACTGCTAGCAAGACTAATAAAAAAGAAAAGAGAGAAGAATCAAATAGATGCAATAAAAAATGATAAAGGGGATATCACCACCGACCCCATAGAAATACAAACTACCATCAAAGAATACTATAAACACCTCCAGGCAAATAAACTAGAAAACCTAGAAGAAATGGATAATTTTGTGGACACTTACACTCTCCCAAGACTAAACCAGAAAGAAGTTGAATCCCTGAATGGACCAATAGCAGGCTCTGAAATTGAGGCAATAATTAATAGCCTACCAACCAAAAAAAGTCCAGGACCAGATGGATTCACAGCCGAATTCTACCAGAGGTACAAGGAGGAGTTGGTACCATTCCTTCTGAAACTATCCCAATCAACAGAAAAAGAGGGAATCCTCCCTAATTCATTTTATGAGGCCAACATCTTCCTGATACCAAAGCCTGGCAGAGACACAACAAAAAAAGAGAATTTTAGACCAATATCCCTGATGAACATCGATATAAAAATCCTCAATAAAATACTGGCAAACCAAATCCAGCAGCACATCAAAAAGCTTATCCACCATGATCAAGTGGGCTTCATCCCTGGGATGCAAGGCTAGTTCAACATACGCAAATCAATAAACGTAATCCAGCATATAAACAGAACCAAAGACAAAAAACACATGATTATCTCAATAGATGCAGAAAAGGCCTTTGACAAAATTCAACAGCCCTTCATGCTAAACGCTCAATAAATTCGGTATTGATGGAACGTATCTCAAAATAATAAGAGCTATTTATGACAAACCCACAGCCAATATCATACTGAATGGGCAAAAACTGGAAGCATTCCCTTTGAAAACTGGCACAAGACAGGGATGCTCTCTTTCACCACTCCTATTCAACATAGTGTTGGAAGTTCTGGCCAGGGCAATCAGGCAAGAGAAAGAAATAAAGGTATTCAGTTAGGAAAAGAAGAAGTCAAATTGTCCGTGTTTGCAGATGACATGATTGTATATTTAGAAAACCCCATCGTCTCAGCCCAAAATCTCCTTAAGCTGATAAGCAACTTCAGCAAAGTCTCAGGATACAAAATTAATGTGCAAAAATCACAAGCATTCTTATACACCAGTAACAGACAAACAGCCAAATCATGAATGAACTCCCATTCACAATAGCTTCAAAGAGAATAAAATACCTAGGAATCCAACTTACAAGGGATGTAAAGCACCTCTTCTAGGAGAACTACAAATTACTGCTCAGTGAAATAAAAGAGGACACAAACAAACGGAAGAACATATCATGTTCTTGGATAGGAAGAATCAATATTGTGAAAATGGCCATACTGCCCAAGGTAACTTATAGATTCAATGCCATCCCCATGAAGCTACCAATGACTTTCTTCACAGAATTGGAAAAAACTGCTTTAAAGTTCACATGGAACCAAAAAAGACCCCGCATTGCCAAGACAATCCTAAGCCAAAAGAAAAAGGTGAAGGCATCACACTACCTGACTTCAAACTATACTACAAGGCTATAGTAATCAAAACAGCATGGCACTGGTACCAAAACAGAGATATAGACCAATGGAACAGAACAGAGCCCTCGGAAATAATACCACACATCTACAGCCATCTGATCTTTGACAAACCCGACAAAAACAAGAAATGGGGAAAGGATTCCCTATTTAATAAATGGTGCTGGGAAAATTGGCTAGCCACAAGTTGAAAGCTGAAACTGGATCCTTTCCTTACTCCTTATACAAAAATTAATTCAAGATGGATTAGAGACTTAAATGTTAGACCTAAAACCATAAAAACCCTAGAAGAAAACCTTTGCAATACCATTCAGGACATAGGCATGGATGGGCAAGGACTTCATGTCTAAAACACCAAAAGCAATGGCAACAAAAGCGAAAATTGACAAATGGGATCTAATTAAACTAAAGAGCTTCTGCACAGCAAAAGAAACTACCATCAGAGTGAACAGGCAACCTACAGAATGGGAGAAAATTTTTGCAATCTACTCATCTGACAAAGGGCTAATATCCAGAACCTACAGAGAACTCAAACAAATTTACAAGAAAAAAGGAAACAACCCCATCAAAAAGTGGGCAAAGGATATGAACAGACACTTCTCAAAAGAAGACATTCATACAGCCAACAGACACATGAAAAAATGCTCATCATCACTGGCCATCAGAGAAATGCAAATCAAAACCACAATGAGATACCATCTCACACCAGTTAGAATGGCGATCATTTAAAAAATCAGGACACAACAGGTGCTGGAGAGGATGTGGAGAAATAGGAACACTTTAACACTGTTGGTGGCACTGTAAATTAGTTCAACCATTGTGGAAAACAGTGTGGCAATTCCTCAAGGATCTGTAACTAGAAATACCACTTGACCCAGCCATCCCATTACTGGGTATATACCCAAAGGATTATAAATCATGCTGCTCTAAAGAAACATGCACACGTATGTTTACTGCAGCACTGTTCACAATAGCAAAGACTTGGAATCAACTCAAATGTCCATCAGTGACAGACTGGATTAAGAAAATGTGGCACATATACACCATGGAATACTATGCAGCCACAAAAAAGGATGAATTTGTGTCCTTTGTAGGGACATGGATGCAGCTATTGCAGCAAACTATTGCAAGAACAGAAAACCAAACACCACATGTTCTCACTCATAGGTGGGAACTGAACAATTAGATCACTTGGACACAGGAAGGGGAACATCACACACTGGGGCCTATTGTGGGGAGGGGACAGCGGGGGAGGGATAGCATTAGGAGATACACCTAATGTAAATGATGAGTTAATGGGTACAGCACACCAACATGGCACATGTATATATATGTAACAAACCTGCACGTTGTGCACATGTACCCTAGAACTTAAAGTACAAAAAAAAAAAAAAAAAAAAAAAGGCCGGGTGCGGTGGCTCACGCCTGTAATCCCTTTCTCTTGTCTGATTGCTCTAGCTAAAACTTCCAGTACTATGTTGAATAACAGTGGTGAAAGTGGGCATCTTTGTCATGTTCCAGATCTAACAGGAAAAGTTTTCAGTTTTTCCCTATTCAGTATGATACTTGTTGTCATATAAGGTTTTTATTATGTTGGGGTATGTTCTTTCTATACCCAGTTTTTTGAGGGTTTTTACCATGAAGGGATGTTGAATTTTGTCAAATGCTTTTTCAGCATCAATTGAAATGATAGTAAGTTTTTGTCTTTCATTGTGCTGATACGATGTATTACACTGATTGATCTGTGTATATTGAACCATCCTTGCATTGCTGGGATAAATTCCACTTGCTCAGATGAATAATCTTTTAAGTGTATTGTTGAACTCAGTTTGCTGGTATTTTGTTGAGGATTCTTGCACCAATATTTATCAGAAATACTAGCCTGTAGTGCTCTTTTTTTTTTTTTTTTTTTTTTTTTGACGTTTCTTTGTCTGGTTTTGGTATAGGGGTAATACTGACCTAATAGGATTAGTTTGAAAATATTTGCTCTTCCTCTATTTTTTGGGATACTTTGATTAGGACTGGTATTAGCTCTTCTTTAAATGTCTGGTAGAATTTAGTAGTGAAGCCCTTGGGTCTTGGGCTTTTCTTTACTGGTAGACTTTTTGTTACAGCTTTGATCTCATTTCTTGTTATTGGTCTGCTCAGGTTTTGGATTTCTTCATGGGTCAATCTTGGTAAATCGTCTGCATTAGGAACTTATCCATTTCCTCTAGATTTTCCAATTTACCGGCTTATAGCTACTCACAGTAGTCACTAATGGTCCTTTGAATTTCTGTAGTATCAGTTGTAATATTTCATTTTTTTCATATCTGAGTTTATTTATTTGGGTTTTATCTTTCTTTGTTTTCAAAGTCTGGCCAAAGGTTTGTGATTTTAAAAAATCTTCAAATAGCCAACTTTTTGTTTCATTGATCTCGTATTGTTTTCTTCATTTCAAATTCATTTATTTCTGCACTGATCTTTATTATTTCTTTTCTACTAAATTTTGGTTCAGTTTGCTCTTGCTTTTCTAGTTCTTTAAGATACACTGTTAGGTTGTTATTTAAAGTTTTTCTTCTTTTTTAGATGTAGGCATTTATAGCTATAAATTTCTCTCTTCATATTGCTTTTTTTATCCCATAAGTTTTGGTGGGTTGTGTTTCCTTTAGAATGTGTTTCAAGGAAATTTTCAATTTCCTTCTTAATTTCCTCATTGACCCACTAGTCACTCAGGATCACATTGTTTAATTTTCGTGTGTGTATGGTTTCCAAAATTCCTCTTGTTGTCGATTTGTAGTTTTATTCCATTTAGTCAGATAAGGTATGTGGTATTACTCCAATTATTTTTGAATGTTTTCAGACTGATTTTGTGACCTAACATATGGTATATCCTTGAGAATGATCCATGTGCTGAGGAAAAGAATGTGGATTCTGCAACCATTAGATAAAATGTTCTGTAAATATCTACTAGATCCATTTTATCTATAGCGCAGATGAAGTGTGATGTTTCTTCATTTCTCATGCTGAAAATGGGGCGTTGACATCTCCAGTTATTATTGTACTGGGGCCTATCTCTCTCTTCAGCTCTAATAACATTTACTTTATATATCTGGGTGCTCCAGGGTTGGGTGCGTATATATTTACAATTGTTATATCCTCTTGCTGAATTGACCCCTTTGTCATTATATAATAACCTTCTTTGTCTCTTCTTACAGTTTTCATCTTGAAATCTACGTTGTCTGGTATGAGTATAGCTATTCCTGCTCTGTTTTGGTTTCCATTGGCATGGAAAGTCTTTTTCTATCCCTTTATTTTCAGTGTATGTGTATATTTATAGACGTACCTAAAAGTATGTCTTTAAATATAGAGAAGTGTGTTTCTTGTAGGCAACATATCACTGGGTCTTCTTTTTTCATCCATTCAGCCACTCTATGTCTTTTGATTGGACAGTATAGTCTATTTACATTCAATGTTATTATTGATAAGTTGGGGCAGACTTCTGCCATATTGTTATTTGTTTTCTGGTTGCTTTGTGGTCTTCTCTTCTTTCTTGTCCTCCTTTTAGTGAAACTGACTTTTGCTGGTGGTATGCTTTAATTTCTTGCTTTCTATTTTTTTGTGTATTCATTGTAAGTTTTTCAATTTGAGGTTACCATGAGGCTTGAAAATATCTTACAATAGTAAATGTTACTAACATTTGTTGAGCACCTAGAATGTACCAGATACTGAGCTAAGTACCTTATAGGCTATTTCACTGTTATTACTTCCATTTTACATATGGGAAGCTAACTAGATTAACATTTCAGGTAAGCAAGAGAAATGAAATTCATACCTGGGCACCTGGGTAGAGTGGTGTCTTGCTGATCAGTGTCCCATACTGCCTCTTGCTCCATGTGATCTGAATGAACTATGAAAAGGACTCTTGCCCCAAAGTGTCATCTTGTCTCTATCACCTCTGCTACAAACCTGTCTGCACTTCTCACAATTAAAGAGCAATTTGTGTCAGGGAAACCATTATAACATGTAAAACTTCCCTTAATTAAGAAATAGTAATTCTTGGATATAGTAATATATTAAAACATTGATATAGCCAACAAGTCATGTCCACCCATATTACACAAGGGGTACACAAGAGGTGTCTCAGATGCATTGATGCATTAAGGCAGGTGAATAAAATGGGTTCTCCTCTACCAACTCCTTTCTCTCCAAACCCTCCAAGTTTAAAGGTTGTTTTCTATCCTTCTTTTGGATTCCTTAACTATTCATGAGAATTGTTTCAACCAGTTGAAAAATAAGTATGCAGTTTATTATTCATTTCACTTAATGAGATTAATCACATTACTCATAAAGAAAAGGAGATACAGGCATTCTTTACTATATGATTTGTCTTAGATAGTGATGCAAAAGATGGAGTCAGAGGTAGTAAGCTAAACAAATAATACTCCCTAATGCAGAAGGGAGATAAAGTTTTACAGATGAATTATTCTGCTTTCATATTAGAATCATTGTGCTCCAGGTATATCAGACAATTGACTGAGGCTCCTTTATGTGCATATGCAAAAATGAAATAAAAAAAAAGAAGTGAAAAGCCTAGGGAGTTTGAATTAAAACCTAGGCTGTGTGAGATAGGTGTTATGAATGAGATGAAAAACAAAATTGATACATGTGTAAACATTTATTAAGCACTCATGTTATGGAGACCTCATGTACACACAAATTTTATGCAGAATTTGTCTATGCAGAAGTCACAGAGAAGTTAGAAAAGAAAGACTCATATTGCTTTGCATAATTTTCTGTAACTATCAAGAAAAAATTCCTGTTCAAAATATATAATTTTCTATTAATATCCTTCCCTCTCATTTAGGGCAATTTTTATCATCCTGAGAAGACTACTTGTCAAAATCAGCAATGATACTCACAAGTAGATTCTGTAGTAATATCTGTTCAGACACTGCTTCTCTTCTATCCTTTCTCTCCTCCATTCTGTACAATAAACACCTCTCCTTTACATCTCTTATATTCCTGTTGTCTCTGTGCTTCAGTCTGGATATTTTATATCATCCTATCTTAACTGTTCATTAACTGTCTAAACAGCTGTATCTAATCTACTAGTAAATCCACGTATTATATTCTAAATTTCAGGTATTGTATTTTTAAGTTCTAGAATTCCATTGGATTATGTCATATAGGTTCTAATTCTGCCCTAAAATACTTCATCTTCTCATCCGATTTATTCCCTGGGACTATTTTTATTATCTGCCTTTCTCTCAGTTTTCAGTTATTTCATTGGTCTCCTGATATGCCTGGCAACTAGTGATTGCTGGGGTAAATTGTAAGCAAACTATTTTAGACATAATTTGAGGCTCATGCTATCCTTCTCCAGAGAAAAACAGATGTAAGAGTAGAATCAGATCACTTTAATTCAGTCTAGCATTAATACAACTCAAAACTGGATATAAGTATTTGCAAGATCTGGACTATTTCTAGTTTACCTTTACTCCTAAGGAGGTATTGTCCATTCAGGGGTCCCAGCTAAAAACTTGGAGGGTTAACCAGGTCCACTCCAGTTTGGTTTTCCCTGAATGACAGCTGTTGTCTCCCTAGCCCTGTGAAACTACTGAAAGCCCTAATCAGCTTCTCAGCTACAGTGTTCTCTTCAGCTTTTGGCATCTCTGCATCATTTTTTGAATCAGAAAATACCTTAAAGAGGCAATGCTTAGGGCTTTTATTCTCTCTGGAATTCTGGTCCCTCAACTTATTGCAATTTTTATAATTTTCTAATGCTTTCAATTAGTTTTGTTCCAATTTCATATGCCTTTTCTGGTTGTTTGTATTTAGAGAGTTCATTTGATATAAGTTATTCCTCCAGTGGAAATGAATATCTTCAAATATCTATTAATTTTTAAAACATAAAACCTGCTCTGATCCAGCATTTTGACTTTTAGTATTTTATCCTACAGATTAATTAATACATGGGCCCAAAATATATGTACAACAATGTTCATTCCAGTATTATCTATAAGAGAAAAAGACATGAAAAAAATCAACAAAGTACATCAATAAAGAATAGGTTCAATACATGATAGCATAGCTATGTAATGAAACACAATATATTGTGAAATCAAATGGCCTAGGTTTGTATGTGGTAAAATGTAAATGATATGTATATGGAACAAACAAAATCATATGTATGTGAAAAGTAATATGTATAGCACATACCAATTTAGATAAAAATGAATAAACACATGCATATATATTTTTATATGCAAAAGAATGTTTCTAAAGAGATATATTAGAACAGAAGAGAGTGATTGTTCTGGGAAAGAACAGAAAAACTAGGGGCTTGGTGTCACTGGAAGACTTTTCATTATTTTATTGTGTTGAATTTATTTTTCACATATTACGTTTTAATTTTATATTTAATACACACTATTTAAAAGAAAAAATAGTATGATAAATATTACATGCCATGAGACGAGAAAAATAGCAGCTCAAAGAAAGCTTATTTAAGCAAGAAAACCTCACAGTAGTGAGTTTGAATTGAGATTTTAAAGAGAGATTTAGCAGAGTGGTGGAGGGATAACACATGCAGACAGGGAAGGATAACATGGAGGTAGGAAGAGATATTCACTGTAGGGAAACCACTGATAGTTCAAAATTGATGAAGCATAGGGAGTTATTCCATTGACTACCTATCTTACAAGCCTCATTTTCCACCAAGGACAGACTGTGTCAGGGTAAGGAGTTGAAATTTTATTTTGAAGCATAGGGAGCAACTCCAAAGTCTATAAGGAAAGTGTAATATATGATTAGCTTTGCATTTCATATATATCATGATGGTACTGTGGACTACTGACTGACAAGGTGCAAGACAGGGAGGAGATACTTGTGCTAGACGACTGCTGCAGTAATCTACAGGAGATGCCAATGTGGTGATTGTGAGGATAAAAGGGAGGAAATAGTAAGATATTAAGAAGGGTAGAATTAAAAGAACTTAGGTTCTTAGGAACAAAGGAGTATATGAAGTTACTTATTACAATTTCCTTTTTTGGCTTGAACAACTGAGTAGACAATGGGGCCAGCCCTTCAGTGTCAGGAAACATAAAAATGGCATAGATAAGAAAGAAATGTTTAGTTCTGCTGTTGAGGTTGAGGGGCTTGGGGACGTTTAATAGATGACAGTGTGGGGGTACAGCTGAATACATATAGATGTCTGGAACACAGGACAATGTTGAAGAAACAGACTTAGTTATTACAAGAATAAAACTTGTAGTTGATGTCATGGGACTATTTCAGATCACCACAGGAGGAAGGCTATGAAGGGAACCACAATATATAAAAGGTGGAGTATACATAGAAAGCCCCAAAGGAAAGCTAAGGAAGTACTCAGGAAGATTTCAGGAGTGAGTAGCCTCACAGAAGCCAATGGATGACAGTTTCAAGAAGGAACATACTCTTTCAGAGAAATCAAGAAAGACAGGAGCTGAAATGTGTCAGTGGTATTGAGAAACTAGATTACATACTGTATTAATGTGACAGAATTACCTAGTGCTTGTTTGAAGGTCAGATTTCTGGTCCCTGGTCCCTCTGAGCAGAAATTTGTGGGGATGGAAAAAGAATTTATGCATTTTTAAGAAGGTTTCCAGTGAATTACACCCTCAGGTCTGAAAACAACTATAGCAAATTGTAAACTCTTCAAGAAGAAGTATCTTGTTTGTTTAACTCCTCATGTATACTTAGTGTTCACCATAGCATCTGTCATATAATAGATCCTCAACAAATATTCAGTAATTTAAAAATGAGATGAATGAATGAATAGACGGAGAGATGAAAAGCTACTGAATGAAAGAACTAAAGAACTAATGTCTGCCAAAATCTTGGCATTATTGGAGCTTACATTCTAATGGTACAGGGCAGATAATATACATGTGAACAGATGAACACATAAAATAATTTGCAGAGATCTGCTTTAGCTAGAGTAGTCAGGGAAAGCTGCTTTGAGGAGGTGGCATTTAAATTATCATTTAAATAATGAGAAGGTATTAACCAGTGATAGTCTGTGGACAAAACATTTTAGGCAGGGGAAGGTCCTAATGAGAAAAAGGGTGAATAAAGTGTGTTTAAGTAATAAAGAGACCTATGCGGCTACAGCTAAGGGAATGAGACAGAGAATGGGAGAACCGTGGAAGATGAGCCTGAAAAGATGGATAGGATGCTGATCATATAGGCTCTCACAAGTTGTGATCTATCGCTGTTTGGATGTTATTCTAATTGCAATAAGAACCCACTTACATTTTAAACAAAGTAGGGATATGATTTGATTTACACTTGAAAAATATCATTCTGATATCTATATAAATAACGGATCACGGCAGGGCAATGGTGGAAGTAAGCAGACCAGTTAGAGGTTGAGGTAGTATTCCAGACAAGAGGTGATTATGGTATGGTGGTAGTAGTAGAGACAGTGAGAAGAGCTTGGAGTTATAATAGAATATATTCTGGAAATAGAGCAGACAAGATCATGTTAATGAGTTAGATATAGCAGGTGAGGGAAAAAGGAGTCTAAAGAATTTGGATTTTTGCCTGTAGGCAATGAGGACTCATTTAAAGTTTTGATTGAGTGACACAAATACAGTAGAATATATTAGAACGATTATCTTGGGGCAAGAAGCAAACAGAATTCTTTGGAAAATAAAATAGAAGGTAGAGGCAAATTTGGAGGTGTCAGTATTATTCTAGGCCTGAAGTAACAGGCATCTGAATTAAGGTGATGACAAAAGGAATGGCAAAAAAACGATGGATATCAAGGCTACCATCGAGTATGTAGAGATTGAATTTGTGGTATCTGTGGGCACTGAAGTTTCGCTGATAAATATGGACCACAAAGACTTGGGAGTCATCAGAATATAGCTAATAAAGTCAAGAGAGCGATTGAGATTACCCAGAAAAAGTTTCTAAAGGGAAAATGGAGCCTAAACTAGGAATCAGTAAAAGAGCAGGACTATCCAGAATGAAAGTAGAAAAACGAGGAAAGTGTGGTTCCATCAATGTAACTAGAAGCATTTCAAGATGCGTCTGTAACTGGGAAATACGGACTAAGAAGTATCTATTGTGTTTGGCAAAATGGGTATCGTGAGTGATTTCGGTCACAGCTGTATCCGTTTAGAGGCAGAATGAGAACACAGATTCCAGGTACTTGAGGCATCTCAGACATGAAGAAGTACTGACAATGAATACAGATAACACTTCTATATATTTTGGTTTTGAAGCAAAGAAGAAAGAGAGGTAGTCAGAGAAAAACTAGGGTGGAGAAAGGGGGTCTTTAGGATGGGACAGTCTGTATTATGTTCCAATATTGATGTGAAGGAGACAAAGAGACTGAGAATGAAGACAGTCGAGGGGGTGGGTTGACTGCAATGTCTCTGAGAAAGCAGGTGTGAATGGGATCCAAGCACAGGTAGGGCCTTAGCCATACAAGGAAGAAAGAACACTTCTCCCAGTTACAGTAAGCAAGGATAGGTGTAGGTACAGGGAAATTAGTAGGGGTGGTGCTGGAGTTGGGAGGGAGGCAGTGCGATTTCTTATATCATGGCTCCTATTTCCTCTGTGAAGGAAGATGCGTCATCCACTTAAAGTAAGGGGTAAGGTGAAGGGATTTTAAATTTTAGGACAGTGAAGAAGGAATAAAATAGCCATTATGGAGAATGGGTAGAAAATAATTCTAGGGAAATGTAAGATTGCCAGAGCAAGTTGAGGAACTTGCTAAAGAATCATTGAATAAAATGAATTTTGCATTTTGTGTTTAAACATCCTATGGTAATACGAAGGTTAACTCATAATCAACATCATGGTGCTTCTCAAAACCTTGTTTCCCTTTTCTACAAAGAATATCAACACACTTAAAATCTAAACTTATGACTTCGAATTATGGAAATAGCTCTTTTGGCCAATACTTTGGCTAATGCCAGTCTCTCACTTCTGAATTTTTCTTTCATTTCCATAAATCTATACAATGTTTTGGTAGAAGCTAAATTTAGTCTGATGGCAGTGAACAGATGTAAACATGATATAATGGAGCTACAGAACAAATTGCTGTGAGAAAAGTCCTATCAGATAAGCATAGAAAGCAACCATGTTCCATAAATTGACTTAAATAAATGACACCAAATTATCTAGAAACCAAATACAATTTGTCACAATTATATAATCATTTCATTTTTCTTTTAATCTTTACTATCTGCCTGGAATATACTAGATGCTTAATAATAATTATTAAGGAATTAACACTAAAAAAAATAACATTTCATAGATTTCTAGGCATTTGGTACATATTGATTGATAAACCATAAAATAATCAATTACAAATAACTCCCCCAAAAAGGTAAAACCCATGAAGGTATTGAAAAGTGTAACTGCTAACAATTCATATCACAGCAATGGTATTAAAACAGCCCAGAGACAATATTGATGAATTAAGAGCATGGGACAAGAAAATGATAACTTGTTAAAAGAGATAGGTTCTTTCATAGGAGAGAGATTTTCTTTTTTCCAGCATCATGATAGAATATAAATACCCCACATAGTGTAATAATTAAACATTCTAGTTAATGATGCATTGCCATACTAAACATAACATTTGCTCTAAAACTCTAATAAAATATAGTACATTGAATGGAAAGAGTAAATGAAAACAACTGAATATTTAATGTTTAAAACATGTTTAGGGTTTCACAATAAGAAGTTAAGTAGAGTAATTTGAAATCTTGGGATAATTTTTTTTTTACTATGCTGCAAGTCAATTTCTTAATTGGTAAAAGAGAAGGGGTTACATTAATCTCTAACTCCTGTTTCTGATGACAAAGCATGTGATCACACAAACTATCAGATACTTTAATAGTATAGCACATTTTATATAGAATATAGTGTTCATTTTAATAAAAATAGACTTTCTGACAGAGCAATTTCTTTTTAGGTATAACTGTGTCATATTTGGGTTAACAAGTCGGTAATTAATTTTTATAATTTAAACATTTTCATTTCCATTTGAAGTTTATTTTTTCATAAATATACTATAAATGTATTTGATTTTTTCTAAAATAAAATAAATTTTGTAATCATTATATCATGGCATTATTTTGTTTTCTCCTTTAGATGACTGTATTTTGAGATCTAGTATAAATTCTTACCTCTATGAGATATGGCTCCATTTGATCCAGGGTTTTCCCAAGATGCTTATCAGGATCTAAGCCTGCCAAGAAAGGTTAAATTTTTTAAAGATAACTATCAGATAGGAACTTTAAAGACACATTCCCTTTCCCTTGGCCCCTCCTTGCCTAGGAAAGCAGTGTGTATATATTTTAATTGCTTTGATCATAAAGTAAAATGTACTTTGCTAGTATTTACTTTTCTATTCCCCTTGGGTAACTGGTTTTATTGCTTCTGAAAAGTAAGTTTCCATTTATTTCAATTGCACTGTGTCAACTACCAGATGCATTGTTTCAATTCCTTTATTCATTTTGAGGATAGAAAAATGTCTGGAATTTTAGGATAGAAAAAAAGAGTATAATTTCAAATACCTAAACTTTTAATTCTTTATATTTTAATGGTTACGGTTTATTTTACTGATGGACAACAGCATTAATTTTCTGATTTATCCCTATTTTATTTAAACTTCAAACTTCTTACTTAGACAATAAGAGTAGAAAATAGCAGTAGACTGTTATGCTTAAGTATTAATTCACTTAATAGTAGCATATGGGCACAAATAATTGCATTATTAAATTAAATGACATTTCATTTCAATGACTCCTTTGCAACAATGTATTTTTCAAGTAAAGATACAGACAACTCTGAAAAATCATCACTGTGCCAACAGCATGTGCATAACCTTTAATAAAGATATTAAACTGACATAACAGTAGCGTTTACATAGGTGATGGAGTGCGGGAGACAAGTGTGAGCTACATGAATGCTTTCTATACACCAAGACTAATCAGCCAGGAAAAAAATCACATGTCACAAGTTGGCCATGAAATAAGTGAATTCACTTTGGATATTTACATTCATATTTACATATATTGGCCTAACTTCATTTACAAAAGTTAATGTAATGAAAGGCAATACTATAGTGCAAAGACAGTTTTGTCAACAAATGGTGTGAAATAACTGGATATCCACAGGCAAAAAAAAATGGATCTAGACACAGACTTTACACTCTTCACAAAATTAACTTAAAATAGATTGTAGACATAAAGGTAAAATGCAAAATTATAACATTCCTATAACAGGAAAAAAATCTAGATGGCCTTGGTTATGGGGTATTTTAATACACCCCACCAGAAGCATTATCCATTAAGGAAACAATTAATAAGCTGACTTCATTAAAATTAAAAACCTCTGCTCTGTGAAAGACAATGTAAGAAGAAGAAGAAGAAAAGCCATAGACTGAGAGAAAAGAACATCTGATAAAGGACTAGTATCTAATATACACAAAGAACTCTTAAAACTCAACAATAAGCAAACAACAATCCAATTTAAAAACGGGCAAAAAGACCTTAACAGACACCTCACTAAAGATATATCGATGGTAAATAAGCATATGAAAAGATCCTCCACATCATATGTCACCAGAGAAATGCAAATAAAACAAGAAGATACCACTACACATCTATTATAGAGGCCAAAATCTGGAAAACTTACAACACCAAAGGCTGGCAAGGATGTAAAGCAATACTATTGCTGATTGGAATGCAAAATGGTACAGTCACTTTGTAATGGGAATACATGTAAGACAGTTGGGCAGTTTCTTACAAAACTGAACATATTCTTACTAGATGATCCAACTATGGTGTTCCTTGGTGTTTACCCAAAGGTATCAAAACTTTTGTCTTCACAAAAACCTGCCCATGGATGTTTATAGCAGCTTTATTCACAATCGTGAAAATCTGGAGCAACCAAAATGTCTTTCAGTAGGTGAATGACTAAGTAAATTGTATACATCCAGACAATGAAATATTACTCAGTGCTAAAAAAAAAAAAAAAAAAAAAGCAGCTATCAAGCCATGAAAATACATGGAGGAAATGTAAATGTGTATTACTAAGTGAAAAAAGCCAATCTGAAAAAGCTACATACTGTATAATTCCAACTATATGACATTCCGGAAAAGAAAAAACTATGAAGATAGTAGAAAGGTCAGTGATTGCCAAGGGTTTTGGGCAGGGGGCAGTCAAGGTTAAACAGGCAGAGCACAGAGGATTTGTAGGGTAGAAAAATACTCTGTATGATACTGTAATGATGAATACGTTATTATACATTTGTCAAAACCCATAGAACGTACATCCCAGCAGTGAACCTTAATGTAAACTATGAACTTTGGGTGATTATGATGTGTCATTGTAAGTTCAACAATTTTAACAAATGTACCACTCTAGCAGGGGAGGTTGATAATGGGGGAGCTCATGCGGTATGGGGTCAGGGTATGTGGAAAATCTCTGTACATTTCTCTTAATTTGCTGTGAACCCACAACTGCTTTAACAAAATAAAATCAAAAAATTTGGTAAAGTTTCCTTGTGGTCTAGAACATGATCAGATTTTATAAATGCTCCATCTGTGCTTGAATGAAAGTGTGTTTTCTATCTGTTGAAAGCAAGATTCTGTACCCAAACACATAAAATCATGACCATACTTGTTAATTTTGCTCTTCAAATCTTTTATGGCCTTAAAAATTTTTGATATCCATGAACCATCAGTTTCTAATAATAAGGTAAAAAAAACTCCCATTATGATTTTGGTTTTAATAATCTCTTCTTATAATTCTGTCATTTTTCCTTAATATATTTGAAAGCTATGTTGTTATATGTGCACAAACTCATAATTTCTAAAACTTTTTGAAAGAATTACTCTGCTTATTAAGAAGTAGTGACTTTTTCATCTCCATCAGATTTTTATCTTGTAATCTGTATGTCTTCTATGAACATTGCGACACCAGCTTTCTTTTGTTAATCTTCCATATATATTTTTTCCATTATTTGTTCTCAAATTTTTTGTATTGTTGTAGATGCCCACATATAATTGGGTTTCTTTTGTTTCACTCAATCTTATAAATACGACCCTAAAGAACCAAGTTTAATAATTTTATGTTATATGGCTGGACCTGCTTCTAGCATCTTAGTATAAATTTTCTGTTACATTAAGCTTTATATCTTTTTCTTTTTTTTCTGCCTCATACTGAGTTGAAAATAATTTTAATGTTTTACTCTGCTAATTAGAATGCTATAGAGTGAATTTCTACTTTTCAGATAATCATCTGTGAATTTTTGCATACATTCAAAACCATAGTTTTAAAGTCTTAATGTATTAACTCTCTTCAGCATCCTTTAGACCAGAACTTAGTATGTTTTAACTAGACACTACACAGGCTTCACCATTTCAGTTATTATTGTGTTGAATTTTTTTCCATTATTTTTAGCAAGAAAAATTAAGGTTATCAACATAGTTTACAATGTTTATGCTCACTATTGTTTGTCATTCATTTCTCCTTGAATCAATCTATTTCTAACTGAAGTTTGTTCTTTATTCTTTCACTGAAGATCTGTGAGTGGTATATTCTCCTAGTTTTTACAGGTCTCATAATGTCTCTATGTTTCTCTCACAATAGTTTAGTTGCAATATGTGACTTTTGGCATTTGCGGTTCCTAATGAAAATTACGATGTCAGTCTGATAGCAGCTCCCATATAAGGAATCTTTATTTTCTATATGCTAGATTGTACAATTTTCAACATACCTATGACACAATTTTCAACATACCTACTACAGTTTGCAATCTTAATTCAAGGTGTCCAGGCATATGTTTATTTTAATTAGTACTGGACAGCACCTAATGTGTACTTTCAATTCAAAAACTCATGTCTTTCTTCAAATCTAGAGTATTTTCAGTTATATCTGCTTTTCTGCCTTCTATTTTTTCCTTGAAACACGTATTATACAAATACTGCAATTTCCCAATCTAGCTTCCATATTTTTTAATTGCATTTTCTATTTTTTTCCTCTCTCTGTGGCTTTTTCTATTTTTTTGCTCTCTCTATGCCTTCTTGGTGAATTACTTTTTCTCTTTTTTTCCGCTGCACTCATTCTCTCTTTGACGTGACTAGCATTTATTCCACCCACTGAGGGTTTTTTTCATGACTATGTTTATGTTTCATTTCTAAAATTTCTAATTGGTTTTCATATCACTCTGTTACTGCTTCATTCTTCATTCTGGGCGATTTATTTTTCTAATAACTACTTTTTTAAACAAATGGATTTTATATTTTTCTTGATCTCTCTGAGGTTCTCCCTCATGTAGGGCACCTCCCATTTCTGTCTCCCCACAGGACATGACCGCCCAACTGCTTCTGCCTGCTTCCTGGATCCCTACGTCACAGCGCACAACTTCAGTCCTGTTCACTACTTTCTGTCTTTTCATTTCTAGCTAACAGAGATGTTTACAGTGTTTTCCAGCACAATTATGTTTTTCACATTTTTCCTTCTTATATTTATCTATGACTGCCATGGGTTTGGGAAGTTTGTTAAAATCCAAAGCATGAATATACAAGGTCAGCATGGCCGGAAGTCACTTTTTAGCTTTCCCTCCAACTCTGTGTGTGTGGTGTGTGTGTGTGTGTAACAACACATACATATATCACAGTCAGCATTAGGGCATCATTTAAAAAGTCTCCCATGATTGAATCTGAGAATTTGTGTTTTGCATTCTATGCATGAGCCTGGAAGTAAATATATGCAAATATATGCCTGTAAGGCATAAAAGGGAATTTAAGAGCATACAGTTTTACACAGGTAGGCACCATAAGATCTCATTTTTCTTGCAGTCTTTTAATTCATCGTAGAGTATCAAGCCCCAGTTCAGAATTGTTACAGTATAGAAACAGCAGTTATATCTCATTTCAGAGATGGCTGTATTCCACAGTGGATAAAGTCATTTGGCTTGCCTTTAAATATGAGTCAGTAAATAATGTAAAACACCCTGAACACACTTTCCACATGAACCTGTGGTCTTCACACAGTTACAGCTTGGTAAAAATTAGTTGGTCATTTAAACACTTTTCTGTATTCATGAAAATATTTTCAATACATTAGCTTGGGCTAAGCACTAAAAATTCCAGGAAGCTAAAATCATTGAAATAAATAACACTTAAAACATTACAGAAAAATTTTCAAATATTTTCCTGAGACATATTAGAGATAATTTCACTACAAAAGGAGATTATTGTACAACTAGAAACTATCTAAAATATTTAAGAGCCAAATTTCTTTTCTCTCAGAGCTAATAATAAAATAAGCTTCACGCGTATCTACAGGTTTGGTAATAGGGTCTGGGTAAAGTTCAGTGAGGGTGTATATGCTGCTATGATTCATGGCCTGAGGTTTTAGACCACGGGTATCCAATCTTTTGGCTCCCCTGGGCCACAGCGGAAGAATTGTCTTGGTCCACATATGAAATATACTCACACTAATGATAGCTGATTAGCTGAAAAAAAAAAAAAAAATCTCATAGTGTTAAAGAATTTACAAATTTGCGTTGGGCTGCACTCAAAGCCGTCCTGGGCCATGGGTTGAATGAGCTTGTTTTAGATATTTTACACAGGGCAGAAGCATTTCACACACATGAAAGATGGTTTCAAAGGACATCTAAAACCAAGGAATTAGCAGGATGTAAGAAACAAACAATTTTAAAACATATTTTTCAGAGGTTATGCCAGGTGATTTAGGTAGGCTTTTTTGGCACGAACAATGATTTAGGTGTTCCTATATCATGATGTGATACTATTTAAACAGACTATAATTCTTTTCCATAAAATGTCTAGGTTTTAGTAATGAAACTACTTGTTTAAATTGAATATAATAGCCTGCATACTCTTCTGAATGGATTTTTATACTTTAATTCAACACAGCTTATAATATTTACTTCTATCAGGCTAACATGTTCCACTGTACTTGATTATAATAACTACAAAGGTCTTTTTCTCCTGATGCCTTGCTGGTTACTTTATCTGAATATCTGAATACTTTACCTGAGCACAGTCTGCCTTTGCTTCAATTTTTCTGTTCATTAGAAAGTGACAAGTCATTGGGGACCTCATGATCACTGTCCATATGCCATGTACTGCAGATTGTTTACAGAACATATTTTCTTGGATAAAATCCAGAGATTCCTAGCAATTCCAGTTACTGTCCTTGCAAAAGCAATGGCCTGAAGCCACCCTGATCTTTGAGATCTTTTCTAAATCATCTGAAACTACTAAGCATCAGATGATATTAGGGATGTTAGGGATGTTGTAGGAAGATTATTCATCCTACCCCAGAATATATTTGGATACAGAAGTTTCCTCAAGAAATTCTTTAATGCTTAGCACACCAATGATTCCATAAATATCAAACTATTAATACATGAAAACAAAAACTCATAGTAATTGTTTTTATAAGTATAATTAAAGATGAATACTTAATTTTCTTACACTTCCCCATATTCCACAAGTTTCCTCATCTATCAACATCTAAGCATTGTATGCACAGTGTTTATAATATTTACTTTCATTTCCCTAAATATGATTATTAAAATAATTTTAAAACAAAGATCTGAAAAAACAGATCTCTTTAGTGTGAAAAATTGTTAGCTTATCTATAATTATGAAGCTCTAAGATTTTAGTTTTACATTTTATGTATTTTGGTTTTGGTATTTTCTAATTAGATGATATACACAAAGATTTCTGAATGATCCTTCTTAATTGAGAAAGGAAGGTCAGGGTCATATTAGCATTAATAAAATATATTTCTCAATAGACTTATTTTTAAATTTTTGTTTTAAATGGCTCAGAGAGAAACATTTTAAAAAAGTCAATGTCTGAGTTAAATTTTAACACAAAAGATAGACATCACAGCATCTCTACTTTACCAACAAGAAGAACCCACTTATGTTTCTAAGCACAACTAAAGAATGATGCTAATATACCAATATATTTGCACTCAAATAATTCTATCCTATAAAATCATTTTAAAGTATATGAATATATAACAATATCTCAGTAAATTTAAAATCCAACTTACACATCCATTCCATTTTCAATTTCTAATTAGTAGCCACTCAACTGGTAAATGCAGCTGGTCCAAAAGGCACAATTTTCTTTTTCTTTAAATAAACCCTAGTATCTAGATCCTACACAATTTTAGTATACTTTAAAAATCTCTCTGTTAATCTTTGTTACATCATCATTCTTATTTTATTTTACATAAAACTGCATTACATTAAAACCTTTGAAGGAGCTATTAAAAGCCTCTGAAAAAGCCACAACAGTTCATTGGCTTTTTCAATGCGATTCAACTTTATCTAAAAGCTTCAATTTACCTCAGTCCTTGCAAAAGATTTTTCTTTTTAAAATTTATTCAATTTAGGTGTCTCTTTTCTAGTAAAGCTTGGGTTGTGAACAGACACAAATTGTGCTTCATCAAAATCCTAGCAGTCAGTACAATTTACTTCTTGAGCCAGTTAATTATGGAATGTGAGTCTTTATGTATATATCTCCCTATAAAAACCTTTATAATCACTGAGACAATTACATTAGTTAATGTTAACATAAATATCAATATCAACAAATATCAATATTAATGCAGATTATGATCCATAGGATCCAGGACGATGTTAAAGTACATTTTAACTCTAATACACGAATATGTTACTTTGAGTTACCAACAATATTTTTGCCAAAGTACAGAAAAAATTTACTGTAAACCCTGACACCTAGCCATTTCATCATGTCATACAGACATTCCTTGATGGAAGCTGGGTGGATGAATAAACCCACAACAAGACCTAGGCACTGATAACTCCATGCAGAATTAAGAAATTAATTAGGAGGAAGAACCATAATTTGCAGAGCTGACATCTATTTTACTTTACTTGCATGTATCAATGGGAAGCAATTACAATTCAATTAAAATATTCAATTTTATTACTTTACTTACTGACCTTGAAGTTAATGCCTGTTTTATTTAATTGCATCATCTATGAATAAATGTTAACCCTACAATGTTATGCCCCATTATTTTCAATGCATTTTTCAACTTCTCAGCTGAATTGTATCAATTTATTATCTACTGTCATGAAAGCAAGTGGAGGTTTATCTTTTCAGTACAGCCCAATATATGAAGAGAGAGACATCACAAAATGGTTGACAATGCTATTTTTAAGAGTCAAGTAAAGTGAATTGTCTTCTCATCTCAACCTTTGTAGCCTAGAGTTTTACTGTAAAATCAGTAGGTGATATTAGAAAAGGTATAATCATTCTGAGAAGCAATTTCTAGTCTGTCTATAATTCTTGATAAATCCACTGAATACAAGAACTGAATATCTCACGTATCTTTCAAACTAAAACACACACACACACACACACACACACACACACACACACTCCTGAAATCTCTTCCTATCTCTACCAGGCTTACTGGCTAACTGAACAAGTAGATACCATTTTTAAAACTCGAACTGTTTTGTGGGTAAATATAATTTTTATTTGTTTCCAGACTCCTGCTGAACACACCATTATTCTATAATTATTTTTAGAAATAAAATGACAGAATTTTTATTTAAAAGAACAGATAAGAAGACTGGTCATATAATCTCTAAAAAAATGAGCTTACATATATGAAAGTGACTATCTCAGGAAGGACCTTATTTCAATTTTTCACATTTTCCATTTCTACAGTTAGACTTAAATGCTTACAGCTCTTAGAGGTTGTGCTACGAGTTGTCTCAACATGTGACTTCTTTGCTTTGAATGTAAATGTTTTAAATTCTCCAGTCAAACATACAGAGAGGCAGAATGGATGAAAAAGTGAGCACCAACTATATGCTGCCTACAAGAGACTCAGTTTTCACCTTAAAACACCCTCATAGACTAAAGGAATGGAAAAAAAGATCTTCCATGCAAATAGAAACAAAAAGAGCAAAGATAGCTATACTAATCTTAGACCGAAAAGGTTTTAGGTCGAAAACTGTAAAAAAGACAATAAAGGTCATCATATAGTGATTAAAGAGCCAATTCATCAAGAGGATGTAACAATGGCAAACATATATGCACCCAAATTGGAGCACATAAATATATAAAGTAAACAAGTCTGAAGAGGCATAGACTACAACACAATAATAGCAGGAGATTCAGTACTCCACTATCAACATCGGATAAAACTTCCAGACAGAAAATCAATAAGGAAACATTGGGCTTGAACTACTTTGGGCCAAAGGAACCTAATAGATATTTACAGAACATTCCTTTCAACAGCAAAAGCATAGAAATTCTTCTCAAGTGCACATGAAACATTCTCCAGGATAGATCATATGTTTGGCCACAAAAAAGTCTTAACACATTTAAGGTTAAAATCATGTCAAGTATCTTTTTCAACCACAATGCTATGAAACTAGAAATCAATAAAAGAAAGAATCACGGAAAATTAAGAAGTGCGTGAAAATTAAACAATATGTTCCTGAAGGAGCATATGGCCCTATCTTCCTGGGTCAAAGAATAAATTAAAGGAGAAATTAAAAAACATCTTGAGACAAAAAACAAAGTGGAAACACAATATCCCAAAATTTATGGGATGCAGCAAAAGCAGTTCTAGGAGGAAAGTTTGTAGCAATAAATGCCTACATCCAAAAGGAAGAAGGATCTCAAATGAACAACCTAACATTATAGCTCAAAGGATTAGAAAAAGAAGACAAGCCCAAAGATAGCAGAACAAAGAACATAACAAAGATTAGGGTATAAATAAATGAAAATCGAGCCTGGAAAAACAATGCAAAAACCAATAAAACAGAATTTTATTTTATTATATTTTAATTATTTTATTTTATTATTAGACAGAGTCTTGCTCTGTTGCCCAGGCTGGAGTGCAGTGGCACGATCTCAGCCCACTGCAACCTCCGCCTCCTGGGATCAAGTGATTCTCCTGCCTCAGCATCCTGAGTAGCCGCGACTACAGGCATGTGTCACCACGCCTGGCTAATTTTTGTATTTTTTTAGTAGAGACAGGGTTTTACCATATTGGCCAGGCTGGTCTCAAACTCCCGACCTTGTGATCTTCCAGCATCGGCCTCCCAAAGTGCTGGGATTACAGGCGTGAGCCACTGTACCTGGCCTAAAACTGAGTTGTCTTGAAAAGCTAAACAAAACTGACAAACCCTTAGCCAGACTAAGAAAAACAGGGACAGGACTCAAATAAAATCAGAAATAGAAGGGGAGACATTACAACAGGTAACATGGAAATACAAAGGATCATAAGACACTACTCTAAACAACTACATACCAACAAATTGGGCAATCTAGACAAAATGGATACATTCACAGAAACCTATAACCTACCAAGACTGAATCACAAAGAAGTTGGAAATCTGAACAGACCAATAACAACTATGGAGATTGAATCAGTCATTAAAAGTCTCCCATCAAACAAATGCCCAGGACCAGATAGCTTCATGGCTGAATTCTACCAAAAATTTAAAGAGCTAATAGCAATCTTTCTTAAACTCTTTCAAGAAAACTAGTATTGAAGAAGAGGGAATACTTCTAAACTAATTTTACAAGGCCAGAAATATTCTAAAATCTATGAACTGATAATTTTACTTCTGTGTAACATAAAGTAGACTTAGATATTTTATAGACTCACTTTTAGAATCAATGGCATATATGAAATAAATGACCAATAAATAATATTAAGTATAGTTATGCAGTTAATGATAATCAATAACTGCTGGTGATAGCTCAAATACCCCTTTTTGTACATTAAAAATTACTATAAAGCTTTTGGGGTGTACAGAACAAATAATAAGTGAAAGATGTGTGGAACACAGAGAATTTTTTTTTTAAAGAAGGGATCTGAAATGTTTATTCTTGAAACATTTTCCTAATCGTTCTTATCAGTTTTCAAGATGATGAGTACTGGAAACTGAAAGAAGCTTGAGTAGAGAGTGTCTGAAGGTGGAAGAGTTGAAGCTAAAAATGTAGACAAAAGCCAGGTCCTATATGGCCTTCTGTTTCATTTTAAGGAGTTTATGCTTGAAAGTAAGGTCATAATGAATACTGAGAAATTCAAACAAAACAATGATACGATCCAATTTGACTTTTGAAACATCATTCCAGCTTCAGTCAAGTTCCTTGGTAGAAAATAAGACTGGAGGTAAGAAGGCAAATAAACAAGGTGCTGCAACAGACCAGATGAGAGAGGATGTAATAGACAAAGCATTAGAATAGAGGAGAACAGAATTGAGAGCAGCATATGGTAGGTAAGATATATAATACCAGTGAATTGGATGTGGGGAATACAGGAGACAGAAAAGGGAAGAATGAGTCTCAGGTTTTTGACTTTGAGCAAATTAAAAGATGGTGGCACCAGGTGTTATTCCTTCAAATATATATATAAATCAAATAGATGAAGGTTTGGGAAGGACAATAAAGGGTGAATTCAATATTAATTGTGTTAAAATTGACATGTATTTAAGTTTCCCACGAATCATCAGAGAAGAGTTATCTAACTAGATTTTGGTCTATAGAAACAGAAGCCATGAAGTGAAATCTCAAGGAGAATATTTGAGTGAGAAGAGAAGATACAGAAAAAAGCCTTGAGGAATACCAAATTCTAATGAACTTACAGTAGTAATGAAATGTTCAAAATGCAAATCTGGTCTAGTCATTTTCTTTCCCCTATCAGCTTTATTGAGATATAGTTGACAATTTAAAATTATATATATTTAAGTTGTACAACTTGATGACTTTATATATGTAAACACTGTAAAATATTCACCACAATCAAGTGAATTAACATACCCATCTCCTCACACAGTTATCATTTGTGTGTGTTTTGAGAACACTTAACACTTATATCCTCTTTGCAAATTTCAAGTATGCAACACAATATTGTTAACTATAGACACACTGTTGTACATTAGATCTCCAGAACTTGTTTATCTTGCATTACTAACTCTGTACCCTTTAATCAACATCTTCCCAAATCCTTCTCCTCTCTATTCTCTGGTAACTACCATTCTATTCTTTATTTCTTTAAGTTTGACATTTTTAGATCACATATATAAGTAATACGATGCAGTATTTGTCTTTTTGTATCTGGCTTATTTTACATAGTATAAGGTCCTCCAGGTTCATCCATGTTGTTGCAAATGGTTAGATTTTCTTTTTAAAGGTTGACTAATACTCCATTGTATAAATATAGCACATTTTCTTTAGCCATTCATCTACTGACATACATTTAGGCTGTTTTCGTATCTTAGTAATTGTGAATAATGCTAAAATAAACATGGGAGTGCAGATATCTCTTGGAGATATTGATTTAATTTCCTTTGGATATATACTCAGAAGTGTGATTGCCAGATCATACAGTAGTTACATTTTTAAAATTTTGAGGAATCTCCATACTGTTTTCCATAATGGCTGTACCAATTTACATTCCCACCAACGGTATACAAGGGCTCCCTTTTCTCCCACACTTATCTTTCACTTTTCTGATACTCATTCTAACAGGTGTGACGTGATACCTCATTGTGGTTTTGATTGGCATTTCCCTGGTGATCAGTGAAATTTAGTACTTTTTCTTATATCCGTTTGTCATTTGTATGTCTCATTTGGAGAAATGTCCATTGAAATCCTTTGCTCTTTTTTAAACAAAATTATTTGTCTTTTTAATTCCTTAACAGATACAGGATTTGCAAATATTGTTTTGCACTCCCCAGGTTGCCTTTTCACTCTGCTCTTTCCTTTGCTGTGCAGAAGCTTTTTAGTTTGATGCAATTCTATATGTCTATTTTTGCTTTTCTTGCCTGTGTTTTTGGTGTCATCTAAAAAAAAAATCATTGTCCAGTAAAACGACAAGATTTTTTCCTTTGTTTTCTTCAAGTAGTTTTACATTTTTGGGTCTTGCATTGAAGTTTTAAATCCATTTTGAGTTGATTATGGTGTGAGATAAGGGTTTTAAAACTATTTTGAGTTGTATATGGTGTGAGATAAGGGTCCACTTCTTTCACATGTAGATATGGATAGTTTTCCTGGAACCATTTATTAAGACTATCCATTTGTATGTTTTGGCACCCCGTGGAAGATCAGTTAATCATAGATGTGTAAATTTCTTTCTAGGCTCTCTATTCTATTCCATTGGTCTCTATACTTGTTTTTATGCCAGTACCATTCTGTTTTCATTACTGTAGCTTTATAATATGTTTAGAAATCAGAAACTGTGATTCCTTTGTTCTTCTTCCTGAAGATTAATTTGGCTATTTGTGGTTCCATATGAATTTTGGAATTTTTTTTCTCTTTCTATAAAGAATGCCATTGAGAATTTGATAAGGATTATGTTGAATCTGTAGATCACTTGGGATAATATGAACTTAATTCTTTCAATCCAAGAACATGGCTGTATTTCCATTAATCTTTGACTTTTAAAATTTTCTTTGGCAATATTTACAATTTTCAGTGTGCAAGACTTTCACTTCTTGGTTAAGATTATTCCTAATTATTTTATTCTTCTTGTTGCTATTGTGAATGTGATTTTCTTGATTTCCTTTTCAGATAGTTTGTTATTTACATATAGAAATGCTACTGATTTTGTATGCTGATTTTATATCCTGCAACTTTACTTAATTTATGTATTAGTTCTAACAGAATTTTCTTTTTTTTGCCAAGTCTTTAGGATTTTCAATATGTATGATATTATCTGTAAGTAGAAACAATTTTGCTTTCTTCTTTCTAATGTGAACGTCTTTTATTTCTTTTTCTTTCTTAATTTCTCTAGTTAGGATTTCTACTACAATGTGTAATATAAGTGGCAAGAGTTGACATCCTTGCCTTGTAATTTGATAATTTTCTATTTCAAAATCCTTCAATAATACTTCTGGGCAAGACGGTTATATAAGCACTGGCATCTAATTCTTTCCTTTTCTTCTCTTCCCCATTGAAAACACCACTGAAAAGATGACTGAAAAAAGGAGAATATATCAGGACTGAAAAACTGGGAAAGAATACTATTCATATATCTAGGACTTGAACTTAATTCTGCTTGAACGAAGACGGAATCAAATTAATAGAAAAAGTTGTCCTATAACTTCTCCAGTACAAGAATAACTTGCTAGAAAAGAAAGTACAGGAAACTTTGGAGAAACCTGATTACAACCTCCTTCAGGCCTTGCATTGGTGAGATAGAATTCCTTAACTGGTTCTCATGAAAGATTAAACCAAATGTCACCTATGTACATTTCTGCAAATTTACTCAGATGCAGTTGAGATAGCAATCAATACAAGTAGTACTTTCTATAAGAAAATTCACTGGAGGACAAGCCCTGCAAATGTTATAACATACACTTACTCCAAGAAATTTTGGGTTACTGAGTTCTACTTCTACACATACTCACCTGTGGTAATTACTGTGTGTTACATTAATAATTGTGTTGGGCTGTCAGCTAACATAGTATGTCTCACTTTCCAATTATACCAAATAAGAAATGGTATTTGTATTAAGGCACAAATAGCCTCCTGGACAGTACAGTCATTAAATAATCTGACTACTACACAGAGAAACAGAAAAACACTTGCTGGCTTACCTTTTCAGAAGGAGTTTTTAATTAATTGTTACATAGCATCATGAAAGCTATTATAGTGTAAGCTGCCTAACAGAGCCATATGTTTTACTACAGAGAGTTAACTTTCATACTAGCATTCATTAAAATAGGATCTTCTCCTATTTATTTGTAAATATTACAATTAACATCTTTTTTATTTTTAAAGATTAGAAGAAATTGGAGGCATTGGTTGAGATATAGGTGGAAAGACAAGTTTTAGAACTACAATATAGCACATATTTCTTGGCAGGCAATATACATGCATAAAACATACCTATATACATATCTAATGTGTGTATATATCCATATATAGGATATATATGGAAGTGTGTGTATGTGTGTGTGTGTTTATGGGTGTATGTGTGTGTGTGTACAAAGTAGCTTTGGGATGGATAGACTCAATCTATTCCAAAATTCAAGAAA
The DNA here is from genome assembly GCF_003255815.1 of Theropithecus gelada. NCBI lineage: Eukaryota > Metazoa > Chordata > Mammalia > Primates > Cercopithecidae > Theropithecus > Theropithecus gelada. The sequence continues at coordinate 10,778,004 of NC_037674.1, forward strand.
CATATCCAAACCAGCACCAAAAAGTTATATGCCTAAGTTATTTTTAGAACAGCCTGCCTTACCTAGTGAAGAAAATGATATGCTAGCGATAAAATAAGCAAAATCAGCATTTCCTTCCTCTGCTGTTATAATATGTTACTCCCCTTTATAAGCTGAGCAAATAGAGACTCTCTTCAAGTGGCTGTGTGACTGGTGGTATTTGTATTTGAAACTTAAGGAAAGACTGTATCACACATACAGTACTCGAAATTTGGTATTTAACTTTTTTTCTTAAATTGAAAATGGTAGATAATTTACAACACATTTTGGAAGTTTTGAAAGTTTCAACTTCTGATGTTTTAATACTTCAGTTATAAAATTCAAAAATTCTGTGCTAAAGTAGTTTGCATAAAGGTAGAAATATATTCAAATCACAATTAAGTCTACTTGAAAGCACACTGAGTAACCTTTTTTAAACAAAATAATTATTTGAACAAAGTTCAGGTGTAAAAATGTTATGTTAACTATAGAATATAAAAGAATAATACAAATTGCTTTTAACCTTTACTGCTCAGCATTCTTTTCTAAGAAGGTTATTGCAATGAATGATTTTAATTTTGTCCATTATTAGCCAAATAAATGACAGAAGAACACGATGTGTAGAAGCATTAATTAATATACTTTATCTTGGTTATTTGGGCAGGTATGAAAGAGGAATAAGATTAATGTAACATATAGAAATTACCACAGGTGAGTATGTGTAGGAGTAGAACTCAGAAATTGGGAAGACTGCACAATTAAAGCTCATGTTCTAATTAGTATGGGCATCTCTTAATGTTAACCCAAAAGGTGAGTCTTCAAAAAGTATATGTTAAAAATCTGAAGAAAAAATCTGGTTAGTAGCTCTCTGAGAGGTTTTAAAAAGTTTAAAAACCATCCAGGTTTCTAGGAAGACATATAAGGACACCGGCCATGAGAGATATATGTACTGTGACATTATCTCAAAGGTCAAAAGATGAATTTGTGGATAGTTTAAAAAAACAAACAAACCTGGAAACAATCCCATAGAGACATTTATGAACACATTGAAAATATCTAAAACATCTTATAACATGACATTTTTCCCCCTGAAATAAATACCAAAAATGTACTGTCAGGGGAAGAAAGAATCTAAAAAGACAAAAGGTAACACAAGGACTAAATAGCCACCGTGAGTGGTAGGACTAACGGTTGCGTTTCTCTCTGGTAATGAGGACAGCAAGTAAAGAGGACGTGAAGTCTAGAGGATGTAAGAAGCAGAGAAGTTTAGTTTAGTTTTATTTTGCATTGACCTCTGCTGTACAGGAGAGTGAGGAAACGACTATTCCAAGGGCACTTTCTCAGAAAAACAGTGGGGTAGTAGTAGAGAGCAATCTCCTAGGAGAAAATAATAGAGCAACTTGAGAAATTCCACAGCAATAAATCACCATGGCCAGATGGTATTCAACTGAGAGTTTCTAAAGGAAATAAAGTGTGAAATGGCTGAGCTACAGATGAGGATATGCAATGTATTTGGAAAACAAACAACTATTTCCAAATATTGCGATTTTGCTAATATGAAGCTTTTCTTTCAGAAAGAAAAATAATTGAATTAAGATTTATGGAATTACAGAACAGAGGCTTTCTTGGTGATAATGGAGAAACTGATAGAGTCTAATTAAGAATAGCTTCCTTCAACATCAGGATAAGGTTAACCTGCTAAGGTCAAATCGCCCACTGAGTCTATAAAGAGAACACTGTTTCTCTCCATCCTATTAAACTTATCTGGAAATGTCAATAAAATACTAGATAGAAGTAAACCAGTTAATGTAATTTATTTGGGAATTACATGAAGCTTTTAACAAGGTCACATGAGGCTACTGGGGAAAATAAATAAGCACAGCCTTTGGAAGGAAAGGCCACAAGAGAAACTTCTGTCATTAATTGTAAAACTTGCTAAGTAATGAAAACAAAGTTTCAGGGACAATTTCTCTTTCTTTTCTTCCCTAAAATGGGGTTACCTCTTCCAGAAGTACAGATCACCTTCAAATTACAAAAAAGAAGAAACACACAAAAAAGGAATTTCATTACAGACAACAGGCAGCCTAAGAATATGGAAGGGAAGATGAGCTCCCAAACCAAGAAGGAAAACAGACCAGGAAGCAATGGCATAATAAGCATGCAGCAAGATTTTTATGTATCAAATAGAATCTCAAAGCCACACATGAGTTTAAGTTTCTCATCACTGTGTCTGTGTAAGCATCAAATTTTAATGAAAACTAGTAAGTGACAAAGTAGTAAGACAGATTTTTTAATATATTCAAATGAGGGCTGTCTCCTTCGAAGTTGTTACCTTTGAATACTATATGCTTATCCAATAGGATATAGCTTATCCAATAGTTTGATGCTCTGGATCAAACTACTTCTAAAAATTTTTCTATAAAACTGTCTTCAGAGCCAGTTGCAATTATCTAATGGAGGCAAATCTTCATCCTTTAAGGGAAGAGCCAGAAGCCATCAAGGAAGAATGGAATTTCTCTCCAAAAAGCAAACTTAGTCTGCAGCTAAAACAGTTCTACACACTCCAATTATCTCTTCCGACAAAGAAGCAGTATTAAACAGGAAACAGCAAGGGACATGAAGTAGAATCTTGAAGAAATCTACCCATGGGCCTGGAGCAATATCCTGGGCCACTATTTGGGAGCTCCAAATGTTAGAAAGTTCCTATGCCACACACACTAAGACCTGTTTCATTGCATAACTTCCACTTGCTCTTTGAATTGTCCTCTGAAGCCAAAGAAAGTACCAGTGGACTTTCAAACATTGCGAATTGCTATAAAAATCCTTACTCTCCTTGGCCCAGTAACCTGCTGCCTTTACTTCAGGCTAAATATATAGCTCCTTTAAATAGTCCTCATATGGCACCACTGTTTGTCCTTTCATTGTTCTGGTCACTCTCTATTCACTGAATTACATTTGTTTCTGTGTCCCACTTTTATGCAATCTTTCCCTTTTACAAAAAGCAATTTCTGTTTATTGTACGAAATATAGAAAGACATAAAAAAGAAAATTTCAGTTTTTCATATTAAAAAGTTTCTGAAGATATGTTGCTAATACATTGTCATTTTAGTTGTCAGGGTTTTTTCTATGAATGCCTTTTGCATAGAATTGAGATCCAATTGTTTATAGAATACTGCCTTTTCCTTAAATTACTACAGCCACAACCTTCTTAAATGAAGGTGCCTATAACAAAACACAATGTTCCACATTAACTCCCTTAATAGAACCCCTTAGATCTCCTTAGTTGCTTTGGCAGCCACAATGTACCACTGACACATACTAAGCACACTGTCATAAAACCTAAGACTTTTCTCTTCAGTGCTATTGTTTAGTAATATCTCTCCCATCTGATTTTACGATGTTGGTTTTAGGGACTGAAATTCAGAAGTTTATATTTACCCCTATTTTGTTTTACCTGGTCATTTTTAGTCCCTAATTCCAATCATTTAATATGAATCTGAATTCTGATTCTATTATTCAAAGTATTAGCTATTTCAATAACAACGGTGTCACCTGCAAATTTTATCAGCATGCCCTTCAAGTGCTCAAACAGCTGTTTAAAAGAGTGAAAGTGTTGAAAAAAGAAATAATGATATCATACATCAATAGGGTCCTTCTTCCATATTGATACTGACCTATTACCACCTTCATATTAGGTCCATTTGTTTAAGTAATTATGGGTTAATTATTAAGTCATTTGTTTTATCTTACCGCCCTTACACACACACATTTTTATAGATACACAGAATATGGTATCTTTCCTCAAGAGATGTGTCTCTGAAAAACTATATCAGTAAATTAAATCACATTTTAAATATCAAACAGAATTAAATAGTGAAAGGATATCCGTAATGAAAAAAATCTGTTCCTAATATGAATAATATTTTGCTAACACGGTTTAACTTCACTGTTACTTTGGTGTGTAATATTTATGAGTTAGAGTTGCAAAATCAAAACACTGATTGAACAGAAGCTGGATCCTAGGAGACTGTGGATACAAGACCGAAATCCAGTCTGTGGGGGGATAAAAAACAAGAAAAAAATTCATTTGTTAAGGTGGATCTGGATCTTGGAGTAAGTTAACCTTGCTAATTTATCTGTAAAGGCTGGATTTAAAAAGAAATAATCAAAAATGATATTGACCTGTTCAAATATATGTTAAGTGAACCTTAAAGTTTTCCAGTGAAAGCAAATTGAATGAAGGGGAAAAAGGACAGAAGCAGTTTGAAGTCATGTGAATGCTAATGAAGGAGGGACACAGAAATAATAATTGCACACCATCAGCAGCATTTTCCTCTCCTGCCTGGAGTTTATTATTTGTTAATACATTCACTGCTACTCGGTTTATAAAGCACCTATGGTTATTTACCTAAAAGATAAATAGGCAACTTGTACTTTAACTATTTTTTTTTGCCACTTGATACGTTAAACAACCTTCATACTGACAAAAAAAAAAAAAAAAAAAAAAAAAAAAGCAATTATTGAAGCACAGCTGAATGGCCCCAGAGCACACAGGCTCCATTAAATTTGCTTACATCTAATGACTCCTGCCCAAGGCAGGTGAGAAATTTATTCTGATAAGATCTTTTCTTTATCTTGTAGCCAAAAAAATAAAATGAAATAAAATCAGTGATTTTCAATCTAATCACTATCTAAAACTATTTGTGGTATTTGTACTTTAAGACCCAATAAGGCTGGGCTTTGTGCAATAACCATTATAATTATGTTTTCAACTGCTTAATACAAACATTTCCTTCCAGAAAAATTAGTGTAAGTCATCATCAATGTCAACTGTAAATGCATTTCCTGTAACTTTCAAATTAAATGTTTTAAGGTCAGTTAAAAAAATTATTATTTAGAAATTGTAATACTGCTCCAGTTTCCTAAAATCCATAGCTATATCTGATCTGAAATATCTTTAACAAAGCAAATAAAAATGTGAGATTATAAGTACAGTATAGGAAGCCAAAAGCCCCAACATTTACCCAGTTTAGACAGTGATTTTTATGAGCCTGTCAAAAAATAAAAACAAAAACAAAACCTCCTAGTTCCAGTTCCATTGAAAACCACAGACTTTACTTTTCTTGCCTATATTCCATTTGTTGTGTGAAAAACTCTCAATAATTTTTAAAGGTGGAGAAAAGAAAGACAGGTAAACGAATTTATATTGCAGCACAGTTATATAACACCCAAGATTCTTCTTTGCCAAACAGAAAAACAAAGCAGCAAACGAAGGATATGAAAAAAGCTTAACCAATGAGTTCACTTGTTCACATATGTCAAAAGTCACTCATAATTACCCCATACCTATCTAGCAGTAATAATGTGTGTTAATATGTTAAACTGTTCAAGAAACTTTTGTACATATGGCCCCATTTTAGTAGTAAATGTTTAGGATAAGTGGTAAAACAATTGTTTTACTGATAAAAGGGAGATTATGAAAATGGAGGCTCTGGGATGAAGTGAATTATCCAGGTTGCAAGGTTAAGGAGTGATTAAATCAGGAAAAAAAAGTACAGATTTTGACTTTGAGTCCAGTACTCTTTCCTGAAAATTAAGTAAAGCCATAATGAAATAAAGAAGGGCTCCTTAAGCTAAGGCACCTAAACAGCAGGGTGCCAGAGGCTATAAAGGCCCAAATTAACTAGGTATACTTTCCTGGAACAACAATTTTGTTAAAAGAATTAGGGAAAAAAATCCATAAGAAAGGAATCCATAAGAAAGAAATATAATGAGGACAAGCATGTGGATGTTAGACATAAACTGAAAAGTGTAAGGAGGAACCACAGTTAATTATAAAAAGCAGAGAGTAGTCCTAAATCTTGGCTGCCCCTTAGAACCAATCACTTGGCAAACTTTTAACAAATATCAATCAATACTTACTATGACTCATCCCAGAATAACCAAATCCAACTACGTGGGATTGTGGGCTGCATATAATAAATATGTATTCAAAGGCTCCTCAGGAGATTCTAAGGTGCGGCCACGGTAGAGAACCACTGATGTAATGCTATAAAGGTGGATGAGGAAAATATGGGTAAGAGTCTTCCAGATAAACATAAAGCAGAGAGGTATATGAAAGTTAGAGGACTATAAAAGAAGAAAAAAATTATATGATGTTTGCAATGGGTAAAAATGTGAACTATTTCATGGAAGAGTACATTACAGCTTTCCGCTCCTGAGAGAGGCAGCTGCAGTGGGGTTTTCTGTCATCATTCACTATCCTCCTGGATAAGTTTTTTAGACTCACATCTATAATAGAGTTCTTAGCCATGCACAGTTCCTACCAGAAATTAACCCAATGAGCACAACCGGAACAAGAAAAAAGAGCCTTATTATGGCAGTTGGGATGGCAGAAATTGTTGTATCAAAAGTATTTTCTACATCCCAGGGAGGGCAGAACCAGGTATATTCACAGAAAACAGAATTATCAATAACAAAAAAATACACACACAAGACAAAGAAGTTTTCAGGCAAATTACTTATAAAAGGAGAAAACTCAAATTATCCATCAATGTGTTAGCTTTCTTATGTTAACACAAAAGGAAGATAATTGGGGCTGAAGGGAAGAAATGAAAATATATACAATTCTTGAGAAAGGTACCGAAGACATATTCCACCTGAATGAATTAAGAAGAAAATAAAGGGTTCAAGAATAGGGAAGACATATTGAGTACACATGGACACAAAGAGAGGAACAATAGAAACTGAGGCCTACTTGAGGCTGGAGGTTAGGAGGAGCGTGAGGGTCAAAAAACTGTCAGATATTGAGCTCACTATTTGGGCATAATTGACTAATGACTAAATCATTTAAACACCAAACCCAAGTGACATAAAATTTACCCATGTAACAAACCTGCACATGTACTCATTAAACCTAAAAGTTGAAAAAGAAAAAAAAAAGAATAGGGAAGTTGTGACATAGTGGCAAATGCCAAAACTCAGTCACATATATAATTGTGTCAAAGCAGTTTTGCAAATTGGACTATTCAATACAAATGCCAGATTCATTGTTTAAAGACAAACAATATATATAACTAATAATAATTAACTGTAAAGTCAGTAACAATATGGGTTCAAATTTGACAAACCAGTAAAGGTAGAAAAATAGACTGGAAAAATTAAAGGATGATAGCAATTGACATACACACCAACAAGTATAGGCAAGGATACAAACTTGCTTTTGTTTGTTAGAATAAACACAAACTTAACCTTATGAAGATAGTTTTTCAAAGCAGGAGAAGTAGTGGCATTCTCTCAGCAGAAAGGCAAGACTGCAGGCCTTAAGATTCGATTGAAGACATCTGGCTAATAATAAAACTGCAGGGTTATAGTAAAAATCCCGTTGAGTCCCTCTACACTGGGGTTGGCAAGTAGGTTCCCTAAAAGGTAAATATTTTAGGTTTTGTGGGCAAAACTGGTCCTTTCACAATTACTAAATCTTCCACTGTAGCATGAAAACAGCCATAGACAATAAGTAACACATGTTGTGTTCCTATAAAACTCTATTTCCATATATAGGCAGTGAATCAGATTTAACCCTAGTTTGATGACTTTTGCACTAGATCAGTAGTTCTCTTCCTTGGATTCATATTAAAATCAATTAATACTGAAGCTCTAAAAAATTACATGTACCTGGGTCCCATCCCCAGATATTCTGATTTAACTGGTCTGGAGTGCAGTTTGGTCACTGGGATGTTTAAAAGCTCAACAGGCGACAACGAGGTGCAGCCACGGTTGAAAACCATTGTTCTAACATTGTTCTAAGAACTTGATTTGGGCCCTTAATAGGTGTGTCTGTAGAAGAGAAAAAAGAAGGGAGGTAGAGATGTCTTTCTGTGGTTGTGACATTCCCAAATGTACTGTGCAAGGCTGCCCTGTACGATACACAAATCAACTGCCAGGGTACCAAAGCATCTTGCCATGAAAATGTTTATATCCATCTCTATTATCAGCTTATAAACTAGGACAAATCAGACCCAAAACAGCAGATGTATTTCTGAAAAAAATACAGCAGGCCAGTTTGAGTCAAAGGTCCGTTGTTTCTATCTGTGGGAGGTAACGATACCTAATAGGACTAGGTCTCTGGTCTACTTATAGGCCTAGTCTCTTCAATTCCTTATATTGATTAGGAAGTGATAAAAAGGGACTATTGTAACTTTGATGTTGATATTTTAAAAATTATAATTTAAAGAATACCTTTGAAAAGATTAAAGCTAATTATTAATAGAATGCATTACTGCCAAAACAACAGAGGGCACTAAAATATTCCATACAGCAAAAGGTAGAAAATAAAAGAAAAAGCAGTAAAACAAAAAACTGATGACATAAAATGAATAAAATAAGTAGAAAAATTAAGAAATAATTGATTATATCAGTAAAAACAGTAGATTAAACTTTTTAAGACAAAGATTGGGTCAGTAATAACATCCAACATTATGCCAATTATAAAACCCATCTAAAAGCATATGCACACACACACACACACACACAGAGAAAGGCTAAAATGAAAGAACAGGCAACAACGTATCAGGCAAATGTAAAGAAAGGTTGCAGGGGTCCTATCATTAATATCAAAACAAAATTCAAAGCAATAAAGATGAAAAAAGATATAATTAAGAAACATAAATTACTACTAAGGTTTTTTTTGTTTGCTTTCTTTCTTTTTGAGACAGGGTCTCACTCTGTTGCCCAGGCTGGAGTGCAGTGGTGTGATCTCGGTTCACTGCAACCTCTGGCTCCCAGGCTCAAGTGATCCTCTAACTGCAGTCTCCCAAACAGCTGGGACTACAGGTATATGTCACCATGCCCAGCTAATTTTTTTTTTTTTTGTACAGACAGGGTTTTACCATGTTGCCCAAGCTGGTCTTGAACTCCTAAGCTCAAGCCATTTGCCCACCTGAGCCTCCCAAAGAGCTAGAATTACAGGTGTGAACCACTGTGCCTAGTCACTAATGAGCTGTGGTGAGTTAAGTAATACTGTATTGTTAGAAATCAAGTAAAAAAAGTCCTTTCCAAGTAGAATGGTTGATTATCTACATGACCCTTCCACAAAAATACACCTGAGTGGTGCATAACATTAAATCAAGGTTAGCCTAAAGCTGCCTCCTTACATATTTTAAGTTTGACCTAAAGGTTTCTCTGTACATCGTGAAATACAACAAGTAGAGGTGTAACACCCCAGGCTGGAGTGCAGTGACGATTATTGAGTTTTGGACAATCAAATGTAGACAACTGTTTGAACTGGGTTCAAAAAAGGCAAACGTTGAGCTGTAACTGACAGATGCAGGAGGCAGAAAAGGGAACCTGCACAGGGTCTTGTCTAGGCATGCCTGCAACAGACTGGGGGTCTGCATGAGCACTCCCACTTCCCTGGTGCCTTATGCAGCGGGAGGAGCCAGGCCTCTTCAGCTTATGTGTGGTGGCCTGGTGTTCAATCTGTGATGTGGATGCATGTTGGCAGGACCCCTTCTTTCTTTCCTGAGAGCATTCTTTTTGCCTAATAAATCTGCCCTCTTCACCCTTCCATGTGTCTGTGTGCCTAATTTTTCTTGGTTGTGAGACAAGAACCCAGATTTTAGCTGAACTACAGAGCAAAAAATCCTGCATCATTTTGGTGATCCATACGGGGACATGAGGAGGGGTGAGTAAAATGTGGACCAAAAAATCTCTTTTCCTTTTGTTTCTGAGCCTTCTTGTCCTTGCACTTCTTCTGAGGGCAGAGGAAACTGTGGTCCCTTTCGTTGCTCTCGGGGTTTGGGAATGTCAGCGTTGGTCCAAACCAGTCCTTTCTATGGCATTTTCCTTCCTTTTTCTGGGACTGTAATGGCACCTATCTTTTCTTTTACTGTAACAGTGGTGTTCCACCCCTACCCCAATGGCTGCAGGTGCACGTATGGCCACGGCTGCTGCCCTGGCCCCAGGGCAGACTCACGGCCCAGAGGCATGCATGTCCAGCTGGGCAGCATTGCTTGCGACACCTCCATGGAGTCTCCCCATTCCCTGGCCGAGGGGTCTAGCTCAGTCCGACAGCAATTGAAAGCTTCTCTGTGGCCGGGCATAGTGGCTCACGTCGGTAATCCCAGCACTTTGGGAGGCCGAGACAGGTGGATCATGAGGTCAGGAGATTGAGACCATCCTGGCTAACACAGTGAAACCCCATCTCTACTAAAAATTAAAAAAATTAGCCGGGCGTAGTGGTGGGTGCCTGTAGTCCCAGCTACTCGGAGGCTGAGGCAGGAGAATGGCGTGAACCCAGGAGGTGGAGCTTGCAGTGAGCCGAGATCGTGCCACTGCACTCTAGCCTGGGCACCAGAGCGAGATTCCGTCTCAAAAAAAAAAACACAAAAAAAGGTTCTCTCTCTGTTCGTCACTGCACTCCAGCCTGGGTAACAGAGAGAGACTCCATCTCATAAAAGATGCATTTACATAAGAATAAGAGGTTTCTTGCCCAGGCATCTTTTTCTTTCCTCTATCCTGTCAGCAGTGAATACAGCTTTGCATTTAAGTTTTTTTCTTTTCTCCATCCTGTCAGCAGTTAACACAGCCCTGTATTTAAGTTTTTTTTTTTTCCTTTTCTCCACCAGGTCAGGAGTTAACTTTTATGCAAGAGGCTTTCTCCCCTCCTTTTGGAGGACGTTTTACTAGGCCAGGACACCCTTTCCTCTCCCTTGTTGGAGGAGAACTCAATTCCACAGCTTCTCCTTAGCATTTGGCTTACGATATGGAGTCCATGCAACCCCCGAGACACATTTTTGTCCCAAACTCAATTCCAAGTTTCAGAACTCAAAAGCTACTAACAGCAGGGGAGACAGGGTGTACATGGGTAAGAGTGGACCATCCTATCCCCTAGGATCCCATGTTTACATGGGTAAGAGCCACTTGGACGCCCACGGGCGGCACCCTGTTGCAGTTGCTGGGCCTCAGGGATATTTGGACAAAAGAAAGAAAGAGGGATGCCTCAATTTCTCTCCCTCACATATCCATAGTATTCACTAGGAAGAAAAGGGAACCAGGAACACCTCGCTCCCCTCTTTCTAGATGAGTAGCCATCATCTTCATTGTGAACCTCTTGAATGCATCCTGAGTCCTGGGGCTCCTTTGAAAAAAAAGTCTTCTTTTTTCCTTTTCCTCCTCTGTCCTCTCTTCACAGATGAGTATTGTGTTCCCCTATGGGACAGTCCTCTTGGATGTATGCTCCAAACTGGGAAAAGTTAATTTCCCAAACCTTAAACTGGTTGGCTTGGGACTGAGCTTGGAGGAAGGGAACCCGGAAGCCTGACATGCAGGCAAAAGAGTAAACTTTTTTTTACCAGTTGGGCTTTTGGCCTCCCTCTCCTGGTGCAAACTGGTAAACGGAATGGTAAGGATCACTGTTTATATTCTCTGTAAAGTCTGAATTATAAAAAAGGATTTGTGAGGCTGGTCTTAAGCTATAGCCAAACTGGTGTGCTTTGCATGTCACTCTGCACGGTTCTGTCAGAAAGAGGGGTACCTTAGGATGGGATACAGGCACAGGACTCCACAGGCCTGTTGTTCAACCCAGGCCAGCAAACCAGTCAGTGGCAAACTTTGCTGCAGGCCTCTATCTTGTTTTACGTCCTTGAAAGCATGACCTGTAACCACGTGGCAGTGCTTTGTTCTAGCCTCTGTCGTTTTACAATGGCAGCCTAGGTTCAGACCTGGCTTAGGGAATGAGTCCTTTCTGGTTTGATATTTGCATGACCTTTACCATTTGTTGATTCTCTTCCCCTCCACAAATCACCTTGAATTTTCCTTTCTCTGAGTCCCTGGGAGGTTACCATTGGTAAAGTTTGAAAGCCAAAATACTGGTCACTTGGCATGGTTAAAGTTGGATAATAAGGGATTTAAATGGATTTTCATAGAGCACTGAGCTAAATTAAAAAAGGATACCCAAGTTATAGGTATATTTAAAGGTGTTTATATTTTTCTCTTCTTGTATCTTGTTTTTCTGGAAAAAGTTTTTTCTCAGTTGACTGAATTATTTTTCTCCATTTTTTCTTGCCACCCTTAATGCACACATCAGAGGCCCTAAGATAATTTCCTTTTTTTTTTTTTTTTTTGAGACAGAGTCTCTCTCTTTCGTCCAGGCTGGAGTGCAGTGGTGCGATCTTGACTTACTGCAACCTCCGCATCCTGGGTTCAAGCGATGGCCTGTGATTCCTTGAGAAAAACAGAAAAGGTCATTGGATTCCATTTTGGGAGGAGTCTCTGTTTTCCTCATGGAGCCCCAGGAATTAGAGGCGGATGGATCTTTCTCAAAATTTGTTTTTGTCTTCCAGCTATACCTGTTTATTAGGCCCTAGAAACTGCATGCTTTCCTAGCCCTACACTTAAAGGGCCTCATTCAGAGGTCAATAGCCCAATTAGGAGACTGGTAAACAGAAAATCCTATAACTACTGGATCTGCTTCTATTTGTCTGTGTGGTTATATACGTGTTGTGTGTGATATCTACAAAAAAGAGAGCTCTTATTAATTGATCTAAAGGAAAATAAGCATCTAGATCAAATATCTTTTAAAGGGAAGATAAAAGCTGTGGTACCTTTTGGTTCGTGTGACTTCAGTCTTTGAGAAATGGAAACAGCCTTGGAGATTACTGGTAAAATGCAAATGCCATCAAAATGTAACTTTTCACCTAGGTTTATAGGATTATTTTAAATTAGGTAAGATAAAGCCAAAGGTTTAAACAAGTTGTGGAAGGTTTCTAAAAATTAATCTTGCAAAAGAAATTCTGTGTGTGAACACTGACTAGATTCAAAAGGGTATTATATGGTTTTTCTGTAAATTGAGCATTGAAATAAAAGCAAAACAAGGTTTTCCTAAGGCACTAATCTGCTTTTTAGCAAAATTTATAAAGAGTTATAAAAGGTTCATAACGGTCTCACCTCGTGGTCAAACTGGTTAAGATTGGATAGAATTGTCTATAAGATTTCATTAGAAACTTGGGGTTGATATTAATAGCTGAAATGTTGATAAATATCAAACAGAACAAGAGTTAAATGAATGGACTGAACTAATGAAAAACTGAGTAAGCTTTTTAAACTTTTGTTTAAAACATTGCTGATACTTACTTTGTTTTTCAGAGTCAAGGAAACTTATTTGGAGCTATTTATGGCCTTTAACAGAGTGAGGCATACTCCTGTGAACAAAATTTGGAGCATATTTGTTTCTCTCTGCCTGGCTTCTCTAGTATTGGGAAATTGTCAGCATTCTTAGCTAATGGCAATATGGTTATTTGCATCAGTGCAATAATAATCCATTTTCTCTTGCAACAGGATGTAACTGGAGAAACTGGTTGTTTTATCAAGGCTTTGACTGGAAGGGTATTCTTCCTTTTAAGGAATCAAGCTCAACTTGCAGATCCAATAAAAACCCCTTGGGAAAACTGTCTATAGTAGATACCTTGTCTATATAGTCCCTGTACAAAGTTCCTAACCTGTGGTGAGTAAAGAATGTCACTTTCTAACAGGTCCAGGAGCCCCATGTTCTTGGGAACTCAAGAAGAGAGGAGTTCACCCAACTCACAGTCATTAGAGTACACAAACCCATGGCAGAGCTTGGCTCTAAAAAAGGAAAATAAAAGTCCTATCTGAGATTCCTTGTGGAATAGAATTCCATCAAATCCAATTTAAAAAGCCCATTCTTGCTCCACCTTACGCAAATAATTGGGCCAGGTATGAGACTAAAGTTATTTTGCAAACAACTCAGTCCTGTTATGCTTTGTTTTTAATAAAAATGAGGACTGGAGAGAAAGTATGTTTCAAAACTTACACATTTGTCATTAAATTCCAGACTTGTTTGTTGTTTTTTAAGTTCTTGCCTACATTTTAGGCTTACACTGCTTATTCCTGTGAGCCAACCAGCAATTTCTGGCTGCAGCTCAGAAGGAACAAAAGGGATGGGTCCTGTAAAAATCTGGTTCAATATTTTAATTCTGAGCAATTATCCTGAAAATCCTGCCAGGTGATGGGAGTAAATAGGGTGCCTATAACCTGGAGGTTTCCTTTTTGGGAAAATAAGACAAAGAGGGCTAACCAAAGCCAAGCCCCATGCACCCAAATCTTAGCAACGCTAACTACAGCCACCAGTTATCCAGGCATGTCAACAGCCTTGGGATTTAAAAACTGTCCTTACCCACCCCTTTCTGTTTCATTTTGACACGCTTTCTAATAACCAGGTTTGTCTCCTCTCGCCTTCAGGTCATCCAACTCCAAACATTCATGCAACTGGAGCCTCAAACAATGGCCCCCTTTAACTGCGGAACCTTAGATAGGCCTCTGAGGGAGATCTGACTCCGTCTTCCCAAAACAGTGCCTCCTGTCAGCAGTACGAAGTGATCAGTCTTTATCCTTATCCCTATCCTTATCCTAATGGCAGTTATATGTCCTTCTTTAGGAGGGAATGATAGAGGCAGGAGGCAGATAGGGAAACCCGCACAGGGTCCTGCCTGGGCATGCCTGCAACAGACAGGGGGTCTGCATGCGCACTGGGAGAACGGGGAGGAGCCACCAGGAATATGTGCCTTATGCACCAAAAGCAACGGCAACAAAAGACAACATTGACAAATGGGATCTAATTAAACTAAAGAGCTTCTGCACAGCAAAAGAAACTATCATCACAGTCAACAGGCAACCTACAGAATGGGAGAAAATTTTTGCAATCTATCCATCTGACAAAGGGCAAATATCCAGAATCTACAAGGAACTTAAACAAATTTACAAGAAAAAAACAAACAACCCAATCAAAAAGTGGATGAAAGACACGAACAGACACTTCTCAAAAGAAGACATTTATGTGGCCCACAAACATATGAAAAAAAGCTCATCATCACTGGTCATTAGAGAAATGCAAATCAAAACCACAATGAGACACCATCTCATGCCAGTTAGAATGGCGATCATTAAAAAGTCAGGAATCAACAGATGCTGGAGAGGATGTGGAGAAATAGGAACGCTTTTACACTGTTGGTGGGAGTGTAAATTAGTTTAACCATTGTGGAAGACAGTGTGGCGATTCCTCAAGGATCTAGAACCAGAAATACCATTTGACCCAGCAATCCCATTACTGGGTATATACCCAAAGGATTATAAATCATTCTACTATAAAGACACATGCACATGTATGTTTATTACAGCACTATTCACGATAACAAACACTTGGAACCAACCCAAATGCCCATCAATGACAGACTGGATAGAGAAAATGTGGCACATATACAGCACAGAGTACTATGCAGCCATAAAAAAGGATGGGTTCATGGCCTTCGCAGGGACATGGATGAAGCTGGAAGCCATAATTCTCAGCAAACTAACACAGGAACAGAAAACCATACACCGCATGTTCTCACTCATAAGTGGGAGTTGAACAATGAGAACACTTGGATACAGGGAGGGGAACATCACACACCAGGCCCTGTTGTGGGGGCTGGAGGGCTAGGGGAGGGATAGCATTAGGAGAAATATCTAATGTAGATGACGGGTTGATGGGTGCAGCAAACCACCATGGCACGTGTATACCTATTTAATAAATCTGCATGTTCTGCATGTGAATCCCAGAACTTAAAAGTATAATAATAATTAAAAGAAAATGAACTCACACATGCATACACACATACATACATACAGTGGGAGAAGGATAGAACCAGGAAATCACATACCTAATGTAAGAGCTAAAAGTATAAAACTCTTAGAAGAAAACATAGGAGTAAATCTCATGACATCAAGTTAGGCAATGATTTCTTAGAAGTAACATCAAAAGAACATATAATCAAAACAAAAAATGATAAATTGGACTACGTCAAAACTAAAAATGTTTATGCTTCAAAGGACACCACCCAGAAGTAAAGAGAAAACCCACAAAATGGGAGAAAATATTTAAAATCACACATTTGATAAGAGACTTATACTCAGAATATATATTAAAGAAAACCTACAACTCACTAAAGACAAATAACTCAATTAAAATATAGGGAAAAGATTTTAACCGGCATTTCTCTAAAGAAGATAGACAAATGGCCAATAAATACATAAGAAGATGGTCAACATCATTAGCCATTAGAGAAATGCAAAATAAAACCACAATGAGATACAACTTTATACTCACCAGGATAGCTATAAGAAAGATGGAAAATAATTAAGTGTTGGCTAGGATGTGAAAAACTGGAACCCTTGTTCATTGCTAGTGGGAATCTAAAGTGGTATAGCCACTTTAGAAATCAGTTTGGTGGTTGCTCAAAATGTTAAACATAGAATCATCATATGACAAAATTCCACTCCTAGTTATATACCCAAGAGAAATGAATACATACATCCAAAGAAAAACTTGTACACAAATGTTCATAGAAGCATTATTCATAATAAACAAAAAATGGAAATGACTCAAATGTCCATGGACTGATGAATGGCTAAATAAAATGTGGTATATCTTTGTAACAGAATATTACATGGCAATAAAAAGAACTCAGTTGTATAAGCTACAATTTGGATGTTTCTTGAAAACATTCTAAGTGAAAGAAGCCAGTCACAGAGACCACATATTGTAGGATTCCATTTATATGAAATATCCACAATAGGTAAATCTATAAAGATATGAAGATACAAAGTCCTCATGGTGCTTAAAACTGGGAGCAGGGGAGCAGGGGTTGGGTGTAACTTGAGAATGATTACTAATCAGCATGGGATTACTTTTTGGGGAACACAAATTCTAAAACTAGACTGTGATAATGATTGCACAACCTGTGAATACACTAAAAAAATTGAATTGTACATTTTAAGTGGGTGATGTGCATAGTGTGTTAATTATATTTCTGTAAAACTTAAAAAATAATGTATAATCATAGTAGCTATATGCTCAGACAATACAAATAAAAAGATGTCTTAAAAATGAGAGGGGAAATTCAGAAAAGCACATACAAAAAAATCTTTTCAACTGTTCTCTGAAATTACATAATCAGTGGTGGCATTAGCATTGTTATTCTGAAATTGTCTCATATACTGTTAACATTTTAATATAATATCTATATCTACTGGTATGCTGAGTCCCAACAAGAGGTCCCTGCAGAACTCTTGTTGGAGCAGAACACATTATTTTTATTACTTACAAAGAATAAGTAAATAATACTGTTCTGACTTTTCTCTGCCCCAGCTCTTACTCCAGGAGCAAGGTGATGAGAAAGAGAAATACTCTTGCAAGTAATTCCATCTACCATAGGTAAGGGGTCTGGAAAAATAAATCTGAGTATTGATTTAGGAAAAAAGAGGCAGCTGTTCCCCGTTCCCTTCTGAGAGAGTTTCCTTGGAAAAGTCAAGAGAAGGATATGTGCTTTCACACTTTGGAATGTAAATAAATCTTCCTGGGGGGAAAAACTAGTGTCTCCACCTTTACAATCCAAGAGGTGTCTCCAAGGTCCTGGTCTCAACCCTTCCTTTGAAATGTAAACAGATACCTCAAGAAAGGTAAGTCTCTCTGGAGTTTTCACTATCTGTTCAGCCATAAACTAATTTCTAAAAGTTGTCTTTTAGCCTATGTCTCTAGTTTCTGTAAAATTTGTTCAAAGTCCTAACTGTGCAGAAACATAAGAATATGTTCTCTACAGTCCCACATACAATGTGATATTTATTTTGTAGTGTAATACAAAATAAATACGAAATTGAGTTAAACCAAAATATTAGCTTGTTAAATTAGGCTCAAACAAACTGGACATCTTACCCAGTTTCAACCTTTTCTGATAATTTCAAGAAGATAAGTAATCAGGCAGCCTAACAAGGTAGAGTTCCAAGACCATCAGAATAGCTCTCCAGGTCCTTCACTGCTATACGCTGGCCCAGATTAGCACGTGAGGTCAATTAGAATTACAGTACCATTCTCTGTCTCTTCCCAACAAAAACAACTTTTCTCATGCACGTTCATAGTCACAGTGACTAGGTTAGTCACTAGAGATTATTGTTCAATAAATTTGGGATTCCATTTGTCTTGAGGATATAATTATATATAGCACAGTATAGGTTTTAAAAGTCATTGGCTTCCAGATATCATTATGCAACAAGCTCCCTTCAGGACAACATAATGTCGTTCCTTTATCCTTCCAATTCTAGTCAGTGTAGCATGAGAAAGACAAATTCCCTTTTTATCTGTGATACTTGGGCCACTGGAGAACAAATATAAAGGCCACACTGTTCAGCAATGTCCCATAATTTAGGCTAATCATAGTGTTCCCATAAGTGGGCATCCTTAGCTTGGCTACTAGAACTGCTGGCCATTGATCTTTAAAAACAACAACTTCCATAGCAATTGGAATATTCAAGAGTCTTTCCTGCTAAGAGTAGAAGCCCTCTTCTTGCACTGCTGACCAATATGATGTTCCATTAAATACTCTATTAGTCCAGTCATTTAAAGCTTTCTTGTCCCTCTAGGGCCATTTCCAGATGCAGCCAGTCTCCTGGAAGAGAGCTCCCTCTAGTGTCTCTATTGGGACTAGCAACTCCTTTTCATCACGAGTTTTCAGGAACATTATTTTGGTCTGATTTGGTCTGATATTAGTAATGGTCCTTAAGACCACTACTAAAAATGCCTTTAGAACATCAAGACAGCAGGGACAATATTTATCAAGCAACAACATGGGTTATTACCATGGTACATTAGTAAAATTTGTACAATTTAGAAAAATAGTTTGCACACACACACAAAAGTCCCATGAGATTGTCATTTGGTATATTATGTACCAAACACAGCTCTCTTTGGGTATGTCATAGGCTTTTCACAAACATACTCTGCATAATTCCAGACAGGAGTTGTTAGTAATATTTATTCATTACATGACATCCAAATCCATCTCCCTCAAGGTGGTCTTCCAATTCCCTTAAATGAATTCCATTCGCATTCACATATTCTATATTAGAAGGAAATCAAGCTGTAACAGGCAGTAGAAATCTGCTCTCCATTATACCTAGGTAGATGTCTTAGCAACATATTGTCTTGATTTATGTCCACAAGGAATGCAAAAGCCCTATTGCTCCAAATCCTCCATCTATGTACTTTGATTAGTAATAGTGAAATCATCAAAACAAAACAAAACAAAAAAAAAAGAGATCTGAATGGTAAATATAGTTGACCCTTGAACATCATGAATATGAACTGCCTGGATTCACTTATATATGGATTTTTTTCAATAAGTGTATTTGGAGAGATTTGTGACAATTTGAAAAAACTCAACATATGAACCATGTAGCCTAGAAATACTGAAAAAATTAAGAGAAAGGTATGTCATAAATGCATGAAATACATGTAGATGTTCATGTATTTTATCATTTACTACCATAAAATATATAGAAATCTATTATAAAAGGTTAAAATTTACCGAAACACACACATATTGACAGGTGAAAGGTAAACAAACATAAAGATGCAGCATTAAATCATAACTGCATAAAATTAACTATTATTATCTATTGTTACTACTGTATTAATTTTGTAGCCATCTCCTGTTGCCATTGCGGTGAGCTCAAGTGTTGCTAGTGTCTGCTTAAAATACTATGTGATGCTAATCATCTCATGAGCAGAGCATTTTCTGTCTCCAGTAAATTGTGTATTGCAGTAAAAAGTGATCTCTTGTGGTTCTTGCATATATTTCATTGGGTTTAGTGTAAATACTGTAAACCTCGAGTGACACCATGGGACCCATACGAACTGCCACTAGTGATGCTCGACGTGTTCCCAAGATGCAGAGAAAAGTCATGACATTGTAAGAAAAAGTTGACGTTCTGTAGATTGAGATCTGCAGCTGTGGTTGCCTGCAATTTTGGACAGATGATTCATTTTGTAAACAGATGACACAAATTTGCAGTACTGATAAATACAGGACAGTACTATAAGTGTATTTTCTCTTCCTTACTTTTTTTTTCTTTCTTTTTTTTTTTTTTTGAGACAGGGTCTTGCTCTTCACCCAGGTTGGAGTGCAAAAGTGCAAAGACAGCTCACTGAAGCCCTGACTTCCCAGGCTGAAGCGATTTTCCCGCCTCAGCCTCCTGAGTAGCTGGGATTACAGGCACACACCACCATGCCCAGCTAATTTTTAAACTTTTTATAGGGATAGGTCTCCTTATGTTGCCCAGGCTGGTCTCACACTCCTGACTCAAGCGATCCTTTCATTTTGGGCTCCCAAAGTCCTGGGAATATAAGCATGAGCCACTGTGTCTGGCCTCTCTTCCTTATAATTGTCTTAGTAAAATTTTCTTTTCTCCAGCTTATTTTATTGTAAGAGTATGTAATACATACAACATGCAAAATGTGTTACTTGCCTGTTATGTTTTTGGTAAGGCTTCTGGTCTACAGCAGTAGTTAAGTTTTTGGAATGTCAAAAGTTATAAGTGGCTTTTCAACTGTGCCGGGGGTTGGTGCTCCTAACCACCTTGTTGTCCAAGGGACAACTGGATAGCCTACAAACCAAGACATGAGTGGGAACTGTAGTGAACTGCTCCTACATTGAGTAATCAAGGGGCACTCTGCCACTTTACTCCTCTAGATTACATAGGTGGAATCTTTCTTTTCTTTTTTGAAACGGAGTCTCGCTCTGTCACCCAGGCTGGAGTGCAGTGGCGTGATCTTGGCTCACTGCAAGCTCTGTCTCCCAGGTTCATGCCATTTTCCTGCCTCAGCCCCCTGAGTAGCTGGGACTACAGGCGCCCGCCACCATGCCCGGCTAATTTTTTTGTATTTTTAGTAGAGACGGGGTTTCACCGTATTAGCCAGGATGGTCTCAATCTCCTGACCTTCATGATACGCCTGCCTCGGCCTCCCAAACTGCTGGGATTACAGGCCTTAGGTGGAATCTTTAAGTAGAGCTGTACATCACCAATTTCCCTTCTCTCCAGAAAACACATCCAAAGTGTTCTCTCAACATCAGTTAGGTTAGCATCAAATTTGAGAGAGATATCCAAGACAACAACTCAACTTCAGCAAGAATAGAGTAGCTCGGCATTTACCAAGGAGAGATACCAAATACGTTATTATTTTCTAGCTCAGAGGCTCTGCCATGTTAGGTCACATGGTTACATCTCTCCACAGAACTTGAATTCACGTATAAGTGCCTTTCTATCTCTTACACGTCCTCCCATTTCCATCTATTACCTGTTTTGACCCATACCCTTTTCCCCACGATTGGGCTAACTGGTTCAACGGTTGTATTATAAACCCACAGGGACAGTAAAACAGCAGCCTTGTTAGCACTTCTCCTTGGCAGATATTACAGGATTTGACACATAAGAATCACAAGACACTTGGCTTGTGTTTATGGATAGGCCTTAATTTGCCTACACAGAGTGAAGTTATTCACACCCCTAAAGGCCTTTAAGAATATGCACTGTCAAATGTAATGCTATTGATATTGTGTTTTGTGTACTGACAACACTTTCCTTTGGTATGTGCAACTTTAAACTCGGGCCTAGGACCATTAGATCAGGGAAAACTAATAAAAAAATCTATGAAATGGGAAAGATATATAGTTGGGAACTTGCATCCTCCCCCATCACCTCATTCCTATCTCCCAATCCTAGAAACCTTACAAGTAGAGTCCTAGCATTATTCCCTTTCACAGTCAATGCTACTACACCATCATTTAACTGAATAAACTAACCCTTAAACCTGTACAGTTTTTCCTAGTGATCAATTTAGTTACTTTGGAAACAAATATATCTTTCAAGAAACAGGAGGTTTTTCCAGTGATAGGTAAAAGTGGTTTCATATTTTCCCTTTATCATTTATCTCTTTTTTAGCAACTAGATAACATCCTGCTAAATGCAGTCCAAAGATACTCTTCCCCTCTAGTAAATACCCTTAGTGATTTTTTTGTTTCTTTGTATGTTTTTTTGCCATGAGGTCTGTAATTATATTTGCAGGAAGATTATAGAAGTTCTTCCTTCTTTCTTCCAGGAAGCCTACCCCAGTTACTGGAAAGAACGGATAATAGATCTGCTATTTGGTCTTTTTGTTCCCCCAAATTATGGGATTTTCTAATAAATAGTATCTCTTGTGACCTTGATAATCAAGATTTACTATGGAAGAAAGAAGGCAGAGATAGAATACAGAATTATTATAATCCTTATGTTGTCTTCAATTTGATTTTGAAATATCATGAACTCATGAGTCATTAGATACACACATACAGACATATATCATTTCACGTTCAAAGAAACCAGGGCTTCCTGAAAAAAAGGATGTTCTAGCTCTGGGACAGAAAATGTGTAAGATGACCACTTTGTGGCAGCATTGTTTATCACAGTGCCAAACTGGATACCACCTATATGCCATCAATAATAGAATGGACAATTAAATTGTGGTGTGATAAGTTAATTAGAGTCTCCCACAAGGGAACACTATACTACAATATAAATGAACACACTATTGCTTCATTCAATAATATGGATGAGTCCCTTAAAACATTATAATGAAACAAAGAAGCCAGAAATTTTATGAGTTCATTGATGCCTATAAGACATAAAGGTTATGTAACATAATTATAAAAAACATATTTGTATGCATTCGTGTAGAACTGACCCTTTTCTATTATAAGACCATTTCATAGAAAAATGGTCCACAAAATTTTACTGATCCCTCTCCCCCATAGAAAGGTCTTATTGTCCCTTTTTTTTTTTTTTGGCTTAAATCCTGTACTGACAATTTTAAATGGGAGGAAAAAGGCTTAGCAACCTATATTGCATCATTTATATGTTTCTATGTCTTCAGAAGTACTGTCTTTCTTAATATTATTCTAAAGAATAACTTTCATCTTTGCACACCTATAGGCAGTCAGTAGAAACCATGTGCTGTAAATGTTAAAATCAGATCTATATTTTCGTTACTGAGATGCCAAAGACAAATCTGCTTGGTTTTTACATTTTACCCAAAGGCTTGATAAAGCTAATTCCCCATCTCTAATCCCTACAGAGACGTACACATAGAAATGAAAGAACACACAATATCGGTCATATACTATTAAAAGATGGCAATAAGGTCAAATTCTTTGACTACCTTTTCAATAAGGGAGGTCTCTCTGGGTTCTAATCCAGTCTTTTATCTATCTGGCAGTAAAAGGAATAGTATGTGTACCTTTCAGTGAGATGTCATGTGAACTTCATTACAGAACTATGTAATCTTAGAAAATTCAAAGAGAGAGCGAGAGACAAAGAAAAAGCAAGAGTGAATACTCTGTACAGAATCACCCAGAAATTCATATGACAAATATATTTATAATGAGATCGTTAATCATGAGAGCTGCTCGGCAACCTTTTCTCAGAAATAATAATATAATACCACTCAATCTTTCTCGTTTTAACAGCTAAGGAGATCAACTACAGATTCACTAAATAAAGCTTTCAACTGAAGACAACACTTCAACTTCAGCAAGAATAGAGCAGCTTGGTATTTACCATGGAGAAACATTATGGGGTCTGTACTCTTTCTCTTAATTTTATTTAAAAAGTGAATGTATCTGTAAAATCTTCTACAGCTCGAGATCTCGTTATTTCAGAGACCAGCAAGGTAAACACTCTCAAATGAGGTACATGATTTAGGCTTTGGGAACTCTCAGGCTTCAGGGCATTTTCTATAACAGGTTCACGAAATGAACGGACTGGGCTCAAACCCTATGGTTTCTCAAAGATTAATGTAATTACAGCAATTCCAAATAAATTAAATGTGTTCATATGTAATGTCCATACTTGAATCAGATTACCACCTGCCTGCTGCGTCTATGCTAACTAATCAGATAACATTTTCTCAAACGTGATTTTCTCACCACCTCCAACAAAAACCAGTATCCTATCTATTTTTTATAACAAAAACAAAACCATCATTCTATTTTAGCATTATTCAAAATATGTTAAAAAATACAAGGAATATATCATGTTTTGTGTCAAATACATATTGCAAGAAGCTTCCAAAAAACTCCAAAACAAAACAAAAATAACCCTTGTATTTCCTGTCTCCAACAAGCCTAAATTCCAAACCCTAAAAAAAAAAAAAACTTAAATTGAAGGACTATAATACAATATCAGTTTTAGAACCAGTTATATATTTAAAAAAAAAAAAAAGCCTTACTAGTAATCACTTTGGCAAATGGTCAAAAGCCCATTTTAAAACTTCCCTTTCTTCATGCAAGGAAGGTGCTTACTCAATTTCTTCAGCTGTGACTCCACATTTTTATATTCTAAATCAGTTTTCTTTGTTCATTGTAACTACTTATTAGTGAATTGAGATTATCTATGTGGCAACAAACAGCTCCCTTGATAGTTTGGCTGCATACCCAAAGCTGCTACTTTGATGATCATTGCTTGAATGTTAGATGATATCATCTCTCTGAGCAAATCTTCCTGGTTTCTCTGCCAAAGGTAAGCTAAAGGCTGGAGATTAAGCCTTTTACACCTACAAAAGAAAAAGAAAAAGAAAGTCAGATGATATCTTAATATTTTATACTTGGATCCACAGCAATTACTTTGATTTGAAACATAATGCTTCGTTCAAGGATTTTAGCATTGAAAATGCTTTTAAAAACATATTTTGCATAATGAAGTTTATATATACAACATAAACATATTTAATTTCCATGGGCTATGCATAAACTGATAAAAATGAAATTTCTAGGCATACTAGAAATATTAATTTTAGTAAGACTCTTAATTTAGTAATCTATTAAAAGAGTTTACAAATGCCAGTATTCTCTCTGTTTTAAAACTTCCATGGGTATCAAAATTTTGAAGCATATGTAAAGTGGGCAAATAATTTATCCTAATAAAACAGCCGCATATTGATTAAATTAACAATAACTACAGTTATGTGAATTATTCCAAACTACTAACTTTGATTTTTTTTTTTAAGAATTTGATTGTGAATAAAAAGAAAATACTAAGAACAAAAAGTACAATGCTGCAGGCACTGTACAAGATATTTTCCATTATTGGTAAAGTAGAAAAAAGATAGGTTTTGGAGTGAAGACACATCTGAATTTAAAACCTCATTTTGTACTCTAGCTGCACGGCTTTTGAAGTCAAGTAAAATCTAAGTCCTTGCGCTTAGTTTCCTAGTTCATAAATAGGGGCAAAAATAGTTCCTTTCAAAGTTCTTAAGAGGATTAAAAAATGTGAAATGAAATCATCCTTCCCTTTCCTTCACATTCCACATCCAATCTACCACAACGCAGAATGTGATTATTCCTCACCAATACCACTGCTAACAACTTGGTTTGGGCCACCATTCTCTCTCATGTCAACATCCTAATTTCCGTCCCTGCTCCACCCTCACCCTTTTAAAATCCATACAGCAGCCAATGTGATCCTTTTAAGACATTAAATAGATCATAGTATTCCTCTGCTCAAAACCCTCCAGTGGCTCCCCATCACTCCATGGATCTCACCCTGTTTAGTTCATGCACTTTATTTCCTACTACTTACTCTCTTCTCACTCCATCCTACCACTGCTGCCTGCCTGCTCAGTCTTGCCTTTACACTAGTTGTGTTCTCACTTGCTTCATGCCTTTGCTTAAATGTCACTTTCTCAGAAAGGACTATAATTGTTTAATCAATTAAAGGTAATATAGATAATGCAGTACAATGCCTGGATAAAATAGGTATTCAATAAATGATAGTCAAAGCCAAGTGACTTGCCCGAGTCATACACTAACTGGCTGAGATCAGATTCCAGACCAAGAATATAGCTCTAAAACCCAGTGTCTATAAGGTTTATAAGTAAAATCCACCGTCCCTAGCATCTGTAAGGTTGCTTGGCTGACTACTCTGGCCTATACTCATCTCTCTCTCTCTCTTCTCTCAGAGATCCCAATACTTATTAAATGTACCATGTTTGGTCATTTACTCATACATGGCCTTAAAAATATCACTATTGCTTTTCATTACATACACCCTGACTTTCAAAAAGCCAAAACCTTCCCATTTGCAGAGACTGTTGCATGTAATTTTCCCTTTTAAAATGTCTCAGAGCATTTAAGCAATGTTGAAGCAGTTAATAAATACAAAAATAATAAAATGTGAACTACCCATGTAATACAAACACTAGTTCTTGCTGTCCTCTCACCCAATGTTTAAGGTCGACTAATCAAAACAGCCTCTCTACCTTTTTAAACTAAGACTTACTTTTTTATTAAAAAAAAGTTTTTTTCCTGTCCTTATTGTAAAATTTGTGGTTGTTGCTTTGAAATTCCTCAAAACCTCTTGACTATAGACGTAAGTAAAATTTTTTTCCTATTTAAGTTCTTTAACAGTTCAAAATATCATGGCTCAAATAAAAGTACTCTGTAAATCACTGCTGAATTTGAACTTGTGACATCTATTAAACGCTTTACATTCTGAAATTATGATAATACAACACAAACTAAAATTTGGTCATAGGCTAATTCAAAATTGAGTTTGTGGACCAACAGACTGCCAGTAACATTACTTTTGAAATTTCAAGGATAAAATAATTGCAGATATGCTTTATAACATAAAATCTACTCATCTGTTCAACCATGTGTTCAAGTGTACCAGAGACTGTGTTCTGAGAAAGTCTCTACCCGTGGGCATGACGCGTGCCCTTCTTCCATATATATACATATATGTAATGGGCAGCCTCCTAATCAGGAGCACATTTTTATTTGGCTTTTTAACTTTCATAAATAGATGTCATCCCTATCTCCAGTTTGGCTGCCCATTAAGGCATGTGGGTTTGAACTTATTAAAAAACACTAATTTTTAACAGTTCTCAGAACATGATCTAAAACTTGATGACAATACTATTATTTCTAAAGTATGGCTTAAGGGATATGCAATTCATCTCCATCTGTAGATCGGTTGTTCTCAACGGCAGATCTACATCTAGGTAGAATGCAAGGAAAACTTTCTCAAAATACACATGACCTTCTTCCCCACTCCACCATCATCATCCATCGTCCAGAGACTCTGATACACTTCTAAAATGTAAGATCATATTTCTCTTCACTTAACTATGCTTTACCCTGTTTTCCCTTCATTCACTCTTAAAATTCTGTATTTTTTTAAACTGCCCTAAATCCACCATGGAATTAGAGAGAAAATAAATAAAATAAAAATGAAACTTAAATTTTCAAATCTATTAATATGTAGGTTTTAAATGAGATAGTAAATAGGAATGTTTCTTTATCAAGAATATAAAAATATTATATAAATACAGCCATTATTTTATTCTATTTATCCTTTTGACTAGCAAAATAACTTATTTGTAGGTCAAATTGTGCTTAAGAAAAATAATGGAGTCCAATTTTTTTTTGTTAATATAACTATGCCCAGAATCTCTATACAATATTATATTTATCTAGATAAATTAAAAATGAAAAGTAAATTCATTCAGGTCGTGTCTTGCCAGGCCAACATTAAATAACCAATATTATCATTTCACCTCATGATTTTTGAACAGATCAATAGAATTGACCGTTTTGGTATGTGCAGCTACAGACTAAATGCTTCACTAGTGCTCCCTCCCTTAGGGGAGCAGAGAGGGGCTAGGAGGAGGGGAGGAACATCCTAAAAATCCCTTGAAAGTTGAATGGCTTTATATGTAAGTACTTCAATCATATAAATATTTTTGGACAAGGACTGAATTATATGAACCAAAGAAGAGATGACTCCTTAGCAAGCATTTTTTTCTTTAAAATATTACTGTATTGATTCTATTATCTCTTGATTTTTATTACAAATGATGAGTTAAAAGAGATTAACAGGATATACTAAATCAAATAAGAAAAAAATGAAGACAATACTTCTCACTAAAAAATCTATCTCAATTCTATGATAGATTATTTTTCCTTATACTAATTAAGTTAAATTTCCTCATGTGTGATATAAGGATAGAAAAAAGTAAAAGCATGACTTTTGTTACTTAGGTAAATACATACATTTAGTTCCATGGAGCACGTAGACTACCACACCTATTTATAATTTGAATACAATTATTGATTTTTCACTTATTCACATTCTTAAAATACATACACTTTTAAAATTAACAAATTAATGTTTTCTTACACATTTTCCACTCGAATACGCTGATAGTCAGAAAGTATAGCACCTACTGATATCCCCTCTACTTCTTCTTTTTCCTGAAAATAAAGGAAAAAACCATAACTTTAAAAATAAAGTAACAAATGGCTCCACATCATGCTCTGAAAATTATAAATGAACTGCGTCTCATCTAGAAAACTACCTCAAAGCAGAGTAATTTACTGAAAATATAATCGACATTCAGAAAAAATTTACATATATTTAAATCATTCTCTCAGCTGTGAGAAAAATAATTATGGTTTTTCTTAAAATTTAAATAACTAGAGATCCCTTTCCATGGAGAAAGCAAAGACTTAGGCAGCACTTCCAAAATGTTTCACACTTAACGTATTTTTAAAGACTCACTGATGTTCAATGGAAACTTTTGAGAAATTTCTATTTAAGGACACTATTTTCCCAGATTGAGTAACTTCTTTTAAAAATTAAGCAATGGCCTACATAGATAAGGGAGCACAATAATTTTTACGTCAATCTTAGGAAAAAATGATTGAAATAGGAGTATCCAGAAAGCAGAGATGGTAGAGGCATTGCCTGGATAACAGTATAGCACTGTAGATAAAGAATTCTGTCATGGGAAGGAAGCAATGAATTATTATCAACGTAGTTGCAACTGAGAGCATCCAGCAGTATATCCGGCATGGTCCCACGGGAATGACAACTATCCTGTCTAGCACACTCATTAATGAGCTGGAGGAGAATGTACATTCAAGTATGATCAAGTTTGCAGATGATACAAAGCCAGACTGGATTAAAAAGAAAAGAAAACAAGATCAATCAAGTACATGGATGGATTATGGACAACTTGGGGATTTGAAAGGACAGGTCCAAGATGAGATTTAATGTAAAGAAGTATAAGATAATACACTTAGGGAAGAATAATACACAATATGGGTGTAAACTAGGGAACTGTTATCTAGAAAACAGACCTGAAGAAAGTGACTAGGGGGTGATTACTAATAACAAACTGAATAGAAATTCTCTGAATAGGTGTAAAAGAAAATCCATCCTAGCCTACGGACATACAAAAGAAACTACTTCAGAGAGATCGCTTCATTATGAATACTCTGGTCTTACCAAACTTGGACATCTAGAAAGAAAAACAAAAGTGTTTCACATAAAACAAAAGTTAATATTTCAAGTCATACTGAAATAACCCTGTGTACCTAAAAGGATGTCATAATAAATAAACAAAAATGTGCAAAAGGAATTTTTCATGTCTTTAAAGTCAAATGAAAATTTGCCCTCCGAAATGACAGAGAAATACCTGTCCAAATCACCCCAAAATAAAACAATTCTTTTTATCAGATAAGGTTTCAGGAAAAGAGCTATTTCCTTTACTTTCCTATTTCAGCAACTTTGTGAGAACATTTGCTTATAACCTTTCCCTAACCTTCCTAGCCATATTTGTTTTCATAAAAGTCATTGTATTCATTAGAAAAAGTCATAGCATAGCGTTCCTTATTAAATGTAAATACAGCAGAGATTGGAGTTGTTGAATAATATTATCAAAATTTTAGTTATATCCCTATATCATATACATGTTTATCTGAAGTTCTGCTATAAAAATAATGAAGTACTAAATATAGACATACAGGAGTGTGTGTATTTCTCCAGAGATCATGGAAACAAAGACAAGAGCCACTGGTGTTTTCTTCCTTCCCTAAGTCAAATTACTATTTTCTTTTTTTTAGACAAAGTCTCACTCTGCCGCCCAAGCTGTAGTAGAGTGGCACGATCTCGGCTCACTGCAACCTCCACCTCCCAGGTTCAAGAAATTCTTCTGCCTCAGCCTCCCAAGTAGCTGGGACTACAGGCACGTGCCACCATGCCCAGCTAATTTTTGTATTTTTAGTAGAGACAGAGTTTCACTATATTGGCTAGGCTGGTCTCAAACTCCTGACCTGGTGATCCACCCACCTCAGCCTCCCAAAGTGCTGGGATTACAGGTATGAGCCACTGTGCCTGGCCATCAAATTATTATTAAAATAATAATTGGAATTTATTATCCATTTGCCATTCACTAGTGTGCTATGATTTTTATTTAATGCTCACCACAACCCTAAAACAATTTCTTCTTTGTATACATGCATTCTTTGGAATACTCTTCTACTCCCATCTATTTTATTTCATGTATTTTAAAATTTTTATTTATTTATTTATTTAGAGACAGTGTCTCACTCTCTCTGCTGCCCAAGCTGGAGTGCAGTGGGGCGATCTCAGCTCCAGGGTTCAAGCAATTCTTTTGCCTCAGCTTCCAGTGTAACTGGGACTACAGACGTGTACCACCATGCCAAGCTATCTTTTTCTATTTTTAGTAGAGATGGGGTTTCACTGTGTTGCCCAGGCTGGTCTTGAACTCCTGGACTCAACTGATCCACCCGTCTTGGCCTCCCAAAGTGCTGGGATGATAAGCTTGAGTCACTGCACCTGGCCCCATCTATTTTATTTTTTATTTGATAACACTTAACTAATCAGCACTAAGTAAATTCTGACCATTCTTCAACACTGAGCCTATATATAGATCATTAGTTTTATTTGTTCAATAATTTTTTTGAGGCCTCCTGGGTTCAAGTGATTCTTGTGCCTCAGCCTCTTGAGGAGCTGGGATTACAGGCATGTGTTGTGTCAGCAAGCCCAGCTAATTTTTGTATTTTAGTAGAGACAGAGTTTTGCCATGTTGCCCAGGCTGGTCTTGAACTCCTGACCTTAAGGGATCTGCCTGCCTTGGCCTCCTCCCAAAGTGCTGGGATTACAGGTGTGAGGTACCACACTTGGCCCAATAATTGTAATTACTACTGCCTGGTAGAAATCTGGCCCTATTACTTACTAGCTCTGTGATTTTGAATGTTACTCAATTTCTCTGTGTCTGTTTCTTCATCTATAAAGTAAGGAAAAAAATATCAATTCTTATTTTCCAAGGTTATTGTGGAGATTGAATAAAATAATTCATGTAAATAACACAGTATCCAGCACCTAGTAAGCATTCAGCAAATATTTTCTTCTTTCATTATTATGATCTTTACTATTCCTATTACTTCTATAACTACCTGTGTTATTACTTCTACTATCACTACTACTGACTACTACTACAGTCATCTCTCATTATCAATGGGGGGGTTGTTTCCAGGAATCCCCCTAAAATCAAAATCCACACTCTCAAATCCATTATATAAAATAGTGTAGTATTTGCATATAACTAATGCATATCTTTGCATAAACTTTAGTCTCCAGATTATTTATAATACCCCAATACAAGGTAAATGCTATATAAACAGTTGCCATACTGTTTTTAAAATTTGTGTTTTTATTGTTGTATTCTTATTTT
The DNA here is from genome assembly GCF_003255815.1 of Theropithecus gelada. Classification (NCBI taxonomy): domain Eukaryota; kingdom Metazoa; phylum Chordata; class Mammalia; order Primates; family Cercopithecidae; genus Theropithecus; species Theropithecus gelada. Next base: position 10,809,484 of record NC_037674.1, read on the forward strand.
TTATTGGTTTTTCCTCATAATATTTTTTATCTACAGTTGATTGAATCCATGGATGTGAATCCGTGGATACAGCGGGCTGACTGTACTGCTACTACTGTATTAAAAACCTAACTCTTCCATTTTGACAGACAAAGCCCTTCTCTAATGGGCTTTAACACTCTTTCTCATTATGACTCTCAAGACGAGCCTACTAACCCTTGACACTCAACTCTAGATAGAGTTGCAACACAGTTTTCCAGCACAGTGAGACCTGAATAATCCAGGGATAAGAAAGACTTCTGCTGATTCCTTAATCATTCTGAACACAACTACAAACTTCAAACAAAGGGCAAAATAGATATTTAAAAGATAAAGATCTACCACATAGTCAATCTACGCCTTAGAAAAGACATAGCTAGGTTCAGGCCCTGATCCCTGACCCATATCATTTGGGAGAAAAAGTCAGTAAATAAACAATAGCAATGGAAGTGTCAGCAGAGAAAAAAAGAGAATGGCTACTAACATAAAGGATATACTGAGACAGCATAAAGACAGCCAAATGAATCACCTTGTGTCATAGTTGAAATAAAACCAAGTATGCTACAGGAAATTAGTAATATAGACTCTGGGACCCTATCCCTACAAATTTTTTAAACCAACTCAACTGAGTTATAATCATGTACAATCAACTGCATACAGTTAAAATGCATAATTCAATCATTTTGGATGGAAACCAGTGAAACTGGTACCATAATCAAGACAGACATCATTTCAGTTATTCCCAAACAGCTCGTTGTGCCCTTTGCAGCCCAATTCTCCCTTCAAACCTGGAGAGAGACAAGGAGAGAACCTAAAGAATGGGACCAACGTTTCTACCTTAAATTACTATTAACTGAGAAAGAAAATATATACATGTTTTAAAAGAAAATACTCCATTTATTCAGTTTTGCATATGTTGTATTCAATCTGTTTGCTAGGTATCTTTGTGTGGCTCATACTGTCATAACAAAATACCATGTAGACTGGGTTGCTTAAACAACAGAAATTTACTTTCTCACAGTTTTGGAGGCTGGAAGTCTAAGCTCAAGATGCCAGCATGAATTCTCTGGGACTCTCTTAAGGCCTCTCTTCCTGCCTTGTAGATGGTCGACATCTTGCTGTGTCTTCACATGGTTCCAGGGGTGGCAGGAAGAAAGTGCAAACTCCTTTCTGGTGTCTTTTCTTACAAGGATACTAATTCTATCATGAGGGCCTCACTTTCATAACCTCATCTAAACCTAATTATCTCCCAAAGGAGATCCAAATACCTTCCAAATACAATCACATGTGAGGTTAGGGCTTCAATATATGAATTTGGGGTGGAGGGCATAATGAGTTTATAGCACTATCCAAATAGATAAGACTATTAGGTACACTGAAGAAAACTATGGTGCTCAAGAGAGCATAGGAATATATGTGGGTGTTGTCAGCATATACCTGAAGCCACGGGAGCAAACAAGAACCTCAACGATAGGATACAGGGTGAGAAGAAGGCTGAGTGGAAGACCCTGGGGGTACACCAACATGTAAGGAGAGGCAGGAGAAGGAAAACCCAGTGAAGACGTTGGAAAAGAGTGGTCATAATGACAGAAGATACAATCAGGATAAAGTAATGGTGTGTGCACAAATATACAGAAAATGTTGATGAAAAGGCAAGGACAAAGTAACAATATTACCGAGTACCCAGTATGGACTAAGATTTATGTTAGGTACTTTGTATATCTTATTTCAGTTATTCCTCATAAGAATCCAAAATACTATGAAACTGATTTTATATGTGAAAAAACCAAGGTGATTAACCCATTCAAGTTAACAAAGCTGAAAATAAACAAATAAAACACCAAGCCTTTAAATTAAGGACTGTCTACCAACCACAGCTGTGCTCTTTCTTACTGACATAGTACCATATGCCATAGAAACTTCAACAAAACCATTGTATTTTACCATTAGGGGGTTGATTATGACCATTTAGGAGAAAGCTGCAGTCATGATTAACAGAAAAAAGAGTAAACATTTGAAGGAAAGACACATACACTGCCAGTTCTTCAAAGAATGAATTTCAGATCCTCAGAGAAAAAAAGTATAATCAGTGAATGAATATCTATTACTAAATTGAATAGAATTTGGAGATTTTAATTCATATTAAATTACATTCTTTATCATCAAGATAACCAAAAGCTAATCAAGTAGTAGAGACCAAAGGGGAAGAAAATAGAAATTAAAGATAATAACGTTAGTAACTGAGATGTCAGAAACAAAGACTGGACCCTAAATAGGCTGGCACATTGCTAAACCACAGGGGCTCTCTGACACAAGTGAAACTATTCAGCTTAAGCCATTATCACTATAAGTGATGATATATAAGTTCAACTCAGGAAATAAAGTCAGCAATAGCATCACTGAGTATTAGAAACAGCAGCGCATAATGTCATTAAACATTTATATTAGTTACTGCTCTCAACAATGTTCTGAGGTAGATTATCATTATCTTCCTCACTTTGTAAATATGGGACATCGACAGATTCTTACAAAGTCAACTATGACCACATTAGAAAAGCAGGCATCACAGGCCCATTTGTTGCTTAGAATACTTTTCCTCCCCCATCTTTGTCAATGTGAATCACACCTGCAAGATTGCTGGGAAGCTAGTCCAGCAGCTGTCTGACCTATGTCGACAATTTTAACAATAGAGAGGGCACTTCCTAAAGCAAACAGATACTCACAAACTGGTTAAAAAAAAAAAAATAGGTTAATTACTAGAACTATTTCCACACCTATCTGTAGGCAAAAGAACAGTTATTCCAAGAATTTATTCAGAAAAAGCCAATAAATGTATCAATACAATGTTTAAGAATCCAAGAGCTGAATCTAGATGATCAACCATGGTTCTCAGAATACATTTATTTTTATTGATTGATTGATTGATTGAGACGGAGTCTCGCTCTGTCGCCCAGGCTGGAATGCAGTGGCACGATCTTGGCTCACTGAAAGCTCCGCCTCCCGGGTTTAAGCAATTCTCCTGCCTCAGCCTTCGAATAGCTGGGACTACAGGCACATGCAACCATGCCTGACTAATTTTTTTGTATTTTTAGTAGAGACGGGGTTTCACCATGCTGGCCTCAAACTCCAGACCTCGTGATCTGCCTGCCTCAAACTCCCAAAGTGCTGGGATTACAGGCGTGAGCTACTGCGCCCAGCCAGAATACATTTTTGTTAATGTACAAAGAAAAGCCACAGCAATCTTCAAGTTCCTGCACTGAGACTGGGAAGCACTATGTAGTAAACAGTTGATTTTTGCAACTGGGAGTGCACGGGAGTGTGCGTGCACGTGCACAGACATGCTGTACATGTATATAAGTCAAGTGGTCTTGGATCTTTTAAATAAAATGAAAGAAATTCTTAGTTGTGACCTTTTTTTTTTTCTTTTTTTTAAGGAAAGGAAGACCAAGTCTTTTGGAAGTATACATGGCACACTACTAATAGTGATGATACCCTGGAGAGTGGGAATGGGTGGAGAACGAGGGAAAGGGGTCTGGACTTCCACTTTTTACTTTATATACTCTTGTATTTCTTAAACATTTTTTTAAACCAAGAATATGTAAAAGGAAGCTTTAAAAAATTTACGTTGAAAAAAGAAAAACAGGGTAATATTCTTCAAAGAACCACTTACTCTCTTCTTAGAGAAGGAAAGCTATATTTTCCCCCTAACATTTCAGTATTTGGATATCCTAGGTAAAACACTTTTGAATTCTGACTTAGGCTGCAGATTCAACAAAGCTCTTGATCCGGCACATATATCCATCCCACACAGACATCCTTCCATACTGCTCCTCATTTTAGGAAATGGCACAACATATATATTGTTATTCAGACCAAAAACTTTAGATTCACTCATGATTTCTCTTTTCTTTATGACATGCACCCTATCAATCAGTAGTTCTGTTAGCTTCACCTTCCAAAAATATCCAGATTCCAACCACTTTTCATCACCTCTACTACTACCACTCTAGTCCTAATGACCACCACCCCTTAATTTGACTATTACCATAGCTTCCTAACCGGCCTCCCTAAGTCCGCTCTTCCTCCCTACAGTCTATCTCCACAAACAGAGATCTTTCTAAACACAAGCCACGGCATGAAGCTTCCCCAATTCAAAATCCTTCAGTGACTTCCCATTCTACTTAAGAGTAAAATCCAAGCTCCTTGCAGATAGCCTTAAAGGTATTATATGCCTGGACCCTGCCAACCCCTCCGACATCACCACCAACTACTGCACTCCCGAGTATACTCCACTGATCCACACTGCAGTCCTTACTGCTCCTCAAACACCTATGTTTGTTTCCATCTCAGGGTCTCTGGGCTTACCTTTCCCGGTGCCTATAAAACACCTTCCCTAGAATTTATGTGGCTTGTTCCCTCACTTCTTTCAGGTCTCTGTGAAAGTATCTCAGAGAGGACTTCTCTTTCTAAAATATCCCTCCTATCCTTTCACCATCACTTTCTATGTCCTTGCCCTGGCTTTATTTTCTTCACGGTACTACCTAAAATTATATCATATTTTTAAAAATTAAATATTTATGTTTAAAATGTCTGTCTCAGCTCCATGATGGTACTTGGTCCTGTTTCCACTGTAATCTCAGCTCTAGAAAAGTACCTGGTACAATATTAAATAAATATTTATAACTGAATGATGTTGACTACATAAAACTACAGTATTTCTGTACTTAAACAATCACCTAAAACAAAGGCAATAAATAGAAATAAAATTACCATTTGGTAATACACAAAACAAAGGGTATCTTTGTCTTTCAAATCAATATGGGATGAATTAACATACCACTAGTAAAAATGAGGAAAGTGTGTGTGTGTGTATATATATATATATATATATATATATATATATATATTTTCTTTTTTAAAATTTTTATTATACTTTAAGTTCTAGGGTACATGTGCACAATGGGCAGGTTTGTTACATATGTATACATGTGCCATGTTGGTTTGCTGCACCCATTAACTCATCATTTACATTAGGTATTTCTCCTAATGCTATCCCTCCCACTTGCCTCCACCCCACCGCAGGCCCAGGTATGTGATGTTCCCCTTCCTGTGCCCAAGTGATCTCATTGTTCAATTCCCACCTATGAGTGAGAACATGCGGTGTTTGGTTTTCTGTTCTTGCAATAGTTTGCTAAGAATGATGGTTTCCAGCTGCACCCATGTCCCTACAAAGGACATGAACCCATCCTTTTTTATGGCTGAATAGTGTTCCATGGTGTATATGTGCCACATTTTCTTAATCCAGTCTGTCACTGATGGACATTTGGGTTGGTTCCAAGTCCTTGCTATTGTGAATAGTGCCGCAATAAACATATGTGTGCATGTGTCTTTATAGCAGCATGATTTATAATCCTTTGGGTATATACCCAGTAATGGGATGGCTGGGTCAAATGGTATTTCTAGTTCTAGATCCTTGAGGAATTGCCACACTGTCTTCCACAATGGTCGAACTACAGTCCCACCAACAGTATAAAAGTATTCCTATTTCTGCACATCCTCTTCAGCACCTGTTGTTTCTTGACTTTTTAATGATCGCCATTCTAACTGGTGTGAGATGGTATCTCATCGTAATTCTAATAGGCAATTTTTAAGAGAATAAATACAAATAACTAATTTCAACCTTTTAAAAAAACAAAAAAAAAATAAGCTAAAAGTAGATACTTTTTGTCAAACAGATATATACGAGTGTGTGTGTGTGTGTGTGTGTGTGTGTGTGTGTAAAATCTGATGAACACTCAGATTAAAAGTTGATGAGTATATGGGGAATTGCGTGATCTCATATGCCACCAATGGGGCTGTTATTAGTGCATCTTTTCTGAAAAACAATTTTGTAGTATGTATCATGAACCTTCATGATGTTTATTCTCATAGTCCGAGAAATTTCAAATTTATATCCAGAAACACAGTCTATAAAAATAATTGAAAATGTGCACAAGTTTATATATAAAAATATTTATCATATTTGTATTCTACATGTAAGTGAAACAAAAATTAGAAAATCCTAAAATCCTAAACACAACAAACTGTGGTACATTTGGAAGAGGGAAAACAAAGCAGTCATTAAAAGACATATTTTCAAAGGACATGTAATACAAGGAACTATTAATGATATAAGGCTTAGTGAAGCAAATGTACATAAAATACATACTAAAATATGTATTTTTTGAAATAGCCCTAAGTGTAGAAAGCGGATCAGAAATAGACCAAAGTGTAATAATTCTTATTTTTGAGTAGTATTTCATTTTTGCTATTTTATTTCCAACTTCGTATTTTAGGTATTTTTACAACCCATGTATTACTTTCTTAATTAGAGTGAAATTATATTAAAAATATACCTATGGATATATATACACATTCATCTCTTATCCCATGTGCTGGTAAGCTGTCAGACACAATCATTCATATATTTATCAAAAAGTAATTTTAAAAGTCCCACTTTGTGACAGGTCCTATACTAGGAAAGTTAAAACACATTAGAAAACAGCACAGTTGACGTTCTTAAAAAATCAAAATCTAGTGATAAGAAATGAAGAGGAATGGACACATAAAGAAATAAGTCAAATGTCCGGGCGCGGTGGCTCACGCCTATAATCCCAGCACTTTGGGAGGCCAAGGCAGGCCGATCACGAGGTCAGAAGTTCGAGACCATCCTGGCCAACATAGTGAAACCCTGTCTCTACTAAAAATGCAAAAATTAGCTGGGCGTGGTGGCACATGCCTGTAATCCCAGCTACTTGGGAGGCTGAGGCAGAAGGCTCGCTTGAACCAGGGAGTCAGAGGTTGCAGTGAGCCGAGATCACGTTACAGTACTCCAGCCTGGCAACAGAGCAATGCTCTGTCTCAAAAAAAAAAAAAAAAAAGAAAAGAAAGAAATAAGTCAAATATGTGACATAAGTCTATATAACTATAACAGACCACAAGGGAGACAATTCTCACCTATAGGATAACATTAGGAAATACTTCTTTTAAAAAAGTTATATTCCAGATACTAAACAGTCAGAAATGTTGATTCTTTGTCCTTCTAGATTATAAGAAAATAGATTCATAACAGATAACAGCTCCTACTGATGTCTTCTGACATCTTCCCTAACACAGCATTTATGTACAACATCTGACAAATATTTTTTTCAAAGAAACAAATCTGGTTCTAAAAAGAACTATAAACAATTTATCTGCCAACAAATCCTCACAATCCTAACTGTTGGTCTCCATTTGGTGGCTGATTGTGTGTTTGAATCTTCTATTAAACAACCAATCAATAAGGGCCTAATATGTCATTAGTTCTATTCTAATCACCAAAATGTAGACCTGTCTATAAGAGTTTATAACCTAGTCCTAAAGATTTGTTAATGACTACTCTCAAAACCAGTGCACTAAAGTGTCAAGAACATACACACATGAGGATGTAAATGGATTTCTACTATAAAATGTACTCAATGTTGTGTTATTCATATGCAAATTTCAGCCATATTACATACAGCTAAAAGGCAACCAATACAGAGTTTGAGATGAGGAAGACATTCAGCCATATGGTCATAGTGACGATTACAAGTTTAGCAGAAGGGATTAAAGGTAGAAATCTAGACACAAATTAGACTGTTGACTCAATATCCACTTGTCTCAATACTGAAATGTTGGCTCACAGAGCCAACGAGGTAAATTGAAAACAAGCTGTCCTTTCTTATAAATGAAAACTAGGCCTACTTATTACAAAGATAAGAAGATAAGCAGCTTGCATTTATCAGGGATATAATTTTCTTTGAAAAATGCCTCAGTTACCGGTTTTATTCTGTTAATGAGTTCCTGCCTGTGGAGGAAAAAAATGATCTTCTGAATTCAAAGTGTTTTTCATCTGAAGGGCATTCTAACATTTTTTAATATGAACCATTCATAAAAGAAGCACACTTGCATTAGAGCTCTGAGTGGCAATATTTGGACTTCTGGTAACACGACATTATTAAATAAACATTTGTGAATGCCAACGATGTTCTAGGGCCTGGATAACTAAGTGAGAAATTTATAGGGCAAGTATAGCATTAGATGCTTTTTCCTTAAACTTCAAATTTTTCACTTTGGTAGAATTACACAAGTCTAGGCTAATAAAAATAACAGAAATGAATATTATCTTAAATAAAATAATTCTGAAAGTGACACTTAGAATTCCAAGTAATATATTCAGGAATCTAAAATATTGCTGGACTAGTTAAAGAAGCTTTTGTTTTTTCTTAAAATCATCAATATGAAAAAATTTCTAAGATGGAAAATGATCACCATCTGGAGCTCCCCCATTAAACAGTGAGCTCATGACAGAGTATTGGGTCACTAATTTGTAGTATTATTACCTCCCATTGTGGGCTTTCATTAAATAGGGGAAAAAGTTGTTAAGGCTGAAAATAAAATGACAAAGAAATTGCAGAAGGGCACAATAATTTGCCAGTTATATCTATTTAAAACAATGTGTTATTTTACTTCTAAGTCTCCATCTTAGTTGCAACAGTATGAAGTCATCCCAGATTAAATATAACCTACATGTGAAACTAAATGGAAGTGTAGCACTACAGTTGTTTATTTTCCTTGAGTTTCTGAAGCAGTCTTTTTGCTAAAAAGATAAAGTAGGGCCAGGCACAGTGGCTCACATCTTTACACCCAGCTACTCTGGAGGCTGTGGTGGTAGGATCACCTGAGCCTGGGAGATTGAGGCTGTACAGTGACCCCGCCACTGGACCTCCAACCTGGGTAACAGAACAAGGTTCTGTCTCAAAAAAAAAAAAAAAATTAATTAAAAATAGATAAATAAAAGATAAGGTGATATTTTGAGGACTTCTGTGAAATGCCTAAACAACAGCAAGCAACAAAAATAAATAAGGAAAAAATTATATGGTTCAATCCTTTATTCTCCTAACTGCTTATTGGGAGAATACAACAACACATTCAAGAAGTATTCATTTCTAAGCACCTCAGTTTGGTAGTGTTTAATCTGTTCAGAAGCTGCTTTCTGAACTCATATTCTAAGCTGCTAAGGAAATGTCCTTTGATTTGTTTGAGATAACTTTAAAATGAAACCTATATAAACAGGAGTAAAATATTCTAAAATCTACACAAATCACTACTTCCAAGAAAAAAGTTGTTTATGTAAAATTTCATTTGCAATAATAGGACCATATTGAAATGTATACAGTTATAAGATATTTAACAATGGGCATACATTCTAAGGAATGAGTCATCATGCTGTTTCATCACGTGAACATCATAGAGTGTATTTATATACATGTCGATGGTGTAGCCTACTACACACCTCAGCTATATGGTACAGCCTATCGCTCCTAGGCTACAAACCTGTACAGCATATTACTATGCTGAATACTGTAGGGAATTGTAACAATGGTAAATATTTGGGTATCTAAACATATCTAACCATAGAAAGAGTACAGTAAAAATACAATTAAAAAGATAAAAATGATACACCTTGAAAGGGCACTTAGCATGGTTGGAGCTTACAGGACTGGAAGCTGTTTTGGGTGAATCAGTGAGTCAATGTTGATTGAATACGAAGGCCTAGGACATTACTGTACACTACTATAGACTTTATAAATATGGTATGCTTTAGCTGTACTAAATTTATAAAAAAATTTTCTTCCTTAAATAATAAATTAACTTTAGCTTACTGTATCTTTTTTACTTTATTGCTATTAACTTTTTAATCTGTTTAACTTTTTTACTCTTTGTAATAACACTTGGATTAAAACATAAATAAATTGTACAAAATATTTTCTTTATGTCCTTATTCCGTAAACTTTTTTCTATTTTTAAAACATTGTATTTTTCACTTTTTAAGCTTTTTTGTTAAAAATTAAGACACAAGGCCAGATGTGGTGGCTCACGCCTGTAATCCTAGCACTTTGGGAGGCCAAGGCAGGCAGATCACTTGAGGTCAGGAGTTTTGAGACCAGCCTGCCAACATGGTGAAACCCCCATCTCTACTGAAAATACAAAAATTAGCTGGGTGTGGTGGCAGGTGCCTGTAATCCCAGCTACTCAGGAGGCTGAGGCAGGAGAATCGCTTGAACCCAGGAGGGGGAGGTTGCAGTGAGCTGAGATCGCACCACTGCACTCCAGCCTGGGCGACGGAGTGAGACTCCATCTCAAACAAACAAAGAAACAAAAACAAACAAAAAAACTAAGAAACAAGCACATGCATTAGCCTAACAGAGTCAAGGTTATCAGTAACACTGTCTTCCTCCTTCATATAATGTCCCACCAGAAGGTCTTCAGGAGTAATGACTGGCATGGAGCTGTCATTCCTATAACAAGGCCTTCTTGCGGAATACCTCGGAAGGACCAGCCTGAGGCTGTTTTACACTTAATCTTTTTTTATAAGTAGGACTACACTCAAAAATAACAATAAACAGTCAATGCAGCAGATTTGTTTATACCAGTATCACCACAAACACATGAGTAAAATGTTGTGCTGTGTATGACATTAAGATGGCTGTGATGTCAACAGAAGATAGGAATTTTTTAGTTCCATTATAATCTTATGGAAACAACACCGTATATGTGGTCCTTTGTTAACCAAAACATTGTTAAGTGGCACAGGCTGTCTAAATAAATATAAAATAAATTCCATAGTTCATAAAACTCAATTTTTTGAAGAATACTTCATCGGATACAAGTAAGGCTATTTCTCAAATTTCAATCTGCTTCAACATTCACTCAGCCAAACTGAATTTTCAAGAAACTATCTGCAAAGCATTGTGCTTATCATTTTACGCTATGCATTGTCTCATTTTATAATCCTAACAATCCTTCAAGAGCGCTTTTATTAACTTCATTTTACAGAAGAGAAAGAGGTCAAGAATAGCTGCATAACTTGCCCCAGATTTCTCAATAATAAATGAGATGTAGAATTAAACACCAGGTGAATATCTGCAGGGAACAATCACTGAGCTGCCTATCCACCCCAAGTGAGTCACAGACCATCCCAGTCTCTGCCTCATAGTTCCTCTTCCATGCTCTTAAGCTAACTGTCTTGCCTGCTCAAAACCTTGGCTCCAATAGTCACATCTCACTCAAAATAAGACAGATCCCCCAGTATCTCTCTATCCTCATCTACCATTCTCCCTTTCATGGTAGGAGCAAGGGAAATCTCTGGGGTGGGGTTCAAGACTAAGGAGCTAAAGCTTGAACACAGTCACGAACAAAGAGACTTAAGGGACCAAATCTGTAACCCCAATGGACAGGATTATCAGAGGTTATGGGGCAGGTAACAGAAAAAGCAAAAGAGGGGGTAAAATACCTGGTAAGGATGGTGGAAACGTTAAGGCTGGTGAAAAGGGGACAATTAGCAAAAGATGAGACTGAAAGTCCAGGTAGAGGCTGGGCGCAGTGGCTCACGCCAGTAATCCCAACACTTTGAGAGGCTGAGGCAGGTGGTCAACAGGTGTTAGGAGTTAAAGACCGGCCTGACCAACATAGTGAAACCCTGTCTCTACTAAAAGTACAAAAATTAGCTGGGCTTGATGGCAGGTGTCTGTAATCCCAGCTACTTGGGAGGCAGAGTCAGGAGAATGGCTTTAACCCAGGAGGTGGAGGTTGCAGTGAGCCAAGAACACACCATTGCACTCCAGCTTGGGCAACAAGAGCGAAACTCCGCTTAAAAAACAAACAAACAAGCAAGCAAAAACAATACAAGGCCAGGCACAAACCACAGTATGAACAGCATTATGTACCATACATTGTAGGCCACGGTAAAGAATTTAGATTACATTCTGACAAGGAAGGAAAGGAGGAGTTACTGAGACAAGCATGATAACATAAATATTAGATTTACTTTTCTTATTTATTTTCCTTATTGGTAAAATATATGTAACATAATATTTACAATTGTAACCATTTTTAAGTGTAAAGTTCAGTGGCATTAAGTATATTGACATTGTTGTGTAGCTGAATTTACATTTTTAAAAGGTTGTACAGGAGTATTGATCAGAAAAGTCTAAAGTTAAAAGCAATACAGGAGTATTGATCAGAAAAGTCTAAAGTTAAAAGCAAGGAATCCTAAAGAGATCTAAGTAAGAAATGATAACAGTCTAAACTAAGGCAGTAGTTATGACAAGAAGAGGGCAGATTCATGATAAGTTTATAAGGAATGATCAATAGATTCTGGTGGTATATGACTGAGAAGGAAACCCAGAATGCTCCCAAGTGTTTGGCTTGGTCACTTGATAGAGAGCAATCACACTGATAGGAAATACACAGATCTGGGGAAGATGCTGAGTGTCAATTGGACACTGAATCTTATGTGCCCTTAGGTCATTCAATGAGAGGTATCTAGGAGACAACTGGTTATGGAGTTCAAAAAACAGGTATAATCAAGTAATATAAATGTATATACCAGTGGTAGCTGAAGCCATGTGAAGAGATATGATAAAACAGTGAAAACATACAGACTGAAAGAGGAGGGTGAAGAATGAAGCCCTGAGAAGCTACATTTACAATGTGGGCAGGGAAAGAAGAGTCTTAAAAGAAAACTAGGCCAGGCATAAAACTAGGCTCATGCCTGTAATCCCAGCACTTTGGGAGGCTGAGGAGGGTGCATCACCTGAGGTCAGGAGTTTGAGACCAGCCTGGCCAACATGGCAAAACCCTGTCTCTGCTAAAAACACAAAAACTAGCCAGGCATGGTGGTGTGCACCTGTAATCCCAGCTTCAGGAGGTTGAGGCAGGAGAATTGCTTGAACCCAGGAGGCTGAGGTTGCAGTGAGCCAAGATCTCACCACTGCACTCCAATCTGGGTGACACAGCAAGACTGTGTCTCAAAAAAATTAAATAAATAAATAACGAATAAATAAAAAACTAAGAACAGGGGGATAGATGAAAAACTAAAAGAAAGGGCTATCACAGACACCAAAGTCAAAGAGGTTTTAAAGGGCAGAGTCTATAGTGCCAAGTATAACAAAGAGGTGAAGGAATGAAAAAAATGGGGATTAAAAACAAGAATAAAAAATGTTCACTGGATTTGGTTATTACTGACCTTGACAAGACAAGTTTTAATAAATTGATGTTGATGGGAACTGAACTGAAACAGCGTAAGAAAAGGGGAGATGAGAAAGAAAATAAATATTTTAAAAAGACTAGTGAAGAGATGGTGAAATTGCTAGAAGAGAATGTGGGATCAAGAAGAAAGGTAACATGTTTGATACTAAGTCAAAAGTAAGTAGCATGACTTATACAGGTTCACAAAACATGTTGGCGCGCACCACTATGGAAAGAATTTGATAGGCCATTTCCCAATCCAGTGTTACTTCTGCTAACAAACAGAAACATTATCCAGTTCAAGAATAACAAAGCCATGAGAAAATGCATCTAGCTTCATAGTCTTTAAAAGTATGTAGTGAACTTAGAACAAAACAAAAACTATCTTTAATTATACATACTATTTTTTTTAACTTTTCCCTGAACGTAACTTTATTATTATTATTATTATTATACTTTAAGTTCTAGGGTACATGTGCACAAGGTTTGTTACATATGTATACATGTGCCATGTTGGCGTACTCACCCATTAACTCGTCATTTACATTAGGTATATCTCCTAATGCTATCCCTCCCCCCTCCCCCCAGCCACAACAGGCCCCGGTGTGTGATGTTCCCCATCCTGTGTCCAAGAAAAACTTCTAAAAAACTGTATAACTTTTCTTCAAAAATATCTCCAAAATTAAATTTATCTTAATTACTATAGGAAATGTAATTTGTGGTCACAAGAATACATAAATTAAAGTGAATTATTAAAAAAAAAATAGAGAAATAGAAGACCTGAGTTAAAAAGCTGAGCTTTATAACATACACATTAACAAAATCTTGTGCATGTTTCTTAACTCTTATCAACTCAGTTCCCTCATAAAATACAGATAATATCTAATTCATAGGGTTGTGTGAGGCAACTAATGTAACATGTGAAGGTGCTCAATCATAAAGAGTGATAAAAATATTACTTATTTCTCCCTTACCCTTCTGTGCTTCTGCATTTCTCTATTTCTGTCACCAGCATCGCCCAGGCTTGAGATGTACAGGCTTAAGATGTAACATAAGACTCTCTCCACTCTCTCTGGGGGCTTATCTGATGCCAGACAGATGTTGGAACTACAGATTCCCCACATCCAGTCACAAAGTACTAAAAATCAAGCATTTTCACTGCAGTGCTCCTAAATCAGATCCCCTCAGCTCTCCCTAGAATAATGTCAACAAAGCTATTACTGCTCTCCCCACTTCTAATTATTTCTCCCTCCAATTTGATACGACTATTAGATTGATCTTCTTAAAATCAATCCCTCCACACCTTCCTACCTACCAAATAAATTTTTCTCTCTAATTTACCTTTATTTTCATTAAATCCTTTTCATTACCATCTACTATTTGGCTGAATACACTAATTTCTTTCTTTGTTCCTACTCTTTGTTCATCCCTTTGTTCTTAACTCTTCTCCTCATTTGGAATTTTCTTTCCATCCTCTACAACCAATTTCCACCTACTGTAATCCTACTCCTTCTTCACAACCCATGAAACCACATTTGATCTTACTGATCAGAAGTAAGCTCTCTCTCATTTAAATCCTTTATATCTCTTACTCTGTACGTTTCTTGATGTACTTTACATATGTTATTTTCTATACGTGTTCTAAGTTCTATTAGATTCTGTTAGCATTCACATAGCATGCAGTGTAATGCCTTATATTCAATTAAAAAAAAAGTGCATGAGAAGAATTCAGTCATTTGTGTGGGAACCACAATAATAAATGTAACGAATGACCATTTATGTTAATTTATCATTTTGTGAAAATAATGTTGTGCTTTAGCTGCATTGTGCTACAATCACGCCCGTGAATAGCCACTGCACTCCAGCCTGGGCAACATAGTGAGTCCTCATCTCTAAAAAATAGACAAATAAAAACAAATAAAGTTGAACTTTGTAAGATCAGGACTTCAACGACTGTATCAGTTAGGGTCCAACAGAAAAATAAAATACTCTAAATATTTTCTTAAAGGACAGGGAATTGATTACACAGGTGACAGAACTGAGAAACCAAACAGAGACAGTGAAGGAACACATGGATTAACAATAGCAGAAACAGTTACTATCCTTTGCCTGCTGGGACAAAGAGTTTACCAGAACCCAGGAACCAGGTACCCTTGTAGAAGGAAGCTCAGTGGACCTGTCCAATAGAAGCTGGAGAAAGTAGCAAGTCAGCAACAGCAGTAACTCTACCCAGACAGAGAGAGAGGGAAGAACCAGTTTTCCCCTCCTTGTGCCCTCCAATCTCCCCAGTACCTCCAACTGGCCAAATCCTTAGCCAGCTAATGGCAGTATGGACATTTAGTTGACTAAGCCCTCCTAGACACCAAACAGTACCCGCACGGGGCTAACAATGAGTATGAAAGCAAAAAGGTGGCAAAAAGGCCCAAGATGAGCATAATAACTTTAACAGTATATAATCATTTAAGGAAAATTGAAAGATATAATAAAACAGACAAAATTAGCCAAGGTAAAATGTCTAAAAATCAGCAAGAGACAAGTCCCAACAGACTATTTTCTTTTCACTCAGCAAATAATTCAACAAATATTTGAGTTCCTATATGCTCTGCATTCCAGATAGAGCAAAACACAGGAGACATCACCCCTACCTTCATGGAGCTTAACATCTAGCAACGACGTTCCAGAATACATAACCCTTAACAACCAAGATGTAGTAAACACATCACAAAATTCAGTGGTATCCAGTATCATCACATGAAGGGTTAGGAATTGAGGGCTACCACCTCTACTTAAAAGTTTCTTTTGATTCTCTTAGGAATAAATCTGGAAAGTAATAGAAGCAACTTCAGTGACTATACTCAATACGAAAACTTAGTGGGAGCAATCTCCAAGATGCTCGGTTTCAAACTATGAAACGTTTTGCTAGGAGCCAGGGGTAACAACAGAATCCAAGTTTATATAAACCTAATTAACAACTGCTATGGATATTATTCAATAAATAGGAATTGTCGCATTTTTATATAAAGCCCATAACAATCCCGGGAAATAAAAAAAGTCCTGGTACCAGCTTTAAAGATGAAGCAAATACTGTGATTTGCATTCATTTACCAAATAAATCAGAGGCATCATTACTAGGAAAAGGACTCCAATCCACATCATTCAATTATGTGTTCCTCTCATTAAGGGAAAGAAAGTAAAAGCTACATCAGAGGTAACATAACTATGTTAAAACCTATCAAGCTTCATTCTCCTTATAAACATATCTCTTCAAAAAAATTGCCCGATTATCTCAATAATTTTAAAAAAATTCATTAATTTCATGAAAACTCAGACTGTCTTTTTCACAGAACACTAAAGAGGGTAGAAAAACAGGTATATATATTGGTACACATATACCAATGTGTACCCGGACTAGGGTTATGGCAATATTTATTAAAATTGCAAATGCTACTCTTTTAGGCCCAGAAATTCCACCTAAAAACTTATAGATATATTCACACACATGAAACAAAATATGTACCAGGATATTCATGGTAATAGCAAAAGACTGGGTACAACCTAAATGCTCCTCAGTAGGGCAATGGTTAAATAAATAATATATACATATAATGGAACATTACACAACAATTAAAAATGAGAAAACTCTTTACTAAAAATGAAATGACCTTCAGGATACATTATACAAAAAAGGCAAGGGATAGAACACTGTGCACTGTGTGTGTGTGTGTGTGTGCTTTTGTAGATATAAAATATTTCTAGAAGGATACATAAGAAATTAACAATATTGGTTGGGTTGGAGGGGGAAGGAAACTGAGTAGGGAGGAAGAGAATATACCTATGAACATTGTGAATTTTGAACCAAGTGACTGTGTTGCCCATTCAATAAACAAAAATTAACATCAACATGGCAAAATCCTCTAAATCTTTGCCCTTAGCAAGTTTGGCAGGAAACTGCTTTCTAAACCAAATTTTTCCCCTCTTAAACAGAGGAAAAATACAACAGAAAAATTCTAATTAGCCCTGATCTACATACTACTGCCTGAAGTGCTGCTATAACTAGAGTCACGAGGTTTCAAAACTCTAGCAAAATACTGCCACATAAACATATGGAATTACACAAAGGAGAAACAAATACTGAGGACCAGTTATATTCTTCACTCTTTTTTGCCCTTGACAAACACAAATAAAAAAACCACCAACAGCCAAAACAGCAAAGTTTAAAGGCAGACTCTAGTTTCCTGAATTCTTTTAAGGGTAACCTGCACACGGTTAGGTTAATTAAGTTAAAAAAACAGATCTATTTGCCAATTTTTCTTCGTAGATCATCTTTTGGCTATTCATTTTAGGAACCATGAGAAAAAGAAATTGCTGACCAACAGCATGTCTCTCATGGCATATTTAAACACTACGTAAATGTAAACAATTAAAATGAAGAATTTTTAAAACGTTTATTATTAGTCATCAATAAGTCAGCATTACTTAATAAGCATCAGCCCCACAACTGCTCTGAAAAGTAGTTAATACATTAAATGTGTACATTCAGAAGATCTTTAATATTAAGAGTTGGGATATAAAAGCCAGTCCTAAGAAGGAAATAGTTAGAATACCGTACCTCGTGCTACCTGCAAAGTATCACACCTGTGAGATAATTTTAAAAGTCATTAATTTAAGAAATCAATAATAAAAAACTTGGATACAATCACGTTTGGGTTTAAGGAAAAAAAAAAAAAAAGAAAAAAGAGTTTGAAAAAAAAGCTTAAACAACTACCACTATTCTTGATTTGATCCCTCCTCAGGCTTCACCCCTGCATCTGAATAATGAAGCACTGAACTACCGCAGACATAGTAAAGTATATTTAATTGAAATACACAGCTTTCCTGGTTCCAGTTGATAAACATTAAATATTTTATTAAATAGAGGAAGCAGAATAAGAGTTAAACAATACATGGAGATGGTCTTTTATAGGTCTTACTTATTTGCATATATTAAACTGCATCCAAGAAATTGCTGATGTGGTTTTCTAGTTTAATGGTCACATATCAACTGTAAGGCAGATCTACAAATAAATGCAAACATCAGAAGTGGTTTCGAAATCTGTAGACATCAATGTTTATTTAGCTTCTCTGAACTATCTCTACAATCAAAATCTGAAATCATAAAATTGGAGAACCTAATCAGAGCCAAGATTCCAAGTTTGCCAAAGTCTTTTCAGACAAAGCATGGAATAAGATGACCGACCAACTATCTGGTGACAATTAAAGAAACTGCTATGCTATTATGGAAACATTGGTTAAGATGAATTATATTATTTCTTTGGTCATGGATTTAATATTTTATGGTCAATTACAGAAAAGCAGACTTTCCTGATGCAGTTGCTAAAGAAATGGAAAATTACGATGTTACTCTGAAATATTTCCTATTCTGATAGTCATATTACATTAATAATTTACTATCCTTAATTTCCAGACATAAAGCACCAGAGGGAGCTGAAATTAATGTTAAAAAGAATGAATTAAAAAAAAGCAGTCAAGCAAACAGGTAAGAGTGGCCAAGCAAAAATAATAATAATAGTAAATATAAACAAAAAATTAAACTGAGAAGAATATTAAAAAGTGATATAAGCCACAGTCTCCGCCCTCAAGAAGCTTATATGTAGCTGGAGAAAAGATACATGAATACAGAATTAATTAATAATACAAAACAGTATATGAAAAGAACAAAAACTATTTTTACAGAAAAAAGCATTAAGACATCACTCTGAGTAGCTCTACAAACAGTATAAATGAAAAGAAAAGATTTTGGAAAGAGAAGGCTTGCTAATTTATAAAAAATTTAAAACATATATGGTCATTTCAAATCATAAAAACCATTTGTTGATCTATACAAGTAAGAAATATTCATAGCTCATCGAGATCTCATCATAAAAAATGCATCTTACTAAGCATGTATTTCTAACAATGACCAGCTGTGGTATTTTAAACACGATTCCTAATTTCTCTGGATCTCAGTTCCCTCATTAGTAAATAAGAGACTGAGACATCTTTGCATGCCTATTTTTCCAAAACTGAGCTGTTGGGATAAGTAAATGTGGTTGTGCCTAAAGTTAGGATAATGGAAAAACAGAATAACTGAGAAGGTTCAGTTTGACTCCATCCTGCTGTGTAAACCAAATGAAACATGGTCTCACTTTTTATAAAGTAGGTTATTAAAGAAATTACTATAAATAAAAGCTAGAAATCACTTTTAATTCTGAAATATCAGAAAATTAGAAAACTATCATTTAAACATAATCTAAAGATTTTATTTTTTTAAAAAAATCCACACAAAAGCACAAAGATTCTATTTTTTTCTTCCCATTTTAGTTTGTTGTTATTACATTATGGTCAATGTACAGAAGAAAAAATAAATTACACTGAAACTTCATGATTACAAAGTCATCAACATGTATTCTGACATTAGAGGTGAAACTTCCTTAAAACAAGGTCCTATGATTAATTAGGTGCAAGACAAAGTGACTTTAGATTGAATTCCACTTGCCAGTAACAAAGTGTATTATAAATAACAATGCATTTATTCAGTTGTCAAACATCCGTCAAATACAAAGTTATAGAATAGTAAATGTTAAGAAAAATAATCTATGAAAAATAGGCAGTAAAACACTGACTTTTCTTTTCATTTTTATAATATTTTCTTTCCATGGAAACCACTAACATTTTCTGCTCTAAAAATGAACACAACATGAGACTTTCAAAAACAAACAAAAACAAATACATGTGCAATTTATGACAATAGATATTTAGCAGTAGCATACTTTATTATACCTACAAAGACAAGACATCTTATTTATGGGTTTTATTTTTCATACAAGCTGAAATGATTATTTTAGTTTTTACTATACCCTATGCATATCATTAATAAAAGTGGAGGGAAAAAACCCTAGAGGTTTACTGCTAGATTAAAATGTACCATTAATACAATAACTATATATCAAAGTATAATATTTATTATCTGACTTACATAAAATTTCAAATAAATCATTTTTTAGATTTTTTTGCTGTTTTTTTCTCGATGAACATTTGAGGGGAGTGGATTTTCTCTTAAATATTAACTTGGAGTTGCTGCACCTTGTTATATAACATGGAATATCTTTTGAAGTGAAAAAATGAATTATAATGCAAAGTGTTAAGAGCTATACTACAAACATAGGTACTGCAAAGCCTGCATGGTATCAGTGTACTCCATCAACCCAGCATATTCATTCATTAGAGTGGTGCCATCATATACACGGATAGCATGATGCATTGGTTACTGGTAGATGTATTACTTTCATAGGTCAGACCAGTGTAATATTTTAAAAACCTACAGTACACAGTGATTTCATTCATTTAGAGATTTCATTTCCTTGTCACAGCCTAAAATTAGTTCTTCTAAACATTCATAGTGATTCATTTTCTATCTCTAAAATGTTTTCACTGGCCAACTAACCAATTGTTTAAATTGGTGTGACTACATGGATTTTCTTCAATTTCACATTCTCACTTCTTATCCAGCCATCTTAGGGTTCAGCAAAAAGAAAATTAGTGATAATGCTTTCAATTTAATTAGTATATTACATGCACTGTAATTATTAGTGGGAAATGTTATATTAATGAATGTAAAAGTTAGCAGTAAATTACCTTGTAGCTATTATCAATTTCCCAAGCTACTGCTCCTTAAGATAACCCTCTCCCTATGGTCCTTCCGGTAATTTTTCTTTGCCTGATAAACATGATGATTAAATAGCACACAGAGCAAACCTCTGATACTTTTAAAATTAAATCCATGCCCAGCCTAAGGGCTGTGTCTGATTTCAACTAAATGTGTCAGTTAATCAGATAAAAAATTATCAGTAACTCAAAGAAACAGCAGCCTTAGGCTTCATCAGTGCCACAGAAAGCTGAACAAAATAAGACATTCAGACAATATCACATTATGTGTAAAGGTTACTGATAAGCCTATAACTAAACAGAACTGCTTACCACTGTAACAATGTCTAGAAAGAAATACTATGTTCAACATTCAAATTATCTTTAAAATTTTAAAGAAAAAAATGTAAAGAAAACTAGGAATACTTTACCCATACACACATACACATACACACCCACCCACACACACACACACACACACCCACCCCCACATAAAGATGGTAAAAATATGCAGTGGATTTGGGAAATGGAATTCTTAAAGCTATATTCTCAGTGAGGTTTTATTGAAAAGAACTTAATACTACCAACACGATTTCTAATAGAATACTTCAACAATTATACAAAGTAAACCATATATTTAATGGTTTGTTAAGAGAAAGCATATGTGAATTCAGTTTCATTAATCTGCCAAGTTCTACCTAGGGCCTCAGACTCAATGCAATTTCATCAATTAAAACAAAATCTGGGGTAGTCTAAAACTATAACAAGATCCTAAATTAATTAAGAAAGGAGATCATTTTTAACCTGCAACAATGAGCACCAATAGTCATTTGCAATATTACCAGTTAAAATAATACATATTATCAAGGGCCTGATTATTTTAATAAGAGGATTTAAAAGCTCCTACAATTATTAGATAGGCTGGCAACCCCTTAAACTTTCAGAGCATATTATGATTTTCAAAGCATTCTCAGATTACTAATTAAGATTGCTTTAACTATAGAAGAAGGCTATCTTATAAACTTGATATATTAGTAACAACTGCAAGAAAGAAACTAAATCTGAAAAGAACAGAAAATTATCTTTGAAAGACATAATGGGCAGTAGCTATGAAAAATCCATTTACAAAGCAGAACAGGAGTCTCAAACCTTCTGACAAAGAAAATTTCAAATTAACACCCATCATCTTTATTCTTCTCTTCTACTGTGACCAGATAATGTATTCAACTGTAACAAGATTCTCATTCGTTTTCACCGAGTGCAACTTTTCAATAAGTAGACCTTTGTAGCAGGAGGAGAACTGGGCCAATTCTATACAAATATAAGCTAAATATCACAGACCCATATAAATTAAAGGAGTCCAACAATTTAAAATTTACTGTCTACCTATGAGTACAGGATCATCCCACTGAATCTTAAAGTTTTGATTCTTGACACATTGAAAAGTGTATTGCAGACCCGCTGAAATAACTATTTTTAGTCAATAATTAATCTGAAGTGCAGAGAAGTGGTTTTGCTTTTCCAGCTTGCTACAAGCAGCAACATGTACCTTTTAGATAAGAATCCATCAAGCACTAACCCTGGTTAAAGTTAGGTTAAGACTCCCCCTCCAAGACTTCTACAAATTTCAGAGTTCACCAAAGAGCAACTAAAAAATTATCACAGGGTTACAGGATGAAATTCAAACTGGTCACCAAGAGGTGACTTAATCTAGCTGCCTCTTGCAATCCCCAGGGCTTTCTGGTCTCCTCTCACATCACAGGGTTTAATTGTTAATGGCTGCTCCCTTTGACCCCTACATGGCTCATGTTAATGATCACAATACTCTCTCTCTTAACTCTTCACAACTTCAAATCTATGCAAGAGTGTTAACAGATTATTTAAATAAAAAGCACAATGATTTATACATATTAAAAATTGTAATTGAAAATAACATTATCAAAAGCATTTCGATTAAACTATATAATTACAATACTAGGACCCATTCTCTAGGTTAACTAAAAAGAAAACAAGAATGTAAGTCATTTATTTAAAAATATATTTATTATTGAACTACAGTTACAATTTACTATATTTTCAAGTGTATCTTTCTGAATAGTGAAAACATTATGCTTTGTTTAAAAAAGTACTGTAATAATAAAATTTATTTTGGCATGCATTTACTGAAGTAAATCAATATTAAACTTTGAAAAAAAAACAAAATAAAAGTTTATACTGAAAAACTTTCTGATTTTATAGTACTAATCGAATTTTTCCCCTGGGATGGGTTCAAGGCACAGGAAAACTTTATAACCACAACAGTTAAATAAAAATACTAACGTTAGGTAGATGATTATTTGTAGCCAAATATATAAGCATTTTGTGGTTTCTCACTTTACAAGCTCAAATATTTATAAAACAGTTGCCTACAGACAATTCTTTAAGAAAATCCTATAGAAGGATGACCTTCATCAGGTATCTGATGATGACTTTTAAAACTGAATTTGACCTAAACAAGCTTTCCAATATTTAATAAACTAATGTTAGCTCTCATGCAGTGATGAAGTATAAACACCCACAATTAAATCTTCAGGTTATATAGGTTTCTATCCCATACCAACTATATAAATAGGGAATAGATTTGTGGACTTTTACACAGGATGGCCTTTAAACATAGTAGTTTAATATTTTTATCCATGAATAAAATGTTTGCTGTTTAAAACAAGCTCAATAATATTTTACATAAAGCATAGTAATATTTAATAATTCCACTAACATAATTTAGTAACAGAAATTAAACCATCTTACAATTAAGGTTGGGCATATAGTCTTTAAAAATCTAATTTTTAAGTAAGAAAAGAATTAAGAATTTATCCTGTCATTCTTATATAAACTTATTTTGAGTAACCACTGAGTAACCAAATAATAGGAAGAGCATCTCTCTTTATGGAATATTTCAGCTAATAAATGAAGCAGGAATGACAGACTCGTAATAACACCATTAAAGAAAAAGATAATTCGAAATATAAATAGTATATGTTTCCCGACGGAAGAACATACAACCATATGTGGGGTATTCTTTAAAAAAAAAAAAAAAAAATCAAACCTGAATTTGATCAAACTTCCAGATCTGTGCTGTCCAACAGAACTTTTCGTAATGATAGAAATGCTCTATCTGAGCTATGTAACAAGATAACTACTACCCACATGTGACTATTGAACATTTGAAATGTGGCTAGTGAGACTGAGGAACTAATTTTTAAATGTTATTTAATTTTAATAAATTACAATTTAAATTTATGTAACAGTATGTGGCTAGTGGCTACCACATTACACAGCAGAGCTTTAGATCCAAATACCAAGTTACAGGAAATCATAAAGAACAAAGCAACACATTGCCCTGCACTATGGGGATTTCAACAGTCTGTCAAAAACTCTACTGGACAAGTAACCTATTTTATTCAAAAAGGATGTCAGAAGAAGGAAAGAGAAAGAGAAAAGATTACAGAAGATATAGATTACAAAAGACCTGAAAGACATACTAGCCAATTGCAATACATGAAACTTCTTTGGATCTTGATTCAAACAAAAAAACTGTAAAAGCAAAAACAAACAAAACAATGTAAGATATCTATAAAACAATTTAAAATTTGAATATTGACTGGATATGTAATGAAGAGATTACTGTGAACTGTTTTAATGCGTGATTATGGCATAATTATTACGTTAAAAAAGGAAATCTGATCACTTAGATGCTGAAATATTTGCAAATGAAGTATAAGACCTGGGATTTGCTTCGAAAGAATAATAGAAGGAGGAAAGTAAGTGGATACATAAATGAAATAAGATGGGTTATAACTTAATTGTAGCTGGGTAATAAGTACATGGGGGCTATTTTATTATTTACCCTCTTTTAAAAATGTTTATAACTTTTTAAAATAGAAAAATCAAATAATAAAAAGGTAAAAAAGAAAATAAGACAGGATTTCTATATGGTAGATTTATTATTTGGCAAATCCTAAATTCCCCAAAGCAATGATAAACCTGGATAAACAACTATCTCAAGGATCTGGAAACTGACCAAAGGTATAAACCAAATTAAGAAGTTATAAATGAAAAATGACTGAGCTTTGAGAGTCTGTGGCATCCTTGCCTGGAGCCACTCCCATAACAAGGTGGGGCAAGCTGTGAAAAACAGCAGTTTTACTGCCAGAGAGGGTTGACTAGATTTGAAGTGGGACCAGAAAAATCCCCACACCCAGCAGCATTGTCTGTAACAACTGTGAGCTCCTGGCAAATGCACTGAAAAAAACAGTGACTCAGCTAGCCTGAGGCTGCAGTACTAGCTGGGTGAAGCAATATGTCTTCAGACTATACAAGAATTTAACAGGTAGGCTGAAAAATGAGATAGCATAAAATAATTATGTAACTCCATACACATTATGTTGGTCACCAGAAAGGTCAAGCTAGCTTCAAATCCTCGCTGACCTGAGGCTGTGCAGAGAAGACACAAGAGAGAGTAAAGTGGGAAAACTTGTACTACTTGATTAATAAACATTCTAAATTTACTATAAAACCACAATAATAAAAATAGTAGGACTGGAGTAAGGCTAGGCATATAAGTCAATAAAACAGAATTTAAAGTCTAGAAATAAATCTAGAAATAAAGTATTTATATTCATGGCTAATTGATTTTGACAAAGGTTCCAAGGCAATTCAATGGGGGAAAGGATAGTTTTTCAACAAATAGTATAGACACAACTGAATATTCAGATGCAAAATGGTAAGTTTAAACCCTTACCTCACACCACATACAAAAAATAACTAAAAAATTGTAGACTTAAAGGTAAGAACTAAAACTATAAAATATTTAGAAGAACACACTGTAGTAGCCCCAGCTTAGAAACACCAAAAGCACAAACCATAAAAGAAAAAAACTGACAAATTAGACTTCACCAAAATTTAAAAATTTTGCAGTTCAAAAAACATCATCAAGAAAATGAAGACAAGCCATGAACTGAAGCAGTTTGCAAATCATACATCTGATAAAATGCTTTGTTACACAGAATATATTAAAAATTAAATATTAAGTATTTAAAATTTTAAAATTATAAAATTACCTATTAAACTGTATATTAAAAATTCTAACAACTGAATAACAAGAATATAAATCACTAAAAATGAGCAAAAGATTTCACTAGACACTCCACCAAAAAATACAGATGAATGGCCAGTAAGTATATAAAAAGATGCTCAGCATCTTTCGTAATCAGGAAATGGAAATTAAAACCACAATGAGGCTGGATGCGGTGGTTCATGCCTGTAATCCCAGCACTTTGGGAGGCTGAGGTGGATGGAACATGAGGTCATGAGTTCGAGACTAGCCTGGCCAACAGGGTGAAACCCCGTCTCTACTAAAAATACAAAAATTAGCCAAGTGTGGTGGTGTGCACCTGTAATCCCAGCTACTCAGGAGGCTGAGGCAGGAGAATTGCTTGAACCCAGGAGGCGCAGGTTGCAGTGAGCTGAGATTGCACCATTGCATTCCAGCCTGGGCAACAGAGCGAGACTCTGTCTCAAAAAAAAAAAAAAACCAAAAAAACGAAACCAAAAAAACCATAATGAGATACCAATACAAACTCACTAGAATGTGTATAATCAAAAAGGTAGACAATAACAAATAGTGAAGAGAATGGGAGGAAACACTGATCCATTGCAGGTGGAAATTTAATATGGTACAGTCAGGTTTGAAAACAGCTTGGTAGTTTCTTAAAAAGTACAAATTTAACATACAACCCAGCAACTTCATTTCTGATCTCTACTCATGAGAAATGAAAACACATGTCCACATAACTTATATGTGAACATTCACAGCAGCATTACATATACTAGCCAAAAATGGAAACAATTCAATTTTCCATTAATTTGTGAATAAGCAAAATGTAATATATTGGTATAATAGAATACTATTCAGCAATAAAAAGAAATGAAATACTGATGTGTACAACGTGAATGAACCTCAAAAACATTATGTTAAATGAATGCAGCCAGTTAAGCAGACTACATATTGGATGATTTCATTTACATGAAATGTTCAAAAGAGGCAAAACTACAGACTATAGAAAGCAGATTAGTGGCTGCCTGGCATTGAGATATGTGAGCAAGAGTGACTGCAAATTGGCAAAGTGAGAGGGGGATTGTGGAGACAATGGCACAACTCTTAAAAACTAAATTAATGAATTGTACACTTATAATAGGTGAATTTTAGAGCATGCTTCAAATTATGCCTCAGTCAATCTATAAAAAATAAATAACCATGAATAAGAGGTAGGGAAATAGTGATGGAACAAGTTTAGCAATATATTGATAATTTTTACATCTGAGTATATTAGCAACCTATTGCTGCCTAAGAAACTACCCTAAAACGTATTAGCTTAAAACAAACACTTATTAATTCACAGATTCTGTGCTTTAGGAATCCAAGTGCAGTGTAGCTGGATATCTCTGGTGCAAGACTCTCATGAAGTTGCAGTCATGCTGTCAGCCAGGGCAATGATCTCATCTGAAGATTCAACTGGGATAAGATGCACTTCTAATCTCATTTACATGGCTGTTGGCAGAATTCAGTTCCTTGTGGTCTGTTGGAATGGGATGCTCAGTGGCAGTTAGCCAGAGGCCTCCCTCAGTTTCTTGCCATGTGGACCCCTCCATCAGGAAGCTTACAATATGGCAGCTACTTCCCTCAAAGTCAGTAGGCAAGACAGCGGGAGAGAATGCAGGCAAGACAAAGAAATACTTTTTTGTAACCTAATGTCAGAGTGGCATTTCATCATATCTGCTGTAAGTCTCAGGTCTAGCCCACACGCAAAGGGAAATTACAAAAGGGCATTAATACCAGGAAGCAGAGATCACTGGGGACCATCTTAGAAGCCACCTATCATAATTGGATTATATTATTCCTTCTACTTTTGTGTCTGTCTGAAACCTTTCATAATAAAACATTTAAATAGAAAGAGAAAATACTATTCTATTTGCAGAAACTAAACACAAGAAAGCATTTCTCATGTTTAAAAAAATTTAGGAAGCTTTTTTAGAAAGTAGCAAAATAATAAAAATGTCGTTAAATGAAAAAAAACCAATTAACATTTATTGACTACTTACCACATCCCAGATACTGTTCTAAACATTTAACATGTTTTAATTAATGTAATTTAATTCTTCCAACAATTCTTTGTGGTAGGTACCACTATTATCCTAATTTTAAAAATGAGAAAACTGAGGCACAGATAGGTAAAATTGTCCAGGATCACACAGCTAGTAAATAGTAGAGCCAAAAAGTTCTATGGGTGGTAGAGACAGAAGTGGGAATTAGAAGGCACATGGGGTATACATCAGAAATTTAGAATGAGAAAATCTTGGTGAAGGTGATTGAGATTTTGTGTTGCCATGTGTTTTTATTAATGTCCAGTAATGATTAATGTTTCAATCATTACTACACGAATTGTATGTGAGGATATGTTATCATGTCAAAATAACTAAATGGACTCACTTTCCTTTGCCAAGATACTGTCATTAGAAAGTCAAGCTTATTCTATGGTTCACCCCTTGCTCAAAACATCAGCATGGATTATCTTCTGATATGAGCAATCTGTCACAGCTAATCTAATTTTCTCATTTATATGTATCATAAATGTAGCCAGCGGTTTGTTTCAATTATCTATTGTTCTTCCACCAAATCACATGCCTTCATTAGTCGCTGATCAGTTGGCAAGGTAAAACTTCCTTGCCCATGCTTCATTTTCCCTGTGTCAAAGTCAAATGCTGAAAAATAACTTGTTCGGATATAATACTTTGAGTTTATATTCTCCCATACATTACCTCATTTGCTCCTTCTCACAATGAGCCTGTGACAAGCCTTGACAGTTTACCATTGTATGCGATATTTGGATTATGGTGATATGATGAGTATGTGGTAAACTCAAAGCTCACACCCAAACTTCTGCTTCTTAATCCAGGACTCTTCCTTCCTTGTACCCACTACCTTCCTCCAAATGGGTTCTGGACTTTAGAATGCCAGACATTGCTAACTAGCTTAAGTAGTTGTATTAATCCATTTTCACACTGCTATAAAAAACTACCTGAGATTGGGTGTATTAGTCCGTTCTCATGCTGCTATGAAGA
Source organism: Theropithecus gelada (assembly GCF_003255815.1). Classification (NCBI taxonomy): domain Eukaryota; kingdom Metazoa; phylum Chordata; class Mammalia; order Primates; family Cercopithecidae; genus Theropithecus; species Theropithecus gelada. Next base: position 10,838,437 of record NC_037674.1, read on the forward strand.
AATACCTGAGACTGGGTAATTTACAAAGGAAAGAGGTTTATTTGACTAACAGTTCCAATTGTTGGGAAAGCCTCAGGAAACTTACAATCATGGCAGAAGGCAAAGGAGAAGTGGGCAGGATGGAACGAGTGCAAGCAGGGGAAATGCCAGACGCTTATAAAACCATCAGATCTCATGAGACTCACTCACTATCACAAGAACAGCATGGGGGAAACCTCCCCCATGATCCAATTATCTCCACCTGCTCCCACCCTTGACACATGGGGATTATGGAGATTACAAATCAAGGTGAGATTTTGGGTGGGGACACAGCCAACCCATATCACTTGGTGATTTATGAAGAAAAAAGGTTTAACTGATTCACAGTTCTGCAAGGCTGGGTAGGCCTCAGAAAACTTACAATCATGGCAGAAGGCAAAGGGGAAGCAAGGCGTGTCTTACAAGGTGGCAGGAGAGAGAGAGTGAGCAAGAAGGGAAGTGCCACACTTTCAAACCATCAGATCTCATGATAACTCATGTACTATCATGAGAACAGCATGGGAGAAATTGCCCCCATGATACAATTATCTCCCACCAAGTCCCTCTCCTGACACATGGGGATTATAATTCAAGATGAGACTTGGGTGGGGACACAGAGCCAAACAATATCATTCTGCCCCCGACCCTCCCGAATCTCATGTCCTTCTCACATTTCAAAACCAATTATGCCTTCCCAACAGTTCCCCAAAGTCTTAACTCATTCCAGAATTAACCCAAAAGTCCAAGTCCAAAGTCTCATCTGAGACAAAGCAAGTCCCTTCTGCCTATGTGCCTATAAAATAAAGAACAAATTAATTTTGTACAAGATACAATGGGGGTACAGGCATTGGGTAAATGCTCCCCTTCTGAATGGGAGAAATTGGCCCAAACTAAGGGCCCACAGGATCCATGCGAGTCCAAAACCCGGCAGGACAGCCATTAAATCTTGAAACTCCCAAATCTCCTTTGCCTCCATGTCTCACATCCAGGGCATGCTGATGCAAGACATGGGCTCCCAAGACCTTGGGCAGCTCTATCCCTGTGGATCTGCAAGGTTAAAGCTCCTGCAGCTGCTTTCATGGGCTGGTGTTGAGTGCCTGTGGCTTTTCCAGACACACGGTGCAAGCTCTCAGGGGATCTACCATTCTGTGGTTTCAATGATGGTGGCCCTCTTTGACAGCTTCACTAGGCAGTGCCCCAGTGGGGACTCTGGGTGGGGGTTTCAACCCCACATTTCCCCTCTGCATTGCCCTAGCAGAGGTTCTTCATGAGGGCTCTGCCCATGCAGCAGACTTCTGCCTGGACATCCAGGCATTTCCTTACAGCCTTTGAAATCTAGGCAGAGGTTCCCAAAGCTCAACTCTTGTCTTCTTTGCACCCACAGGCCCAATACCATGTGGAAGCCACCAAGGCTTGGGGCTCATACCCTCTGAAGCAACGGCCTGAGTTGTACCTTGGCCCCTTTTAGCCATGGCTGGAGCTGAAGCAACTGGGATGCGGGATGCCATGTCGCGAGGCTGCACAGAGCAGTGGGGCAGCGGGCCTGGTCCACAAAACCATTTTTCCCTCCTCGGCCTCCAGGCCTGTGATGGGAGGGGCTGCTGTGAAGATCTCTGACATGCCCTGGAGACATTTTCCCCATTGTCTTGGCTATTAACATTTAGCTTCTCCTTACTTATGCAAATTTCTGCAGCTGGCAGCTTGAATTTCTCCCCAGAAAGTGGGTTTTTATTTTCTAGCACACGGTGAGGCTGCAAATTTTCCCAACCTTTACACTGCACTTCGCTTTTAAACATAAGTTCCAATTTCAGACTATCTCTGTGAACACATACGAGCATACAATTTTAGAAACAGCCAGGTCACACATCTTGAATGCTTTGTTGTTTAGAAATTTCTTCTGCCAGATGCTTTAATTCATCTCTCTCAAGTTCAATGTTCCACAGATTTCTAGGGCAGGGGCAAAATGCTGCTAGTCTCTTTGTAAAGCATAGAAAGAATGACCTTTGTTCCAGTTCCCAGTAAGGTCCTCATCTCCATCTGAGACCACCTCAGCCTGGACTTCATTGTCCATATCACTATTTTGATCATATCAGCATTTTGATCAAAACCATTCAACATGTCTCTAGAAAGTTCCAAACTTTCCCACATTTTCCTGTCTTCTGAGCCCTCCAAATTGTTCCAACCTCTGCCCATCACCCAGTTCCAAGCCACTTCCACATTTTCAGGTATCTTTCTAGCAGTGCCCCAAACTCCTGGTACCAATTTTCACTATTTGTCTGTTTTCACACTGCTATGAAGAACTACCTAAGACATGGTAAATTATGAAGAAAAAAGGTTTAACTGACTCATATCTCCACAAGGCTGGGAGGTCTCAAAACTTACAATCACAGTGGTATGCAAAGGAAAAGCAAGGCATGTCTTACATGGCAGCAGGAGAGCAAGTGAGCAAGAAGTGCCACACTTTTAAACCATCAGATCTCATGAGAACTCACTCAGTATTACAAGAATAGCATGGGGGAAATCGCCCCCATGATCCAATCACCTCCTACCAGGTCCCTCCTCTGACATATGGGGATTACAATTGGAGATGAGATTTGGATGGGGACACAGAGACAAACCATATCAGTAAATATCATTTTGAAAAAGAAAACAGGAATTGTACATTATGTAAAACAAAGTTCTGTGAGGCTATAAAAGAGATGAAAATGATGGGTAAAGGAAATTATAATCAATAAAACAGAATTATGGAACATGACTGAGAGATATAGACACTGTAATTCAGAGATAAAGAGACTTACATTTTATTAAGTTCCTCCAAAATACACAATTAATACTGCAAGTTTGTGCACAGCAAACCATAAAGTCACCTAGAAGCTTTCACTTTCAGTCAATGAATGTAGTAAATACATTTTTTTCCAGGAAAAAAAAAATGCTGAACAGGTAACTCCTTATATATTTACCACTCACCATCTATGTGGCACCCACAGACTTTTTTTATAAGATGATGTCCCTCTGTCAATAACTAATTGGTTCAACACTAGGTGCCCCAAGCTGGTTCAATAGTGGGTATTCTGTTTCTCTGAAATTTGAAATTGGAACTAAAGGATTTCAATTTTGGGCTAAAATGGACACTTCAACAGAGACATATAATCTTGGAAACCACAGAGCAGCCATATTTTTTTTTTACCATGTGATCTGGGGATCTGAGAAAACCAGTCTATTCAAAGAAAATGGAAAGGATAGGCCGGGCGCGGTGGCTCAAGCCTGTAATCCCAGCACTTTGGGAGGCCGAGGCGGGCGGATCACGAGGTCAGGAGATCGAGACCATCCTGGCTAACATGGTGAAACCCCGTCTCTACTAAAAATACAAAAAACTAGCCGGGCGTGGTGGCGGGCGCCTGTAGTCCCAGCTACTCGGAGGCTGAGGCAGGAGAATGGCCTGAACCTGGGAGGCGGAGCTTGCAGTGAGCCGAGATCACGCCACTGCACTCCAGCCTGGGTGACACAGCGCGAGACTCCGTCTCAAAAAAAAAAAAAAAAAAAAAAAAAGAAAATGGAAAGGATAAGCAAAGAGAAGCAGTGATGAGAAATAAGAATTTTTTGAAAGTGTTCCAATCCTCGGTCCCAGTTTCATTAAATTTTTTTCTGTCCTTGAAACTTTTGGAATCTTAAACTAGCTTAACTTTGTTTCTGTCATTTGTAGCCCAAGACTCATATATTACTCAAAAAAAATTAGGCATACAATAAATATGAACTAGAATTATAGCCAGAACTTATTTTCACAATCTTTTGCAGGGATGAGTCTACATCTTTCTCATGTTTAAATTTTTCTGAATAATCATACAAAATACCTGCCCAAGAGCAAATATTTGGAAAGTTCTCTGCAACATAATGTTAAGTAAAAAAAATACCCTAAGGCATACAACAGTGTATATAGAATAAGATCTCTTTTGTCTAATAAAAGATTAGATATTAAACCATTTTTTTTCTGGAACAGTATACAAAAACTATAAAGTATTTTGCTTTAGGAGGATGGAGAACAAAATTCTCTACCTTCATGTGCCGTTTTATTTGTCTAATAATGCACTTTTAAAAGGAGTGTTAACAAGAGTTACCTGGATTATACATTTTTAAATGTTTTACACATTTTTCTGTACTAAAAATCAATAATGATTACTTTTTAAAAGTATCAAAAAGAAATAAACTATTTTTAACAAACAGCTAAACAAAACTAATATGCATAAGCCCAGAAGAAAACCCTTTATGTGGAAGAGGTACCCAAATTTAAAGAAAACACCCCAAGGCTACAAGACTATTTGAGCAATTATCTTCTTACTTGGCCTAAATCTCTTCCAGGCTCACTAGCTCTTTTTCAACTGCACTTCAATCATTGGGTTAATCTGTACTTCACTTATACAGTAAAGTCTGAGATTCCTGTGGCTCTTTCTTACTCTTCCTAAAGGAAGAAAGGAAGGAAGAAAAGAAAAGAAAGAAAAACAAATAAGACAGGCTGAATTGTCAGTCATAAAGAGAGGTTTGTAGTAGACCAAATGAATGTGAGTAACTAATACATGAACTATACTCCATCACTATAAAACATAATACCTTCAGTCTACTTGACCAAAAAATGAACAGTTATGAATTGCTGTGTTTTTAAGCCATATGTGTGTGACCACATAAAGCCATGTAATGACAGCAATCTGCTGTGCCAAATTTCTTTAGGTCCATGATTATACAAAAGAATATTTTCTTGCAGTAAATTCATGTGTGCGATTCATTCATGCTATTTTACTTAGAATTTCTCTTTTCTGAGATAGCCTCCTGGGACATGCATCTCATTTTCATGAGGGTCCCTGAGAGACTTGAGCATACAGTATTTACTTCAGTACAATATCAACAACATATTGCAGAACATTTCATCTAAAATAATAATAGAAAATGTTGAGCCATCTTTCCGTTTGGAAAATTATATCTGGAAGAATGTGATGTCTGACGAAAGCCACATTGCTTAAACACATTGTGCCATCTCAGCTTGCTTTGGGAATTGTCTTAGTCCGTTTTCTGCTGCTATAAGAGAATATCACAGACTGGGTAATTTATAAAGAACAGAAGTTTATTCAGCTCAAGGTTCTGGAGGCTGAGAAGTCCAAGAGCATGGTGCCGGAATCTGGTGAGGGTCATCTCACAGCAGAAGACACCATGTGGCAAGGAAGTACATGAGAAACAGAGAGAAAATGGGGACTAAACTTACCCTTTTATCACAAGTCTATTCCCATGATAATAGCATTAATCCATTCTTGAGGGCAGAGCCCTCATGATATAATCGCCTCTTAAAGGCCTCACCTCCCAATATCATTACATTGGCAATCAAACTTCAACATGAGTTTTGGAGGGGACATTGAAACGCTAGCAGAAATTTAAAGAGAAATACACACACACACACACATATATAACATAAATAATGTTAAATAACGGATGGAAGGATAAAGACAAGTAAAAGACTATACAATAGGGACGAGAAAGTTAATGAATGCCTACATACAGTGCCTGGTACAGAGTAAACACAAGCACCATCAGGTTAGCTGGCAGCCTGGCTTGGTCAACAGTAAAATGACTGGATTTGTATAGAAGGAAAAATTTTCTACAATGGAGACTGTTAGTGAAATTACTGTCCTAAACCAAATTCTGTGAAGCTCTTCTCATAACTACTTCCTAAGTGGTACTGTCGGTTAATCATCTTACCTGCCATGGTCAACACAAATATAAGGTTATATTATTCAGGTTCTCCAGAGAATCAGAACCAATAGGTGTATACACACACACACACACACACACACACACACACACACTCTCTCTCTCTCTCGATATATCGATATATAGATTTATGTCTACAGATACAGATCTCATACATAGATCTACAGATCTAAAAAGAGATTTATGTATATACACACATATAAATCTTTATATAGCTATATATAAATGTATATCTAGATATATTTAAATGTTAATATATATTAAATATATACTTAATATAAATATATATAATATATATTAATATGTATATAGATATCCATTTATATGTATGCATATACATATAAATATCTTTATATATAGACATATTTTTATATATATTTTTATGTGTATATATAAAGATATATATCTATATATCTTATATATTACTATAGATCTATTTATATGTACATATATACACGTGTATATATATGCACACATATATATATCTTTTATATGTATCTATAGATTTATAGCTCTAAAAAGAGAGAGAGGAAGAGATTTATTATAAGGTATTGGCTCATGTAATTACGAAAGCTGAGAAGTCCCATAATCTGCTGTGCGCAAGCTGGAGATCCAAGAAAGCAAGTGGATTAGTTTGAAGGCTTGAGAGCCAGAGAGCCAGTGGTGTAGATTCCAGTCCAAGTCTCAATGCCTGAGGATTAGGAGTGCCGAGGGCAGGAGAAGATTTATGTTCCAGCTCAAGCAGACAGGCAGGAATTGTGCTTTCACCTTTTTGTTCTATGAAGGCCTCCAACACATTGTGGGGAGGGCAATGTGCTTTATTATGTTTACAAATTCAAATGCTAATCTCTTCTGGAAACACTCTCATAGACACACCCAGAAATAATGCTTAACCAGATATACGGGCATGAAATTCACTATCACAGAGGACAATGAAGGAGGATTATTCATTTACCTGTTATGTGATTCATGTTTTTCATTCAGCCATGAGAATATCTACCAGCTAACAAATGAAAACTATATATCATATAAGCGCTAGAAGGTAATCCATAAAACTTTACTGGTAATTGGAAATAATAATCCATAGGAATAAGAGTGTCTAAAATTCAGCAACATTTTCCTTTTCCAAAGGATTATTCTCACTGGCCACCACGGACTGAGCTTTTCAAGTTTGAAAGCATTATAACCATGATTGTGCTGTTAAATAAATGCATGCTCTCTGCCAGGCATTTAACATGCTTATCTCATTTAATCTTCACTATTACTTCATAAGGTATGCTTTTCTATTTTTTATTTCTATTTTGATTTTTGATTTACAAACAAGAAATCTTGCGTACTGAGAGATTAAATAATTTGTTCAAGAACACAGAACTACTAAGTGCCATATGGTACCAGGGCTGGAACTCTGGCAGGTTAGCTCCAGAGTCTGGGCTTTTAACTGCTACACGAAAACATCAGAGCAAAGGTATAGAGAAAAATGAAAAATAAGTTCCACTATTTTAGTTTACTAGACACAAGACAGAATGTTACCAATATATAGCCAAATGTACAAATTACTTTAATTTGATTTTTATTGCTATCTCTTACATTTTAAAAAGATAGTGCCATTTCCTACCATAAAAAGGCCACTACCTTTTAACTATTTGTCCAAGGGTAGTACATTCATGCTGATCCACCAACATTCTCTCATTTGCAATCAAAATAAAGCACATTTGAGATTATTCTACTTGGTCAGAAATTGAATTTATAGTCACAAAAAAAGCTGATTGGATCATTTATTGTTTCTAAATAACTAAGTTAAACTGCCACAAATATTAAATGAGTGTATTGTATGAAGTGTGTAAGCAAATGTCCACCCACAAAAGAATTATACTTCACAAATCTATTATAATTGATGGTTAGATTCCCTAGGCTAACTACTGAGCTAGTGAGATACCTTTACATATGCTTGTAATGCAAAAGGGTAGAAAGCAGTAGTTAAAATCTTAGTAATGAAACAACTATAACAAAAATAATTATATTTAAAATGAGCAGTAAAAGCTTTTATCTCAAATACACAATACTTGAAGAAAAAGAGGTTTAACAGGAGAAAGATGAGGAAGTAGAATGGGACATTCAGAGATACCGGAATGGTCATTTCAGGCGTTGTTAAGAATCTTGAAGATTAGGTTCAACCATTCTATAATTTTAGAGATTAAAGAATTCAACTCTGTTTATTAATATGGAAACTGAGGGCCATGATTCTTCATTATATCTAATCTCACTTCCAAACAATGTGTTGCTATCAAGAGCATATGAAGAGGTTTGGTGTAGGAAGAGGATTATTGGGAAGGGGGTTAGAATAATGGTTTAGGAATGACAGCGGGGAGAGCGACTGTGCACCTAGCATATGAACAGGGCCAAACAACAGTCATATTGTGGAAAACTAATTTTTTGTTGCTCCTGCTGTATTTTTTTAGTCTGGGATTAAAACGTACTATTCTTCATTTAAGATTCTATTTTAAAATTAAAGACTTATATCCCTGCGTAATACAATATATAGCCTTCCAGAGTAGACTCTGGAACCAACTGCCCGGATTCAAATCATGAGTCCACCATTTATTAGCTGTGTGGCCTTTATCTTCCTAGTTCTCTTTCTGTATCTTACTTAGTCTCCTTATCTGTAAGAGGGGGATAAAATAGTATTATGAGAATTATTTTAAGGACTGTGTTAACACATGTAAATCACTTAGAATAGCACCTAGAATATTTTAATTGCTTAAAAATTATCTTTAGTTATTACTATTTAATATTACTGCCATTAATACCACCACATGACTAGTCCTAACCATCTATCATCTGAGACATACTTTTTAATGATTCTGAATAGCTCCAAATAACACTTTGTATAATCCACAGTTTAACTTTTCGTGCATACTCACTGTTTTCAAGTATCAAACTTCAAAATATTGAAGCAAAGTATCCAAAGGAGTTTTCTATTATTAACTGAAAACAAATTGGATAACAATAATCTGCCTACTTGGCAAAAATTAAAGAAATAAAAATTACATTAAAATTACAGAAGTGCTGATGATTATAAACACCTGGATCCTTAGGCTATTAGGTGGCTGAATTTTTTACGTTTTCAATGAAATTCACCCTTCAAAGTAATTTCACCAGTTTTCTCTAAATCATTCCTTTCAAATTTCATAGAAACTAAGAAACATCACAAAACTTCGGTTTCCTATGAACAAAAGTTTTATTTTCCACTATTTACGATATCAAAAGTATCAATCAATACATCCTATCAACTTTTCTCCACGGTTAACATTTAAACTGCGTATGAATTTCAAAGTCTATTCATGATTAAAAAAAAAAAAACCTTGCTTAACAAATGAACAACAAATTTGTTTTTGGAGATTTGGAATTTGGAAAAAGGGTTTATAAAAAGCCTACAGCAAGTATCATACTTATTGGTAAAATATTAGAGGCTTTTACCCCAAAATCAGGAAAAAAGAATGTCATTATTCACTGATGATGTGATCTTGTGTGTAGAAAATCCAAAACAATTAATAGATAAACTTTGTTTTTTTTTTTTTTGAGACAGAGTCTTGCTCTGTTGCCCAGGTTGGAGTGCAATGGCGCAATCTTGGCTCACTGCAAGTTCTGCCTCCCGGGTTCACACCATTCTCCTGCCTCAGCCTCCCGAGTAGCTGGGACTACAGGCGTCCGCCACCACGCTCAGCTAATTTTTTGTATTTTTAGTAGAGACGGGGTTTCACCGTGTTAGCCAGGATGGTCTCGATCTCCTGACCTCGTGATCCACCTGCCTGGGCCTCCTAAAAGTGCTGGGATTACAGGCGTGAGCCACCGCACCTGGCGAGTAGATACACTTCTAAAAATAATAAGTGAAGTAGCAAGGCCACTGTATACAAGGTCAAGATTCAGAATTAAAATTGTATTCCTATATGTCAGCAATATAATTTGATAGTATTATGGGTTCTACTGTGCCCCCTCAAAATCCATATGTTGAAGTTCTAAACTCCAGTACCTCAGATGGTGACTGTATTTGGAGATAAGACCTTTAAAGTGGTATTTATGTAAAATTCAGTCATATGTGTGGGCTCTTATCCAATATGTCCGGTATCCTTATAATTATGAAGAGGAGATTATAATACAGACATGTTCACAGATACAAAGGAACGCTGTTTAAAGACTTAGGGAGAAGAGGGTTATCTACAAGTTAAGAAGAGAGGCCTCAGAATGAAACCAATCCTACAGAAACCTTGATCTTGGACCCTCCAGAAGTGTGAGGAAATAAATTTGTTATCTGAGCCACTCAGCTTGTGGTACTTTGTTATGGTAGCCCTAGCAAACTAATACATACCGGCACTAGCATCAGAAAACACTCAGACATAATTTTAAAGAAACATGTGCATGACTTCTACACAGGAAATGCCAAAATATTATAGAAAGGAAATAAAGAAGGCCCAAATAAATGGAGGAATGTACTAGATTCACAGAAGACTCAATATTCTGATGCTGTCAATTCTCAAATGAATCTATAGATTCAGTATAATCCCCCTCAAAATCCCAGCATATTATTTTTGTAGAAACTGGCAACTTGATCCTAATAGTTATGGCACTCTTAAAAAGGAATTAAACTGGAGAAATTACATTAGCAGACAGCAAGATTTATTATAAAGCTGCACTAATTCAAAAAGTTTTCTAATGGCACAAGAAGAAACACATTAACTTATGGAAGAGAATAAAGAGTTCAGAAATGATCCACACATACATAGTCACTTGATTTATGACAAAGATGAGAACATGGTATAGTGGAATCTTTTCAATATACGGTACTGAGACAAATGGATATCCCTAGGGGGGAAAAAAATGAATCCTTACCCTTAGCTCACACCATACACAAATCAATTTCAAGTATATATCAAATGTGTAAGTAAACAATAGCTTCTAAACGATAGTACAGGAGAATATCTTCATGACTTTGTGATACAAAGATTCCTTAAACAAGGCATAAAATGCCTTATCTAATTACTTAGAAAAAATTGGTAACTTGAATTTATTTTTCTAACCAAAATAAAAGATATTTGCAATCATGTATCTGACAAAGGACTTGTATTAAAAATATAAAAATCTGGCCAAGCACAGTGGCTCACACCTATAATCCCAGCACTTCGGGAGGCCGAGGCAGGTGAATTACCTGAGGTCAGGAGTTTGAGGCCAGTTGACCAACATGGTGAAACCTGTTTCTACTAAAAATACAAAAAATTAGCCATGCAAGGAGGCGGACACCTGTAATCCCAGCTACTTGGGAGGTTAAGGCAGGAGAATCACTAGAATCCAGGAGGCGGAGGTTGCAGTGAGCCAAAATTGGGCTATTGCACTTCAGCCTAGGCAACAAGAGCAAAGCTCCATATATATATGTAAATATATATCCTCTACAAATGAATATGAGAGACAGAAAGAGAACCAAATAGAAAAATAAGCAACAGACTTGGCCAGGGAGGACTCAAAAAAAAAAATAGCAAAATGGTCAGTAAACATATGAAAAAAATTTTCAATCTCATCAGAGAAATGCAAATTAAAACCATAAGGCATAACAGTACATAACACCAGAAGGACTTACTTCCTACTTCTCCAGCCGTTCACATAATCACTCTCAACTTTTACTCTGGGCACTGCAGCAACACTGGCTTTCTCTCAGCCTAACACTACCCACCAAGCTGCTCTCCTACCTGCCAGAGGTCTTTGCTTATGACTATCTCTCAGACTGAAACTTTCTGGAACTTATTCAGATGGTGGCTGTTTGGAGAAACCTCGTACACTGAAGCCTGTCTTCAAGAAAGTCTTTCCTAATCTTTAATCAGTTTAAATTCATTGTCACGACCTCCTGTACTTTTCCTTTACAGCATATTTCATAGCTGCAATTTTATGTTTTAGATAGTTTATTTGATTAATGTCTGTACATACTAATAGCTAATTATATGATTAATTCGAAATTAACATAGACTAATTACTACACTCCAAGCAGATGCTCACAAACAGTGCATCTCTTTTTGCTCCCCATTACATTCTTAGAAATGGTCACTGGGCCTGTCAAACAGTAAGTAGTCAACAAATATTTGTTAAATAAATTAATAAGGGGAAATATAAGAAAATCAAACTAAAATGAAACTGAGAAATGGATATTAGTGAACTTAGTTTTAAAGTGAAATTTTTATTTGTCATATTGCTCAAGAATAAATTTCCAACTAGTTACCCATTATGGAAACCAGCTTTAACACCAAGATATAAAGTTATATAGCAGAGTTAGAATTGGCTCTATTCTCTAAACTGTGTTCCTTTTTCATATGAGTTTCCATGCCTTAAAAGGGTTACCCGTAAGTTTTTTAAAATAGCCATATTCATAGTCAGAAGTTGAGAAAGCAGAGTTCTATAACATGCTTGATTCACGACAAGTAAAAATATACCCTCTTTTAATCAGTCTCTGTATTATTGGGGAAGAAAAGGAAAAGAAAAAGATCACTAACTCGGTGAATCAATAAAAATTTCAAACAACCTTCAGGAAAATGGAGAGAAAAGAGGATGGTCCAAAATCATAGTTAAAAGTAATAAAACCAAGACACAAAACTAATCTAATTCAAATTTGTTTAGTTATTATCCAGTGTCATTCCAAAACTATCTCCTAAAAGTAACAGATACTTAAAAGACAATATTCTACTAACATTACCCAATAGTATAAAAATAACGTAAGTACAAAAGTTTAGAAACACCAAATACATGAATTGATGATAACAAACCAGAAGATTCCATCTGTTAAAATAGTCTGTTTTTGTTGACTGTTATTGAGCTACACTCTTCTGTTTTCAATACTAGAAGGAAGATTATGTAGTATTAGTTAATCTGCAAGCCATCCTCTTTACTTTCAATAGGTTGAGCAGATTATTAGCACACACTATGCAAGTTCATATTTTAATAGTTAGCACCTTCTCTCCATTGAGTATAGAGACTTCCCTCAGTCCTGAAATTAAAAAACCCACAACCTTAATACTATCTCAAATGTTTCTCACCATGTCCCTGAGTGTCAGCCCTCAGAAAGGCTTGCCGTGAAACAGATCTAGAATGATAAAATCCTTAAAAACAACAACAGTATAATATTCCAGGTCTCTTGTTTTTAACAAGTCATCAGCTTATACTGGTGCTAGTTCTCACTCCCCTATCTCTCCTTCACTGTTTCCTCCTTACTCTCAGTTTTAAAAATTAAATCACTTCTTGGGACAGAAAAATAAAGAATTCTCTTTTTCCTTTATCACCATAAAAAAACCAGATTTTTGCACAGATCATCATGTGGTTATCAAAGCATAATGTTATGGATATCCAGGATTCTTCTATTTCTTCCCCTCACCCCATCCCACACACCTCCCACACCTCCCAGGAAGTTAAGAAATGGCCGCCAGTGGGAAGTGTACATGCTTCCTTGTTGATGGGAATGGGAATAGACATATGATCCTTACTGATTCAAATATAATTCTAAACAAGTCACGATCTTATATATTGTAACATCTTCACAATGCCAAGTCTAATTACATTTTACCAATCCAAATAATGCAGCCCAAGTTATAAGTATTTCCTTTTAGTCTCTATTTATATAGTTGTTTTTACGTAGATGTTGTCAAAGTGTATATATAATTTTGTATCTTAAACCGGGTGCAGCGGCTCAAGTTTGTAATCCCAGCTACTGGGAGGCTGAGGTAGGAGAATTACTTGATGCCAGGACTTTGAGAACAGCCTGAGCAATATAGCAAGGCCCCATCTATTTAAAAAAAAAAAAAAAGTATCTTATTATATATGTTAACATATAGGCTTTAGAATGTACTTGAAGACTCCACAAGATTCCTTTTAATGGGATAATTAGCCATTCCCACCATACTGCAACCTCCTATAGTGAGTTCCAGTAGTTGTTACTCCTTGAGAAAGCCAGTCTATACTTTTCAATTTTTCTAAATTTGTCTCTTGACAGGTCTGGAATACCAGATATTGAATAAATCTGTCCCTACTACTTATATTTCTTTCCAATTCCCTTTGCTCTTGACAAAGTTTCACTTGAGAAGTTATGCCTAGAACCAAATACATTACTCTAAGGTCAGGACTTTCGGAGCTTCAGAAAGGAAGGATGCTTCCTTCCTTCTTTCCCCGCAAGTTCTTTTTCTGATGATTATGAGACTTAATTAATCTTTTTGGTTACAAAAGCGTTATTGGGCTGGTATTTGTACCTCCTCTGTCCCAGTCTACCAAATTAGGGCCAAGAACAAATTTTATTAATCACACAGAATACAGAAATATCTCCATTCCCCATCCCACCCCTATGGAAATCTGGAGAAATAGGCATGAAATAGGAATTTTTCCACTGTGTTTTGGGGAAAGGAGGAAGATAATGAGGGAGGAATTAAAAAAGATGGTTCTCTAGCTATTGCTATAGAGGGTCCAAGCCCCTAATGTCAACAGCATGCTTCTTATAAACAAAATCATTAGCATATCAATAAATAAACTTAAGTATTACGGGAAACACTAGTTCCAGCAGCAAAGAGAAATAAGATACATGGATCTATCAGATACTTACTTTATTGCTTTCTGGCCACTGTGTTTGGCAGGTCTGCCAGTTGGGAATAGGTAGAGGTATCATGCTGGCAAACTTCCCATTTAACTCAGGAAGTAACTTGCTAATAGCGCAGCCAGGCCAATAGAAGCAAGAATGAGGTTCCTGGCAGCACCATGCCCGTAACAACCAGTTTGTTAAAGAAACCAATCAGTCTTTGAGGTGTCCACACAGACTGTATTGATGTGGTTTTCCACAGTGCAAAAAGGTTAAGAAGTTGATGAGGTAAGAGGTGCAGCTTATCATCTTAAAGGTGGTGTCATATTTTTCTAAGTTTACTCCTATCATGAGTGAGGAATATTTTGGTCCAAACCTTTGAGTGAGCCCTCCGTTTTTCCAAGATAATAAATATATCAGTCCATGCCACAATATAACCAGTATCATAATCACTCTATATAATATTGATAGCATCTCACTTCAGGGAAATAGTGATGGCCTCTCCTTTGATCAGAAGCTTCCTGTTGTAAGTCTTGAACCTTATACTTTTCACAAGCGGAATCATGCTGATACAGTCAATGAATGTGTTGTTGATGATTATACTCTCGCCTTGCAAATGTTTTCAGCAGACTAACAAGGAGCTCAATATGATCCAAGCCAATTTAATTTGACATTCACTACCTTTTCTCAGAACTGCATCTGCCCGGTGATCAAGGAAAATGAGAGCACTAGGGTTATTTTTAAAAACAACCATACATTGACTCAAGAATCCTTTTTTGTGATTTAAATAATAATTCAATCTATTTTTCTATAAGCAGTATGGGTTACTTTACCACATACTTGTTCACATGAAAGCTAAACTACTTTTTTGTTCATTGGCATTTATTTATTCATTTAACAAATAACAGGGCTACCCAAATATGGGCAAGACAACATGCCCACTCATGTGGTATCTTCCATAATTTTGGTTCTATTAGAAATAAACTACAAGCCAGCAGATTTTAGTATGTGCTCTCTTTTTGTGATAATTAATCTGGTTTTTTGTTGTTGCTGTTGTTGTTTGAGACAGAGTCTCACTCTGTCACCCAGGCTGGAGTGCAGTGGCATGATCTCAGCTCACTGTAACCTCTGCCTCCCGGGTTCTCCCTCCTGAGTAGCTGGGATTACAGGCGTCTGCCACCATGCCCAGCTAATTTTTGTATTTTTAGTAAAGATGGGGTTTCACCATGTTGGCTAGGCTGGTCTTGAACTCCTGACCCCAGATGATCTACCCGCCTCAGCCTCCCAAAGTGCTGGGACTACAGGCATGAGCCACTGCGCCCGGCCAATAATTAATTTTTAACATTAAATAGAATGGAACTGTTTGATTATACATTTTATGAATTTCTCATTTCAGAAGATTGTTCATTTATTTCTTCCCTTTTTCCCATCTCATTGCCCTTTCTCTTTTCACAATATATTTCCACTAATATCATAATGACAATCAGTAATAATAAGATACAGAAAAACATTAGAGGCTTCCTTTCACATTTATAACACTTTCTATTAAAAATAATCTCTCTTATTAATATCTTGTTTCTTTCCTCTTTAGCAAAGTGATGCTCATGAATACCAGAGCAGTCTTCTTGTTAGATTAGTTTAGCTTAGTCAGACATTAAATTAGTTCCCCAGACTGCTGACATGGGGTCAATTTCTGACAAGTGTAACTTTTTCTAGGAATCTTCATTATGTTTCACATAAAAGATGAAAATCACAGAAAAACTCATTGTATATTACAACTTTTCTTCAACTTCCTGGTAAAAAATAAAGGCTTGGTCTCTGTTATACAAAGACTTAGAGAAACATGTTAGGAGCTACTGAGTTTGAGTACTGGAAAGTCAGTACAGTTACCTGTTTCTTTGTTTTTTTATAAGTAGGGCAAATATGTTACTAAAAACCATAAAACAAAAATCTGGTCATAATTTTGTTCATTAAATAATTTCAGAAACTTAAAATATGATATTTAATAATTACTACCTTTCTAGAGAAAATGTAGAAGGTCATTCTGATTTTCATTTTGTTCATGTACTTTTAAGTGTGGCTATATTTTAAAATGGTTCCCACAGTTTTTCTAAGCAGGATAAAAAGGACTGCTTAATGGATCAGAGCTGTTCTCAACCCTGATCTTAACTCACCCAATTTAAGTTTAGCACATACCATTCCCAAGGGAAGTTCAATTTTTATCATCTAGGCAGCAGATGTTAGCAACTTGACAAATCTCTGTGATAAATGACCCAGAATTATGATGCTTTAATTTTTCTAACTGGAAAACAATAAAATCAATGGCTTAAAAATGCTCAGAATATGGGGAAAAATAAAACTTATTTCTTCAACATCTGTTTATACAAGTTGATCCTTAATTTCAAATGCTACTCTGGACTTCTCTATATTTATAATTAAGATGTGGCCATTATTACATCGGCACCAAGACGTCACAGGAATTTGTACACTGTAAATGAAGTACTCTGAGTTGAAAACGTTTGAAGTTGGGAGATGGCTACATGAGGATTCACAATGCTATTCTCCTTTTATAAGTATTAAAATTTTTACAACGGCTAAAAAAAGAAAAAAGAAAGAAAGAAAATTAAATGAGACTCTGGGTACTTACGCAAAGTGAGACAAAACAAAACAAAATACCACAAGAATCACTATATTACTACTGCCAACCACTGTTGCCCCACTGTCAAATAATCTCCCATTCAGAGTTCGGTTTGTTTTATATCAATGAATCTAAACTGTAAGCATTCTACTTCTCATCAATTAAAGAATAGTAAGTAGTTAACAATGGAGCATTTACTAATCCTTTGTAATATATATTAACATGAATCAAGTGGTAGCATTTTAAAGATTATTCTTAATTATTACAACAGAAAATTGCTTTTTAAATTACATATAGAAAAACATTTAAAAAGGAATATTTGAAAAATCTAACAAAAAGCTAACTGGAATAATTCTTGAAGCAACTTACGTGCAATAAAGAAAAATTGCAACAATATGTTACACATTTATTTAACTTACTTGTTAAGATCTCACTTTGTTTTCAATTCATTTAAGTAGGAATCTAGATGCTTATTTCTACTCAGCACAATTATTAATACTAGACTGGGAGGACTACTGGATTCTATGTATTGTTTTCTAGCATGATATTTTTCATCACTGATTATATATATTTATATGTAATATAAAAATTATATGTGTGCATATGTGTGTATATACATATATACACACACACACAGACACATATATATATACACACATACACACACACCAGTATGCCTGGCCTCACTGATATATTTAAGTGACCATCATAAAGTGACTGCATCAGTGTCCAGAAAATATAGTCCTTGAACAGCTGTATTTAAATTCATATTAATTTTTTATCCTCCCCTCTGAAATAAGGAAGGTTAGTTCTTACAGAAATTTAATTTAGCAACTGTTGCCTGCTACGATTTCTAGAATGCTTTATTTATATATTCCATAATAAAATATATTGTTACATACCTTTGTTATAAGTAAATAAGCAATCTGCTTTCTAAAAAGCGATCTCACCTACCAAATATCATTACTTTACGTTTCAATTTAACTGAAGTTAAATTTTAAAGACCATCCCCTTTTCACACTTCTGATTTCTAACCACACCTGGACTCTGGGGAGTTTGACTATCCTCACTCCCCTTTCCCTTCCTCTTAAAAGATCAGTCCAAATATTTAAGATTCCCCTAAAAGTACTTCATTACTTCCCTCACCTCCAAACACATGAGGCAAAAGACCACAGAGAAAAATAGCAGCTGTAAGATGAACAGTCCTTTATCATTTCATTTCTCATTTTTAAACATACCCATATTCTTCTGTCCAGAGCTGGCCCACTGTGCTCTTCATCCCATCACTTGCAAATCTTCCTGGATCTTGTTCAATCGATTGTTCCTTTTCTAACCTGTATCTTCAGTAACTTTTTCTAGTTCTTAATTTATAACTAAATGTCTCTCATCTTGAAACGCTATATGACAAGAACACTAAATTGACTCATTCAATCCTCACAGCTATTCCACGAGGCAGGCTATTTTTATCTTCATTTTATAGAAAAGGAAACAAAGGCACAGAGTGGTAAAGTAACTTGTCCAAAGTTACAAAGCTAGTAAGTAGCAGCTGGGGAACCAGGTACCAGAACGCAAGTTATTTTCCACTATGAAATACTTAATCCACAGGAAAGCTTACTTTTCACATGACTTTGATTATTAATTATATGCTGATGATCTCTACCATCAATTTATCCAGTTTTGATTTATCCCTTTTTAGTGTCACTATCTTCTATTTTGAGATAACTTAATCTCAAGATCTCAAAAGACCTAGTCCCTATCTCTCCTCCCCTGTACCTCCTATACAGTACTACAAAATACAAATCTATCCATTTTGCTTCTTTACTTACAAACCTTCAAAAACTCCCCATTACTTATGGAATGGGGTCTCCAAACTCCTCAACAAGGCACACAAGGCTCTTCACAATCTGCCCCCAAATTACCTTCCCACTCCTACCTCATGCCATTACTTATATGTATCATCTAGTCACACCAAATTGAGAGGTATGTGCCATGTTTTGTCCCATCAATATATTCCATACAGAATGTTCTCTCAGTTTGGAAAGTCATCTTCTCACTCCTGATGAATCATCATTCATCTGTTTCTACAACTGCCCATCCTGCTCCATTCCCAGGTAAAACTGATCTCTTTCTCTTCTATATTTTCACAACATTTGTTTTTTTTTTAAAAAAAAACCTCTACATAACAATATAAGATTGTACTGTTACTCATAATCTAGACTATGAGCTCTAATATATCTGGGTTATTCTTTTATTGATAGTTATATCCCCTACCCAGAACAGGGCAGTCACTCAGAACACATCTGATGAATGAATGGATGCAGCTTTTCTTTAATATTCAAAATCAATATGCCCTGGAAATGGAAAGATAAATTAATGCATCACAGGAGACATCATAATCTTAATTAATCACTGTTTGCCTATGAAATGCCACAACACTTAGCAATATACAAAGATATTTCTGTTTAAATATTAGTACAAGTATAGACCCTTCTTCTTGAAGTGCCAGTGAACAAAGAACTCTATCCTACACAAGCAATCTTTGAGGAAATAATAAAACATATCAAAGTAAAAAAGGGTCAGAAATATTAGGCCTGTAACCAAGCCACAAGACTTAAGCATGAATAGCCATCAAATTATAAATATTACCAGGTATCCACATGAAACAAACAGTGAAGTGTTCATCTGAATAGTTTCCCCAGCTACATTAATTCCTACATGTATAAAATATTTGGCACTGATATGACATAGCCATTTACCAAATGGTTTATCAAATTCCATTTCCAAATCACAAAGGCATCAGCTTGCATGTTCAACGGTGTGTAAGTATGAGGTGGATTGAAGCTGTCTCACCCTCAAGTATGGGAAGTGCATTGCTCAGTTTTGCTTGTAAGTGTAAAGATAAACTGGATTAACTAGATCTGTAAAGAAAAATGCAACCAGAAAGCAGTGTGATTTCTACTGTGCTTTAAATGGTTGTTTCCTTTGCAGACACTTCCTCTTAATTCTATTGAGAAAAAAAAATACACACTTTACAAAATAAGGTGATGAGAGGAATGCAAAGCAGCACAGAAGACGGTAATGATGAAATACCCCAGCAGTTTGGTTACTTAAGCTACAATAAGGTCAATTAAATTTGTCTTATTTCTTTAAAAACTGCTAAATGTCTCATTGAAAGTTTTTTTTCTAATTTATATTAAACTCCTAATATCAACATTCTCTGGTTGCATTTAATAATATGAGTGGCCTTGAGTGATTCTGATCCTCAAGTTATCGCCTTGCTTATACACTAAGTTCACACATGGGCTGGTCTAAAGTTCAGAGTTGAAAATAATTCAACTTTTAATACATGCAATGAAAAATTACACCTAAGTCAGTCACCAGAACACAAAAGCAACATTAATATTGCTGTTGTAGACTAAACAAAAGCAGGAGTCATCAGTCTTTAAAACTTGTACTGTTTTTCTAGCCTCAAACAGGAAAAGCATTTTGGAAATATAGGGCTCATTAAAGAAGCCCTTTAAACTACTGTTGAAACTCAAGATTTTTGCCTTATAGGTGGAACTCTAAGCAGAGAGATTTAATGACCATTTTTATTTACACTTGTCAGTATTTTAAAATTTTATACTCTAAAGAGAACAGCTGACATCTGACATTGCAAAGTTTGACACCGCAAAGTTCACACACAGTATGTCAAATCACTGGCAAGTCCAAGACACAAAAAGAGAAACGAAACTTTGATTTGTTAAGGGAAAAACTTATCATGTAAAGTTTACTTTTCTTCCTGCATCATCATGTTTATATCTTTATCTTATTTAGGAACCATGGCCTAAAAATAAAATGAATTAAAACTAATTAATTTAAAAAATCACAAACATTAAATCACCAAATAGCTGAACAAAAGCAAATCTCTAGGAATGTTTTTTAAAAATACTCTGGAGCTTGAAAAAGAGCTATTTACATGCTTTCCTGCATTAACAAGAGGGCAGGTAATAATGATGGCTTGTATGACAATATTGTCTTTGTTAGTTTTGCCCCAACAGAACTAAAGATTTCCTGATTACAACTTTGTAATTTAAGTCAACTGTAAAGATTTCTGGGGAAGGGAAACAAAGAAGAGTCTGAGTGCCAGCATTTAAGTGGACTATATTACCTGAGTTTACTCTTCAGCATGGGACACTGTAAATAAGAGGGGCTCCTACTTCTACAGCCCACGCTAGGTCACGACCTGAACTCACTGTACTGGTATAAAAGAGAAAGTTGTGCTGGAGTCTCCAATTTACATGCTTCTCTGCTTCACCTTCAGGATCCTATAATCACTTAGGGCCTTACAATGAAGTGTTCACTCTGTACTGTAGCTCATTGTCATGATTTTTAAACAGTTGCTTTTTTATTATAATGAACCAATTATGAGCCAGTCACTCAAGCAGTCATTAACAATAGATTTTTTAATTGCATTTTTAATGAATTTTATTTTGGATAAAAGCCCTTAAAAGTACCTATGGCAAAGGGTAATCATACATTGAATTAACAGCAAAATCTGTTTAATAATGACTTGTCTTTTATTTACTACAACAAAATAAATTCTAGTGAGAGTGTTAAAAAATATGACAGTGTCAGAGGAAAAAAAAGGTTGGGGGTGGAAGAAACTTGTATCCTACACTGCTAAAATAATTTAAATGAAAACATACCTTTTTTGCATTTAGTCATCTTGTTTTTCTTAATTTTAAAGTACATACAAAATTCTTACGAACATAAACTTTGATCTATATTTAGAGAATAATCAGACACTAATATTTGATCTATAAGCTATTAGTGATGTTAAATATAATTATAAAACAAGCTAAGCTGAAAAGAGAAAACACACAAATTTAATGCATTAATTCTAAAGATGAATACACAAGACATGTTAAAAGTATTTTTTAAGCAAAATACTATAATATAAAAATTTCATTTCTCTCACAATAACTTCTATGTATGAATAGAAATGTCCTTGCTGAAAATAAACAGTAATTTTAATGAAAATCTGAATGAGCACAGTTGTGATTAGTCAGATACATAAATGTATCTTTTTTAGTTGACTGTTGAAACCTCATATATTTATAAGTGCAGGTTTGAATTCTAACAGAGTATGCGAATATTTCCAATAACAGTGAAATAAAAATTAACATTAAAATTTACCCCATAAACAATTTTTGACAAAATTTCAAAGTAAAAAGAACAAACTAAATTAAAACATGTATCTGTTAATACAGTACAATTCTGAGTTGCCTAAATTAATTTGCTACTATTAAATCATAATTAAGAGCTCGCTACCCAGTGTGATTTAATAAATCATTAATTAGAAATATTAAAGAATGCACACTGACACTAGAAAAATTCTCTCTGGAGGTTAGACTGTCATACTGTGGTTGGGTTTTCAACTTTTTAATCTGTTAAAATCGCTCATTCATGCAAAGATAAAATTTATATATGTATATATTCATACAAATATATATATATAACTCATATATATACACCTATATATACATATACATGTATATGTATGTGTGTGAGTAAGACTATTTCTAGAAAATTGTCAGTATACACTCTGATTTTGTTAAGAGAAAAAACTTTTTTGAATGTTCCAGGCTTTTAAACCCTCGTATTTTCTGCCTCAAGAATGGGCTGACTGAAAGTAAGAGACTCGGCAGGAGGACTGTGCAGCCCCTGATTAATTAATCTGCCGGCTGAATGACAGCGTGCCTAGGGGCATGGTGCTGGCATCCCACACCAGGTCCCAATGTGCTTTAAGCCTTGGATAGCTACATTCTGCACGCCAAGACTTTGCCCAACAAATAGCAGAAAGGCCTTCAGAGCCTTCCTTCTTCTGCCTGAGACATTCCATTTAATTAATGTAATCCCTTTTTATCTTAAAGTTTTAATAGATTTTGATGCAGAGGCATAATAAACACACCTATGCCCCTGAAAGGAGTAACCAATTGCTCTAATGATTTTCTTATATGCCCAAAAGGCTTCTTTACGAGGCATAAAGAAAATGAATGTAAAACATGTTACAACATGTTCAGAAATTCTCAAACATGCTACTTGATCTATTCGAAACACCATATTTGTACAACCTGATATTTAATGAATCTGGCAATTTCCATTTCACTGGGCTTAAAGTTTTTTACATCATAAAAATACAAATCATATGCCTATCCCAAAACACTTTAAAAATTACTAATACCTAATCTTGAGCAAGGTAAGGCTATTTTTTAGCAATAGGATACACATGACATTCTCCTAATCCCTTTTACTGCCAGAACAAAACATCTTTCAAATCAAGATGAAATCGCTAAATCCTGAATGTTAATATCATTCTGAGAAAAATAATACCTTACGACTAGAAAAGACCATCCCTTTAGGGAGAAATATTGTGTTAAAGTAGATTATTCTTTTAGTAGTGTAATAGAATGGCTTCTACCTAGTCCCAGATGGAAAATCAAAATCTGCATTTAAATGGAAATATTTTTAAACATATAGGACAATAGGCTAAAAACCATAAGGAGTATCTACTTCCTTTCATGTTAAAAATTCAAAACCCCATGTGAGAACTTTTAGGGAAGGCTTTGGCTTTCAGATTTTGTTTGTATGTTTGTTTCATTTTTATGAAGAGCTTGCAACACAATATAATTTCACAGTTTTGTGATTAACACATAGTATTTGTGCCTATTATACCAAATTCACAAGTCAGACAAAAAAGCTGGGCTGTACAATTTTTACTACGACAAGAAACAGATTTATGATTTAGGCTTAGGTAGAGTTAAGAATGAGTCCTCTATTTTCTTCCTATTTTTAACCATCCTGTTTTATATGTAATTCTTACAAGGCAATAGCAGTTTGTCGAAATAAAATAAAATCTGAATTTCTTCAGCATTGACTCAAATCACCACTACGGTTAGAGAAAAAAGAAAGCAAAATGCTCGGCAATATTATAACTACAGCTCTTTGCGACCTGAAAGATTATTTTCAGTTCTTCAATAGTTGGAGCAATTTTCTTAAATCCTGAAGGAGCCTGACAGCATTGCACATTTCTTAATGCTTGCATTTACTTTTACATTATAAAACAATAAAACAGCAGGATAATGTTCATGCAGTTTAGAGACTTGTAATATTATCACAAATAATTCTACTGTATTATGGCAAAACATAAGCTTTTTAAATGTAGGCTGACTAAAGAAAGGGCAATCTATATTTATTGAAAGTACATAGACAAATAAGATTGGAAATATAACTTAAATGTTGTACCTAGATTTAAAATAATGTTTGAAAAAACAAAATCTATGCTGAATTTTTTTTTGTCCTAAATTAAAATACAATTAATTTTCAAGCATAGTGCTTACAAGCAAGGGAAAAGCCTTCTCACTTATCTTTCTTTGGAGTATGTGACTTCTTTTGCTACCTCAGGAACCAGCCACATTAGTTAATTTAATCATTTTTCCTTAACAGTGTTGTAAACCAAGAAACTTTATAACTATCAGCTTTAAAGATTCAGGTAGCTGGGCATGGAGGCTCATCCCTATGGTCCCAGCACTTTGGGATGCCAAGGCAGGAGGACTGCTTGAGGCCACAAGTTTGAGACCAGCCTGAGCAACATAGCATGACCCTCTCTCTACAAAAAATAAAAAAAAAATTAGCTAGGAGTGGCTGTGTGTGCCTGTAGTACCAGCTACTCAGGACGCTGTGTTGGGAGGATCTGAGCTCAGGAGGCTGAGGCTGCAGTGAACCATGATGGTGCCACTGCACTCCAGCCTAGGTAACAGAAGGAAATCCTGACTCTACAAAAAAACAAAACAAAAACAAAAAACAGGTGTTTTGATGATTGTCACATTTGACTATTGTATTACAAATAATGGGCCAGCCTGCAGAACTTGGTTGCGTCATCTCCTTTCTCAAAGCAGCCTACCTTCCAATCACTATGCAGGTTCTGACATACATCTTTATTGCTGGAAGCTCTGTCCATTTTTGTACAGGAAATTGTGGGTCTCTTTATTTTAAAGACATTTTGTTTAAAAGCATAACTGGAACAACTGCATATGTATCAGGTAATTTTCCTACATTCAATAAGTAATTCATTTCAACTCAGTTGTCCGTGATTCTTCTAGTGGTAACCATAGGGATGAGAAAGGATAAAAGCATTTCAGTTCTGTAACTGTTTCTCAGATTTATCCTAGGTGCTCCATCCCTGCTCCCAATTCCCCATTCTTCACCTTCAACTCCAAAATTCCCAGCAGAAAATTTTTTCAACCATCAGTTGGAGATAATATACCATAAGATTAAATCACCAAAAACCCTGACACATGTCATCATTAGTATACACTAAGTAGCAAACTAAATTAGGGAAGCTGTATGTGAGACCATCACAGAAGATCCCAAACTCACAAATCTTTTAAACTCTTATGGCTTAAAATTGCCTAAATCAAAGAAAAGTGAAGAAACATGGCAAATTAGATTTTGAAAGAAAATATACATCCCATCCTTGTAGATACTGTACTCAGAGCTAATGTATGAAGAATCCCAAATATTCCTGTTCTAAATAAATGATACTCTTTTTTGCAGGAAACCAGAGTCTAAAACCTGACTACTTAAAGTGCAGCCTCAGACCAGCAGCCTCAGCATCACCTGGGTACTTGTTAGAAAAATCTCAGGCTCCATCCAGACCAACTATATCAGAACCCGAATTTTTAATAAGATCCCCAAATGATCTGTCTGCATATTCAAGTTTAAGACTTTCTAATCTAAGAGTTTATCTGGTTTCACAGCTTATTTTTCACAAAGAGACACAAAACAGTGAAGGGACAGAACAACCAGTGCTCATAAAAAGACATAAATATTACAGATGACCATAACCTAGTGAAAGAGGGGAAAAAAGAGAAAATTTAACTTAAGCGTTTAAATTGGATCTAGATCTCTGTCTGCAATCTTTGTTTTTAACAACTGAAAATTCATTTATGTGTGTATGTACATGCATACACATGTGAGAGATGAAAGAGAAAAAGGAGAGGAAAAAAGTAGAATGTGAATGAGAGGAAAAAGAATAGGGGGAGAATTGAACCCTGAAAACTGTACATAGTGTGAATATGTGTATGTGTTTATAGCTGAAAAGTAGAAAAAACAATGTAGCTTGGAAAAGAGCAGCAATACCCCTCTCAACAACACTCACACACACTCCTACTTATCCCCATACTCAAGTCAGTGTAATAGCAGCGTTTTCACATCACCGACGAGAAACTACCAAGAGATTACCATTAAAAAAAAAAAAGTGCCACAGAAGGAAATATTCCCTAACTGCATCAAAAGTACGAACAAAAATAGAGAGAATTAGGTCTAAGAAACTAAAATGACCAAAAGAGAAAGGTATTACAATTCCAAGATGGTGATATATTATTTTGCAAAGTCTAAATAATGATTTAGTACTAATTACCACAAAATAAACATTATTTTATTCTCACAAATGAGCTATTATAATATTTAATCCAGTAACTAGGTTTAAAATAGTAGCACTATAGTTTTGTTTTGTTTTCAATGCCATAATAGAAATTGTCAACATTAATAATAAAAGTTCATAAAAAAGGGAAGCATAAAGTATTTTCTATGGGATATTTAATGAACATAAAGTATTTTCTATGGGATATTAATGGGATAAAGTAGTGGTTTAAACCTGCAGTAATAATTTGTACAAAGTGAAATATACCTAAAATCTTACATGTTTGATATAAAAAATATGCCCAAAATGATTAAACTACTTTCACTAAGCCAATATTCTACCACCATTGATTTACTCAGAGAAAATCAGAAATCATTTTTAAATGCTGTCAAACTCAGTGATGCCAATAGAAAATAAGTCAGTTGATATCCAGGAGCAGAAGAGTGTGGCTAGCTGGAAAACAGAATGTAGTAGAAAAAATAAGTTAAAATTAGCATCACATCTGTAACTGTTTAAAAAATAACATCTATGCATGTCTCTACCTATATCTGTGTTCATCCACATAGCACATTTTTAGTATAAAGTATACTAAAATCTAGCATATGAGGCCACTGGTCATCGATCTACTTTAGCTCCCTTAAATCCCTGGAAACTGACTTCTCACAAAAAGGGAAAAAGTCACCTTATGCCTTGTATTACATGACTGAATTGCCCTAACACATATCTCTTTGGTTTTGTTCCAAGAATAAAATGTAGTCAAAAGACGGGCAGAATGCTACTCCCACCTTGAGTTCACCAAATGCCAAGAATTGTAAAAACAATTTCAAGTTAAGGTTTCAGATACATGAAACAAAGAATTTGAATTTTAAAATATAAATAATGAATTCACAAGCAGGTGTATCATTTATAGAAATCAACTAGGCAATATGTTTCAATGGCCTTAAAAATAATCATATACTTTGATCCATTAATTCTGCATCTGAAAATGCATCCCAAGGAATTAATTTTTAAAAATGTAGACCATAATTTATGGATCACATCAAAGTGCTATTATTTATAGTTAAAATTAGGTTCTACCTAATTTACAAAATTAGAGAATCATTAAAAAAATTGTTATACAGACACATGACAGAATATTAAGTAGCCATTAAATTATCTTACTGAAGAGATTTTAATGGCATAGAAAAATGTTTCTGGCATTTTTAAGTTTAAAAAAAGGAATGTACAAGTACAGAAATGCCACACACAGGTGTGTGCATCTATGTATGTGTTAAATATATGTGCATGCATAAAAATATGTCAAAATGTTAACTTGAAATGGTTGAATTTTGAGCATCGTCATATTTTTACACTTTTGTGTATTTTTTTAATTTAAAACATAATTTTTCTAAGTATCGAAGAAAATTAACAGAGAATTTAGACAAAAACAAGGCGGGAAGAACATGGGTGAGTACCCTGCAAGGTTACAAAGACACAATTCCACTGAATAAAGAAAGTATGTGCACCTATAAGAGGAGTACAAAAAACCCAGTTCCAGAAGAAAGATGCTCTTTCTTCCATCTAAGAGGTAGAAGACAGATGAACATCAAAAATTAAAATAACGTAGAGAAGTCAGATCTATTATAGTAATTAGAAAGCAAAAAGTATATCATCTAATGCCAATGTTATTTTTACTATGCAAAAGTATCAAATAATTGCAGTAAATAAGAAAATAAATTACAACACCACTTAGTCTCGGGAGGCTTATTCCAAATCTTGAGTTAACTATAAGGAAAGAAACTGGTTACTTTATCAAATCATAAAAAAAAAACTTTATAGATCCTAACTTTGTTTTCTACAAAGTTGACAGGTACAGAGACTACTTTTTTCTCTTCCTAAACATAATTAAACATATCTTTAACATGTCCAGATAATGAACATAACACTCAAATATGTATACGATTGACAAGCTAAAAACCGTTTTACAAAACAATATTTTAGCTATTATGTTAATAAGTAATTTATAACTTACATTTTTCCCTTAAATTTTCAAAGAAGTCTTTTTCTTGGTTGCTAACGCTTCATCATCATTTCCATTTCAGACTGCTTGACTGATCAATTGATTCTAAGTCAATAACAACATGGAGTAAAGGGTTGGAAACTTTATAGTCATACTAAATTTGTTACATAAAACCAGGAATTCACCTAATAGCTGTGATTTGCTTACACAGTAGGGACTCAGTAATTCTCAATCACAAAGAAGAAAGCATTAATATAAGTGTGGCATCTTATAACTATGTAAATAAAATCTTATAACTATGTAGAATCCTCACAAACTAAGTTAGTTTTACCTATTATATAACATTGTTGTATTTAAAATATTTGCAAGTAACAGTTTGAGAAGATGCATTATGCAAAATAGCATAAAGGAGCCATTTAAAGCTGAAGACAAAATTTCTACACAAGTATAAATGCTCCAGAACATCTGAAAACAAGTCCCTTGATACTAGCCTAAAATTAAACTTTATGGAATGTTACCTAGTCTTTGATAGAACCTAGTCAATGACAGCCCTAAAGAATATCTGATAAATAAGATGCTTCCTTAAATGAGGAGAGATGTCTCACTTTCCAAAGCAATTAATTTAAAAGAGGAAAGTAAACAGTTTCTAATCCATGACCTCAGGATACATTGAATTGGAAGTTTGATTTAATTTTAGTTCTGAATCATACGACTTCACTGTGGCAAATACCATATAGTGTTACTTTGGTGGAAGCACTAAAAAACTATGTTCATATGTAATTATCTGCTCTCTATTGGGGAAGACCGGGGAGAGAAACTTATCTCTGAAAAAATCCCATAAACTCTAACCCTGAAGTGATAAACTGACAAATTATTTCAAGATATTAAATAATCTTGAAATAATTTAAATATAAGCTAAATGAAGAATTATATATAAGTTCCCAACAGGCCCAGATAGAGCAATACTGAGCCTTCAAGAAGACAGCATTCTTTGGAGGAACTTAGTAACACTGGCCAGACAAAGAAGGACAGAGGCCAAGTCATGAACAAATAAGAAAAATATAGGGAATGCGGAATATTTTTAGAAAAGCAAAGAATTCATCACAAATAATTATGACTAATACATAGCAGTAATTTCCTGCCTTAAAACTCAGTGCTAAGTCTTTAAGACAGGCACTGTGCTTTAATCACCTACATCTGTTGCCTTCATCAGCCAGATCTTTAGCACTTAGAAAAATGCCTGAAACACACCAAGGTAAAAAAAAAAAAAAAAAAAAAGCTAATGTATCTTAACATTCTACAACTTATACAGCACATGTAAACATTATAAATAATAGTTATGTATTATAGTATGTGACTTCTTTTCTTCTCTTTCATTCATCATTTTATTGACACTCAAAGGAAAAAGCATATAGAACAAAATCATCTGAAAAAGTTCATAGGGACTGGGTATGGTGGGTCACACCTGTAATCCCAGAACTTCGGGAGGCTGTGGTGGGAAGACTGCTTGAGGCCAGGGGTTCGTGACCAGCCTGGGTAACATAGCAAGACGCCCATCTTTTCAAAAATAAAAAAAATAAAATAAATTAGCCAGGTGTGGTGGCACTCACCTGTAGTTCCAGCTACTCAAGAAGCTGAAGGTGGAAGATCCTTTGAGCTCAGCGTTTTGAGGCTGCAGAGAATTATGACTGTAGCACTGCACTCCAGCCTGGACAACAAAGTGAGACCTTGTTTTCTCATACAAACTTTTCAAATTCTTGGTGATACATCTATTTTGTGCCCACAAAACTTTCCTAGTTAAGAAGTTTTTAATAGGTGGTCACTCAAAAGACCCTTTAGAAAAATTAAGCCCTTGAAAATATTCAATTAATTCTTACCTAGCATCAAGCTAAAGCAAAGCCCAAAGCAGACATACTGAAACGCACAAGCTCATATTCATCAATGCCAAAGGAGCTGATATATTAAGTACTAAAAAGAAAGACAATTAAAGACAAAACAAGGAGTAGCAGAATTTCCACCACACAATACTCCTAAAGAGACAGAAGAGCACAGCTAAGTTCACTAAGAACCAGATCAACAAATAAATCATGACAGATAACAATTATCTTATTAAGTTAGTTAAATATCAGCAATGCTCTATGGCCCTAATGAAAGAGAAAGTGTTTTTCTAGTGACAAATAAGTATGTAATAGTTAATATTTATTGATGCTTCCTGTATGATCTATTCTACATGGATTATCCCATTAAACGCTCATAATGACCCTATGATGTAGGTACTACTATTAATTTACTTTACAAATATGAAAGCCAAGGTATAGAGAAGTTAACTAAACTAAGATCATAACATGCAGTGGAACCTAGAACAAAGCTGAGTCCAACCCTAGAGTCCCCACTTATCCCTCAGAAGCAAAAAACCCATCGACATTTCTTGGTAAACACAATATTGGTTTTCTAAACTCTATTTAATTATGAGTGTATCATTGGTCATCATTAAAGGATAAAAACATACAGTGTAACAGGTTTTCAACCACTCTGTTGGTCTCCAGGCAATCACTTTTTTGGTCTCACTCACATGCCACACAGTAACCCTAATCACAACTCAGTGAGGGAGCTGAAGAGGAAATAGCAAGGAGCTGTTCCTAATATACTCCTAGGAGGTTCTGCCTCACCTTGAGAATTCCAGAGCATACGTACCTACACCTTTATTTGTAAGCAGTACTACTTCTGACTCCACCCAAATTTTGCTTGTGGTTCCAACAGATTTTTTAAAACGTGTATTATTCAAGGATTTTGCCACACATTTCTTTCATACAAGACTCACATGAAAAAACATGCAGACATCATCACATACTTCATATCAACTCATAATAAAGAAAACTGAATAAAATATAATAGCATGCTATTTTTTTCAGGTTTAATCTGTTTCATTTAGGAGCAGTAATGATCTCATCTCATATTCTAGCACCTTGGAAAAATTTAAATAAGGATTTTTTTTGGAGGACTGCTAATAAAATTATCATTGACATTTTAATTAAAAAAAGAAATGTATGTAGAATAAACAGGACGCTTCCTGGAACAGTCTGCAGTGGCTGCTCCATTGCTTCTTTGTACAGTCTTGGTAAATTATGCAGGCTCTCAGTAGATAGAGCAGCTGTATTTCACTGTCTTCGGTAATGTAATCTACATTTATCACTATTTTAATTAAGTGGATTCTTAATTTGGTACTCTCATTGCAAAGAAAAAATACCTTATTCAATTTTTTTCTTTGGTGGACAGCATCTTGCCAGTCTTGTAAGCCAGAATGTAATTTTAAACATATTTCTTACAGTAACTGGTCATTATTTTCAGAGGAACTACCATATTTGGTTACTAAGAATTTGTTCCTTTTCATTCTATCAGCTTAAAACATTGGTTCCTTCTTTATAGTGATAAAAAGATACTTTCACAATTCTCAGTTTTAACCCAAGTGATATACAAAAAACAATAGGTGGTTTATTATAATATTACATTCAAGATTACTCCAAAGCAAGACAAAACATAAATAAGAACTTTACAAGAAAAACAACAATTTACTGAATATTGAGAACATTCAATTCCAAAGTTCTTTGTGTAAGATTATTTTTATCATCAGATCATCTGAAGTGTCTAAATCTAAACCAATCATTGTGGAATATAACAGCTTTTAATCATACTGAAGACACATTCCAAATATTTCTTATTCATTTCCCATAATTATTTGCAATTAAAACAATGTTTTACTTTAAAAAATTAAATTGATGAATTATGCCAGAAGTATGTTTGTTTTAATTGGTTCACAGAGAAACAATTACTTTACTGTTAGATGGCTTCATAAAGCTGCATTTTTATGCATGAGGTGACTGAAATCAATAAGGGAAGGCCTGGTATTCAAAAAATTCTGTATTCAGCACACATTAATTGAACATCTTTTATGTGCCAGGTACAGAATTAGGCACTATGAATTCAAACCAAAGTAAGACAAAGCCCTTACACAAAACAAAAGGAGTGTATGTACACATATGTACATAAACTGTACAGGACCAAGTGGCTTTTAAACTCTGTTGCTTTGAAAGAGAGGGTCTCTAGGTCCCCATCTCCATTTCAACCAGAAAAGCTCCATTTTCATCTATTTTACAGACCAGTCTTCTTCGTAGCTGGTGGAGAAAACAAAAGCTATATAGCTAGAAAACACAAATAAGGGCTTTAGACTATTATTACTAAGAACCCAGATAATTGAAAAAGTATCCTAAGTGTCCTAAGTAGTTTCAGATACACTAAAGGGGAAAAATTTTAAATTCCTGTTGTTTTTTTTGGTTTGTTTTTGTTTTTTTAGTTTTATCATCAGTTTTCACATGTTGCTAAATATTGGTTTGTGGGTAAATTTCTACTAAAATAAAGATTCCAAATATAGTTTATTTTAAAAGTTTGGGAATGAGGTATGTAGGGAGTTGAAACTGAATGCACATCTCATTATGTGAGTTCACATTACCAAGAAATGCTAACCCAACTTTCAGATTCACATAAATCCAGAAATTGCCAGATAGGACTTTTAAAATCCAAAGTGCATTAAGTGTGTTCTAGATTCTATATTAAAACTTCCTCATATAAAACAAAGCCATTTATTTTCCTACTGTGGTTTTGGAAATAAAGTTACTATTTGAACATCTCTACTAACCTGGCCAATTTAAATATCTTATCTCTAATACCTCACAAAAACATCAATGGATAAGGTGTTTTTAACTCCCGTTTTATAGAAGAGAAAGCAGCCACCGGGGTTAAGACGTGTTCAACACTACATAGCGAATACACGAAGAAACTAGGACTTGGGCCCATGATCTTTTTATGAAAACACTTTCAGAAGCAAAACAAACTTAATCCATAAAATTTTTCTCTTCTAATCTTATCTAAATATGATGCCTGCTTTTATTATCCATAACTTCACATCTAGTTGTATTTTACAATGAAAAACTTAGCTATCAATATATACAATCAAAAAAGTAACCAAAAAAGAGAGAAAAGGAAATCTAAAATTTAAATCAATGCTAATGAATGACAAACACTTTAGTCATTGTGTAACTCCCTTGGTTTGAATTTAAATAATGTCATGTATAACGCCTGGGTTACACAATTCAGGAATAAATAGAAGTCAAATTTTAGGCAGCCCACTCAGATTCTAATTAAACAGAAAAAACAAGTACAAAGGAACTAAATTATTTTTTAAAGATACTCCTATCAGAGTTCAACTTCAAAAAGATATTTCATGAACAGACAGTACAGCCTGTAAGATTTCATCTTTCTCAAATTACTCTGATGAACGTCTGATAAAACTTGAGATTTACCAAGGGATAAAAAGAAGAAGCAGCCAATAATTCTAAATGAAAAGTCAGAATGGTCTTTTGTTCTCTTTGTTTAAAGTAAAGCCACTAGTGAAAAACAAGAATGTCTACTTAGGAAAAAGGGGTCTCTTGTTTGAACAAAAATTAAATTTAAATGTCCTGCTTCTTACCTGAACATTTGAAATCATCTACATCTGTCTAATGTTCACTAAAAGACTATAGAGGGCACTGTTGCATCAGCTTTGAAGCTTTACAATAGAGGCTGAGAAAAAGAAAACTGTCTATAATGTGCAATTTCTCTAAAGGGTCAAATGCATGGAAATCTACTAGGCCTGATATAAAGGGGAAAAAACTAAAATGTATGTTTTTCTAAAATAGGCCGGACTTCAATGGGGGGAAAAACTTAACAAAAACAACTGTCAAATAGAGAAGACTGCACTGCACACACATTTTGCATTTCCCTTTGTAGTGCTTTCATGAGAAAGGTAACTAATCATAGCACCTCCTTATCCATTGGAAACAGCACCCCATTGCAGAATCCTCTTTACAATCAATAGGAAACTGAATGCGGCACCTCATGCAATCCTTCCATAATTCTATCAACAGAAAGAATGCAGCCTGTTTGCATACTTTTGTCTAAAAGGCCAATTCCATTTGTCCCCTCTTGGATAAAATGACAGCTACAGATCAATCACTCTTCACATGAAAGTAAACATGCTACAAAAAAAAAAAAACAAGAAGAATCAAAACTGAAATCCTTGCCTATTCTAAGCATAATTTTATTACACATAGAAACTCAAAACAAAAGAGAAAAACCAAGTTTTCCCTCATAGACATGCATTTTGTGCTATTATACAACAGTATCAGGATGTAAAATAAATAAGTTACATCAAATAATAGTCATGAATCTTACCTTTACATATGGACAGCACTTAATTAAGTTCCATATATTTTCTATTCTCTCACATCATTCCTGTTACAATTTTTTGAAATTAAATCCAATTAAGTACAGTGTCAAAGGTTCTTTTCATAAATATATACAATAAGACTAGTATACACAGCATAAAGCTTCTTATTATACTACCACTTAATTTTTTTCCACTAAAAATAATGCAAAAGTAAAAGGGAGTTAAATTATCTCATTTCGGTAATTTGAAAATAATGTCCTGAATTGCTGAACCTCTGTAGAAACATGGACATTAGCTGTGAGAATTATAATATCATGATCAAACCAAGCAGAATATGTACAATGAAAAAAAAAGATCCTCTATTAATGCGTATCTAATCACACCACCATATCACATATTAGATAAATCCGCATTAATACAGGTACCATAATAAAACTACGGCCTCTAATAAAGAAACCCAAATTCCCTGGAAAAACAGTATACAACTCATTTTGTCACTCTCAAAATTCCAGAGAGATTAGCACCTTCTCTGAAATCAAAGTGCAGAACTGTGAAAGTGTTAAAAATTCTCCAGTAATATGTCAACCTACTCATAAATCAAAAGGAGGGGAAGGGGCTTTAGATGGTATGTAGATTTCATTTTATTACAAAAGCTCCAGTTTAACAGTTATTTTCAGCCAATAAAAGTCAAAAGGTAAAGCATTGTTAAAGTGGCTGGTACTGACTCTGAGGCTTTACTTCTTAACTGAAATGCTACTTGAGTATTGCTCCCTTAAATTATTAATTTATGAGTTTTGCTTAGTCTCCTCCTAAGGCAAGGCAGTTCTAGCCCCAGGTATGTTGAATGCATGTAAATAAACAGAAAGCTTTTATAATGGTCCTATAATTCACTAAACATAATCAACAACCCTTTTTAATGAATGTTGAATGTACAACCCTATGAACCAACTTTATATAAACAGACTATATCATTTAAAGAATCTGTAAGATCCTATAGGTAGTAAATGAACAAATTCAGAAAAATTAAACATAGGCTGATTACTCTTCACTGATCTAACAAAATTAATGCTTAAAACAGAATCAAAGTGCTGATGGGACTATGAAGAGTTGTGTTCACTTTTGAAGAAATCTAAGAGAAAGTGTCACAAACTGTGAGAAAATGTATTTGTAATATTGCTTTTCATCTACCACAGGATGGCTGCCAAAAAAAAAAAATCAGGTAATGTATTTTTAATATGCAGGATATTTAACTAGATATTTTAGTTTACTACTGAAAGAGAGCAGCATATTAAAATCAATTTTAGTCAACTTTAATTTATGCAAAGCTTGATTGTGAGCAATAGCTGCTAAAAGGATGCAACATTGTTGATTCATATATAAGCATTTTACTTGACTACATTGGATAATAGCAGTGCTCCTAAAGGAGTATAAAAAGCAAAGTGATTAGCAGTCATTACTGTTAATTAGTGTTCACATTACATTCCTTGGGATGAATCTCCTTTAAGTTGAATACACGGAAAGTTTATTTTTGAAGGTTTGCCAAATCTTGCCTAGGTAAGTACTGAACTAAGCCGTCAACTACCAGCAAGCAGAATGAAAAACAGGGACGGATCAGCATCCAATTAGTATGTCTAAGTTTTTAAACAGGAAAAGGGTTGAGGGGAATGAGTAAAACTGGAAACTCATACTTCACATTTTGCAATCTCACTGATAAAAGGAGGAAATGTGTGTTTATCAAACTTGCTGTGAGTGCACAGTTCATTTGGAGTCCTGTAAACAATCGCCTGGCTGCCCCACTTCCAAATGCATGTGAAAATCTTGGAGATTCAGAGCATCATATTCAGCAAGCAAGGTCACTCTAGTGATGCCCTGGAAATGGGAAATTAGGAAAACGTGGCAATCAGAGGTTTAGGATTGACCAGAAAAAGCCCTGAGGCTGGATTACCATCTTTCACCACCAGTCAGACTGTCTCTGCTTATTCAGTATTAATACAACAGGACTGCAAGTGAATGAAAATAACTCTATGTACCTAACTGTGACACTGGCTTTCTTGTTTAGAAAATGATAGATATTTGTCACAGCAATAAAATAAAATAATCTCTCACATACAAGCTCTCAAGAATCAACTCTGAAAGAAAAACAGGCTCCTCATGAACCTTCAAAAAGGACCTGTGGAACGGCTGACATCCTGTTGATTTGATAATCAATAGGAAAGATTTCCTTTCCCCCAATACCATTCAGTGCATTTTTAAGTAGATGCCAAATCTTCAACAAGGAAGCTTCAAAAGCAATATATCTTCATTAGAGAAAAACACCAATGAGCTAAATGAGCAAAAATTATACTCTTAGTTCTGCCCACAGACTTAAAATATATCCTACAGATATTTTTCTATGCATGTACTTACACAAATGCATTGCAGAAAAATGTTATTATAGCATACACAGTATTCCCTAATCTGTTTCCTTCCCTTAAGAATATATACAGACATATTTCTGCAAGTTCACTTTTAATGCCATACAGCATCCCACTGTATAGACACGTCATAATTTACATTGCCAATGATTTCTAAATTTTCAAGTATATTTTAAATTATTTCCTTAGTTATAAATTTCCCAAAGCAGAAATGCTTATTACAGGAGTGTATTTTTTTGTGTCTGATGAGTTTTGCCAAATTACCATCCAGAAATATTGAACCAATTTACAGGGCTGCTAGCAGTACATAAGGGTATCTGTTTCTTCAAAACCATTATTATTTCTTATTTCTGTCAAAGTGATATTCGCGTTTTCGAGTTAGTAAAGTTAAAAATTCTTTTTTTTTGGTCATCTGAATGTATTTCTCTGTGAAATGCCTGTTCATACCCTTAGCCCATATCTCTATTTGGAGACATGCTTTTTATAATAATATCCAAAAATTAGTGAGGAATTCCCCCATTGAATATTAATCCCACCAATAAGAGATTATTTTAAAGAAGAGATATTAATTGTATGGGCATTAAAATATCCTATTAAGGTTGGTAACTTTACATGAACCTATATTATATCATTAGATTATAGAACAAGACTTCCCAACTTATCCAAAAAGAAAAAGAAAAATTAAAAACTGAACTGGGATTGTAAATATATCTCTGAAGCTATGTTTGCTTTCTATAAATGGAAAAACTTATGATACTAAGTTGGCATCATCAGCAATGTTTTGTTGTTCTTTTTACTGTTCTGTTATTCCAAGGAACAATTATGAGCATATTAAAATTGGAATTGTTTTATTAGCTATTATAAGTCAAGAAAGGAGACTGTAACTATGGATGATAGACAAGTTCCTCATGCTATTATCTTAAATCAAGAATTTAATTAAAATGTGTCACTTTTGAGAAAAGCACTAAGTGTAAGACAAAAATGAAAAATGTCCCCCTCCACCCATCCAAATCAATTCAATTTGGGTCCTCTTCTCACAGAACCATGAAAGTGGCCAATACCCAAATTACTAATTCTTAATACATTTTCAGAAACAAGTTTAGATTAAAATGCAATTTCAAACCACAGATGTTTTTTTTTTCTTTTGCAAACAAATCAGTTTAAAAACTTGCAAAGCTATTACCTAGAACAATGTTTCTCAAACTGTGTTATAAACCACTTTTTTTTTTTACATTTCCAACCCTTCAAAGATAGAAACTTGTAAAACACAACAAAATGAATTAAAATAATAAAATTGTTAAAAGATACAAAACACAAGGTCAAATTTTTATTATTAGATTCAAAGGAAATAAAATTACTCTTTCATATTACTCTAAAAGTTTCTAAATGCTTATTTTCAATTTCTCTCTATATCCTAGCTTGAACAAAACACTTCACGGACTAGCACCAGGCTAATCCCTAGACCACACTTTGAGTAGTAATTATTTAAAATTATTCTGAGAGCTCTGAAACAGGATCAGACACAGATAGATCACTTTGATCCCTGACTTAATAATCCTAACCCCTTATTAAACTATATGCCTTCCCCTCCGCCTCACTGTCAATTTACACATACCTTACTGGTTTATGTATGCAATATATATGTACTGTAATATAGTAATATCTGCATGAATTAACAGAAATGCAATTCTGGGAGGCAGCAGAACATAGTGATTAAAAGTACATGTTCTACCAGTTTTTAGCTGTGTAACCTTGGATGAGTTACTTAACCCCTCTGTATCTCAGTTTACTTATCTGCAAAGGGTTGATGTAAGGATAAAATTAGAATATATGTATATAGAGCTTATAGCAGCACCTAGAAGATAGTGCTACATAAATTGCAATTATAATTACAATAAGACACAGATAATTGAAAGAAAATCACATGGTTCTGGGTTTTCCAGCAATCAATATAAAGAGGAAACTTTAAGTTGCATGATTTACAGTGTTCATGCAATAAAAACTGTCAAATAGTTATGGTAGGGCTAAACTATTACAAATACTAAGTCCCGAGAGAAATTTCACCCTTGTATTGCCATAAAGTTGACAATGTGATATAAAAATTCTTCACACCATCCCTGGAGCAAATACTCAACAAAAAAATGTGAATATTTCTTATGGACAGGACACCATGATGAGCACTGAAGAGTATCCAAATTCGAAAACATTCAGTCCTTGCCCTCATGAGGTTATAAACTAACAGGGAGGATATATTACAAATGCAAATAATTATAGAAAACAAGGCATAATAACTATCTACAGAAGTAAATAATGCCATAGAAATTGTTAAAAACAAAAGCTACACTTGAGGAAATCAAGAGCAATGCCTTGATTACATCCCTATTCTTCTCTCCTTCAACATAAAATATAAAGGCTATTTAGAACAGGCCATGTCCCCAAGCCTATTGTCCCTTCCCTGGGCCCCAACACTTCTTACCTGAAATTTAAGATGCTCTATACTCCCTTTTCTTTTAGATCTTAATGTCTTTCTTGAGAAGTGCACAGCATACTCATCTGCTCTCAGCTTCTACCTCAGGTGACTCTTCACTCTTTGGAAGCCCCAGAAGACCCATCTGATCTCATAGCACATAGCATAGCATATGTTACAAACTCAGGGGACAACTAATTATTGAGTATTCATGAATACTCCCAGGCTACAAGGCTTTCTGA
Organism: Theropithecus gelada; assembly: GCF_003255815.1. NCBI lineage: Eukaryota > Metazoa > Chordata > Mammalia > Primates > Cercopithecidae > Theropithecus > Theropithecus gelada. The sequence continues at coordinate 10,878,293 of NC_037674.1, forward strand.
AAGTGATGGTTAAAATAGTAGCTGTTAAATTTTTGAAAAGAACAGACCACTGTAAGATTATGACAAAAATTTGGCCACCCCGGGCAACATGGTGAAACTTTGCCTCTATAAAAAAATTCAAAAATTAGCCGGCCATGGTTGCATGCACCTGTAGTCCCAGCTATGCAGGATGCTGAGGCAGGAAGATGAACTGAGCCTGGGAGTTCGAGTGTGCAGTGAGCCATGGTCACAGCACCACACCCCAGCCTGGGTGATAGAAAAAGACCCTATCTCAAAAAAAAAAAAAAAAAAGAAAGAAAGAAAGAAAAAAAATTTGTCATCTCCCAGAAAAATTTACACCTACAAAAAATTTGCATAAAATTTCAGAGTTCAAGAATACATCTCCCTTCCAGATTAATAAATCCTATCTTAAAGTAGTGCATTATCCTAGATGAAATCTACTAGTCTGATCCTTATTAGCTTTCTGTGATCAAGCCAAGGATATATGACCACTGAAAATCAGAAGAACTTGGATAGGAGTTAAAGAAGTCACAAAAAATGGCTATCAGGCCAATAAAAATGTTTAAAGAGACAAATACATGAAAGGCTCAAAGGGAAGATCATGGGTTATTTATTAAATGATGATTGTTCTCCCTCACTTCCCCACCTCCCTGCAAAATTATTAGCTAGGAAAGAATCCACAAGAGAACTGGTCTTAAAATAGACCATGGGGCATTTCAATGGCTCCAGAACCAATCTTACGGTACAGAGCACAGAAGAATCAGCAAATTCTGCACAAGAAAGAGAAATAAATGTCTGATAGTTTCTGCCTCTTCTGATTGTCAATGTCTTTTGATAGATATCTATGGGGATCAATATTAGCATAATTTTGTCAAAGTTGGATAGGCTTAATTTTGATAAGTTTAACAACTGCTCATTGAGCACCCACTGTGTATGAGGACACAAAGTGACCACAGGGCTCAGCACTGTATACAAGTAAGTATGACATAATTCTGCTGGTGTTGAGAGTTAATTGCTTTTACATACAGGAGCACAAATGATAGCCCCATTCTACTGCCTCTGAAGATAGAACCGTTTTTTTGTTGTTGTTGTTGTTGTTGTCGTTGTTGTTTTGAGACAGAGTCTCGCTCTGTCGCCCAGGCTGGAGTGCAGTGGCGCAATCTCGCCTCACTGCAAGCTCCACCTCCCAGGTTCACGTCATTCTCCTGCCTCTCAGCCTCATGAGTAGCTGGGACGACAGGCGCCCACCACCACGCCTGGTGTATTTTCAGTAGAGACAGGGTTTCACTGTGTTAGCCAGGATGGTCTCCATCTCCTGACCTCGTGATCCGCCCGCCTGGGCCTCCTAAAGTGCTAGGATTATAGGGGTGAGTCACCATGCCCGGACCCATTTTTTAAATCTTTTAATTCATATACTCCAAAATGTCTGAATTTTCCAAACTTGGTTCATCTAACTTTCACACTTAAGTCCTTGCTTAACGCTTTCTAGAAATGAGTTCATACAAAATACACTGCTTAGATTTTAAAGACAAACATGGAGTTAAAATTCTAAAAGAACATGCCAAAATAAATTTTAATGGGAAAAAAATCACCTATTCGAACCATTGATATCTTTAGGTTAACCCTCTTTATCTCCTTTTGAAATGGCCCATGCCTCAGTTAACTAACATAGGAAACTAGAAAACATTAATTCTACGTGTCTCTTGGAAGGCTGAATTATCTGACTGAAGAAGTCTAAAACAGGCTAAGAATGGCCCAAAATTATAGGCAACAAATGTACAAGGATCAATTCAATCCAGTCCGTAATATAAATTTGCCCCCATTAAAACTTCTTTCACAATTGAACATTTACCATTCGTTTTCTTCTCTGCATTAACTTACTAATAAAGTCAAGAAGAATTACACTCATCTCAATGCCCACTTGTAGCTACCACTTAATATTAATATACTAATGGAATGTTGTATGCAATGAAAAAAATGACTTTACTAGATTATTTTGGAAGCTAGAGAATGAAGAAGACGTGAGGCTAAAATGAGGATGATTGGCTCTCAAATATATTCTTGTTTATTTTCAAAACAGATAAATAAGAAAAGAAGAAAGAAATATCCACATTTTATAGATGGAACAACTGTATTCCAGAGGAGTAGAGTTTAACACAATGCCTGTTATAGTCTAGGAGCTGTATGGCGTTTCATAGGAGATAAAAAGAATGAAATATAATCCCTATTCCTCAAGTTGCTTATAATCTTTAAACAAAACAAAACCCACAAGATAGATTTTTTTAAAATCATATCTTTGTGTATTAAAATAGAGTAAGTACTACAAGGGAGTTAAAATGTGACATGAGGGTTTAAGGAAGGAAGATACTATATTCAGTGGGGTGAATCAAGGAGGAAATCAGGAAAGAGATGCCATGTAAAGGAAGGAGTTGGAAAGGAGAAGTTATTTCTGACTAAAACACAGCACTATTCAGGAAAGGCATGGACCATATGGAGAAGAATGAGTTCTGACAATAGCCTAGTTTAGATGGCACATAGCTTACATGTAGGATAATCTGAGAATAGACAAAAAATAAACTGAAGTCATATTGCAGTGCACCTAGCAGAACGATGCTAAACAACGAATGTCTGATGGAAAGAGAAATGTGATTAAACATACACTTTAGAAATATTCAACTCACAGGAGTTTAAAGGATAAATATAGGGGATGAGAGACTGGAGAAAGACCAGAAGTAAACTTCAAGGGGTCAATTAACTTACAGGTCTAAAGTCAGGTTTAATGTTTATGATTCCCAAAAGGCTATAGAATCCATTATGACTTTATATTTTGCTTCATTTACCAGCATATGTGTAATTGCTTATCAAACAATAATGCAATAATTTGAATTTCATCTATATAAATTATTTGAAAAGATATTAATATCATAGTTTTGCTTATTTCTGTGAATCCACACTAGGTGCTTTTAAGGAATAAGGATAAACTATTTCATTTGATATGCATTTCACATAACTCTATAAAGAAAATTTTAGGCTGGGCGCGGTGGCTCAAGCCTGTAATCCCAGCACTTTGGGAGGCCGAGACGGGCGGATCACGAGGTCAGGAGATCGAGACCATCCTGGCTAACAGGGTGAAACCCCGTCTCTATTAAGAAATACAAAAAACTAGCCGGGCGAGGTGGCGGGCGCCTGTAGTCCCAGCTACTCGGGAGGCTGAGGCAGGAGAATGGCGTGAACCCGGGAGGCGGAGCTTGCAGTGAGCTGAGATCCGGCCACTGCACTCCAGCCTGGACGACAGAGCGAGACTCCGTCTCAAAAAAAAAAAAAGAAAATTTTAAATGATAAAAGAACAATCAAGACCAAAATTTATTAAGAATTGATTCTGATTAAATGAACCCATATTGATATGAAGCATCTTCTATACCATCCTTTACCAGATTAAAGAGATGACAATGACGGGATGCTATAAAATTTAGGATCATAATATCTGTAATGTATAGCTATCATAATTCATTTTGATTACCAATATTGCTCAGTAAAAACTATATAAATTAGCTGTGGAATTGTCAGTTTACAAGGTACTTTATATAGACTCTTTGTCACTATTTATTTAAATACCATCATCAAGTCCAATCAATATCTGTAGAATGTCCCCTTTTCACCTTTCCCCTTGGCATTCCCCAAGTTCAGGTTCTCAAAATCTTTCAGATACCTAGTATCTTCGTTTTTAATTTGAACTCATCTATAGAGTTGCCTATCGCTAATCCATTTCTTGTATTATATTAGTGGTTCACCCTCATGACCATAAGAATTTGTTGAGCAGCAAAAAATACACAATGTAACGGCATAGCATACACATATGTGCCTGTACATATCTATTACATTACACAAAATGATAATTAACCTATGTACAATGCACATTGATATTTTCTATTATATTCTAGGCTCTTGCATTTTTTATAAATAGTTGTCACTCATTAAATTGAGTTTAGAAAATACCACCTCAGGGGCTTTCCACCATCTGAACAATCCTTGACCTAAAATTTAAGACACTCTCTTTTTTAGGTATTAATCAACCATTACAGGCTTATTTTCCACTACTACTCAAACTTTAAACCCTAAATCAAATTGAACACTCTATTTCCCTAATACATTTCATAATTTCCAGGTTACATGACTTTGGCTAAGAACTTCCTTTAATTTTTAACATTCTCTTAGCCATCCTCCAATGCCTGTCATCTGTCAAAATCCAAATAATCTTCAAGGATATTCTAATAGTCTGCTCTCGCACTGCTATAAAGAACTACCTGAGGCTGGGTAGTTTTTAAAGAAAAGAGGTTTAATCAGCTCAGTTTTGCAGGCTGTACAGGCTTCTGCTTCTAGGGAGGCCTCAGGAAACTTACAATCATGGCAGAAGTCAAAAGAAAAGCAAGCACATCTTCACGTGGCCAGCAGGAGAGAGTGAAGAGTGAGGTGCTAAACACTTTCAAACAACCAGATCTCAGGAGAACTCTATCATGAGAACAGCAAGGGGGAAGCCCACCCCCATGAGTCAGTCACTTCTCACCAGGCCCCTACTCCAACATGAGGAATCATAACTTGACATGAGATATGGGTGGGGACACAGAGCCAAACCGTATCAGATATCAAATGTAACTTGCCCATAAGGCCCTTCTGATCCCTCAAACGGGATTTTTTCACCCTCTGAACTTCCATAACCCTTTAATTGCATGCTCTAATGGCAATTGTACCTTGTATTAATTTCTCCGTGTATGTGTCTTATCCTTTTAGGGTCTGTGAGGGCAAAGACTATGTCTCATACATGTTTTTACTTTCCAATACTGGTACATTATAAGCATTGAATTAATGTTTGACAAATGAAAGAATAAGAGGACTAAGAAAAACAGTAGTAGTATAGGTTAAAATTAACAGGAATGTCAAGGTCAACTAAGACATTTATTCAACTCCTCTTTATTCACTCAGTATTGTCCCACATCAGCACATCACAGAACAAGCTCCTATTAAACCATTTCTAATCAAAAAAACAAAACAAAACAAACAAACAAAAAAAACCTCATCACTAAGTATTTATTGATATCTTTTTTTTGATTATTTAATGATTTAGGCACTACAAATCTGCTGACTGAAGATGTTCCCAATTTAAAAGGCAAAGTTGTTTTAAAAATATCAGTTCAGGATCTATTACTGTGAGACCACCAATAAAGTCACATGCTTCAAAACTATACAACAATAAAGAAATAAAGAATTTATGCTTATCGATCTGGATAATGTATTCTCAGTCATTTAATAAGAATATGGCAAGACAAGATAAACTACAGGCCTAGAAATGAAGTAGAAGACTGTAAGACAGAGACCTACACCTAGCATCCCAGACAACACAACTCCAGAAGGAGACAGCTACAAAAGATTTCTTTGAAAATAAACAGTAGCATAGGAAAAGAAACCAAAAAAACAAAAACAAGCAAACTAAAAAAACCAACCAGTCAAAAGGACACAGACACTAGAGATTGAAAATAAAAAGAAAGAAATTTGAAAGAAAAGTCAAAAATACACAACACAATGTAAGATATATAGAGTAGATGATAAGATAGGAAGAAATCCATAGTTTGTAGAAGAGAGGAATATAGGATATAAAAATAAGTCAATTAATAAATTTATAGAGAGGCACTGACTCCAGGAAAAGATAAACACGAAGGGTATATATGTGCATGTGCAATATATACACACAATCACTGATACCAAGTGGAGAAAAGTTCAAGGTTGAAGAGACAGAATGATCATTTTGCCAAAATGAGGGAGTCACATTTTCTAGGCTTTAGGGGGAATTTATAGATGAAGGCTTTGTACCTGTGAAGTTTAGGAACTATAGTAATTGACAAATACGGTACAACATTTTATTTCCAGACAGATCTTCCATCATGTACTTCCTCATGCATGCTTGACTTTATCATCTGAAAGGGCCAGATATGGCACAGCCTCAATAAAGCTGCACCTGGGAGTAAAAATGACACTGGTATGTTCCAATGCCAATTCTTCCTGTTTAGAGTCCAGAATCAATACTAGAAAAGCATTTCTTATGCCAAGGGACCAGGTTTAATGTCCAAAATCTTGGGAACTGAAAGGGCTGGAGGCAAACTGTGCAATTCTGAGGAGCCAGGAGCAATTTGTACAGGGCTGTGTGCCTGTTTAATTAATGCTATGCCTGGGTCCTCCCTGAAAATCTTAAGTCCATCTTACATGTTTCACCCACTCCAAACCCTTCAGATTTGCCATCTCAGGTTTTTCCCTCATGAAGTGAAGTGAAAAGAGATCCACAAAGTAATTTTCCACCATCATCAGGTTTTCTAAAATGCATACACTAAAAATAATTTGAAAGAGTTTCTGCTCAGCATTTTCATAAAGCAGTGTGCAGAAGGAAACTATTCTTGGTACAGTTAGGGGTTACACTGATAGGATGCCTTATTTTGAAAACTTCCACTATGATGTCCATTCCATTTATTATGATATTAAGCTTCTATGTAGAAAACAAAAGACAAAATGAATTTGCCAATGGTTTTATATCACATATCATAGTAACATGGCTCCCCTGTATTAGATAATTACAGTAAATTTTTTTTTTCTTTTTTCTTTTTGAGGCAGAGTCTCGCTCTGTCACCCAGGCTGTGGAGCATAGTGGTGTGATCTCAGGTCACTGCAACCTCTGCCTCCCAAGTTCAAACAATTCTCTCACCTCAGCCTCCTGAATAGCTGGGATTACAAGCACGCACCACCACGCCCAGCTAATTTTTGTATTTTAATACAGACGGGGTTTCCCCATGTTGGCCACACTGGTCTTGAACTCCTAAAAGTGGTCTGCCCGCCTCGGGCTCCTGAAGTGTTGCCATTACAAGGCATAAGCCACTGTGCCCGGCCTAGGTTGGAATAATTTGATACATTTTTTTTTTTTACTAAACTTATTCTTTTAATATTCAATATTCTTTTAAGAGCCTCCATATGTCAGGAACTCTGCTAGGACAGATACAAAAATGAACAGCGCTATCATGTTTTTCAGGTCTCACAATCTAGCAAAAGCGACAGCCACAAAAACAATCCTAATAATGCAATGAGACCCACAGTAGAGTTATAGACAAGCTGCCATGGAACAGAAAGGAGGAAGGTAAATTAGGATAGGTTTCACAAAAGAATATGAGGTGAGAAGGGGTTCTCCAGGAGGACAAAGAGATAAGCATAAAGAAAAGCACAGCCAAAGACTCAGACATGAAAAGCAATCTCCTAGAAACCTAATTAGTTCATTATAACTTGATCCCAGAGGTGCTTGTGTGGGAATAGCAGGATCAGACTAGTAGGATTGCCAGGGCCTCTTCTTAAAGAGCCTTCTGTGTTAGCCTAATGTGTTTGGACTGTATCTTAATCATGGGTCATTTAAGCATTTATACACATCAGCTGCCAACAACTTAGTAGAAGAGGTGGATGGAGCATAGGGCAATACTGAAGGCAAGTTGATTAGGGGGCTCTCACATAGTACAGATGAAAAACCAGTAGTGGTGAGAATGAAGTCAAGGGGTCAGATTTTAGAAGCCATACCAGCATTATCTATAATAGCTGGAGCTATAATGGTGATGGTTGAGGGGGATGGAGTGGAGAAAGAGACTGAGAAAAAATGGAAGTCTCATAATAAGGCCTAGGTTTTGACTTAGATGATGAGGTAAATCATGATACTTTTAATTAAGGAAATACAGAATATGGAACAAGTTTGTGTAGGAAGATAACAAACAAGTTTTGAATTTGTTTAGTTTATACCTGTGGAATATTAAGGTGGAAAAATCATGAGCAACTGAATATACAGGTCCTTAACTACAAGCTCACTGCTTCAGCCTCAATGTCCAACTGTTTTTGAAAAAAAAAAAGAGGATGAGGAAGGAAAAAAGGGAGGAAGGGAGGGAGCGAGGGAAGAGAGAAGAGATTGAAAAAGAAGAATCGGCTGGGTATGGTGGCTAACACCTGTAGTCCCAGCACTTTAGGAGGCCGAAGCAGGCAGATCACCTCAAATCAGGAGTTTGAGAACAGCCTGGACAACATGGCGAAACCCCGTTTCTACTAAAAATACAAAAAAAATAAAAATAAATAGCCAAGTGTGGTTGCGGGCAACTGTAATCCCAGCTACTCAGGAGGCTGAAGCAGGAGAACTGCTTGAACCTGGGAAGCGGAGGTTGCAGTGAGCTGAGATTGTGCCATTGCGCTCTAGCCTGGGTGACAAGAGCCACACTCAGTCTCAAAAAAAAAAAAAAAAAAAAAAAAAGAATCATCTAGGATGGTTTCCAAGTTGAAACCTACACATTTTTAGGAAACACGTTACTCTTTGCCCCCCTACCAGAGTTCACCCTTCTACAGGCAACAGCCTGATCTATATTTGGAGATTAACCTTCCTTTACTCCTAGGAAACATATTCCCAGTAATCATGATTCCATCTCTTAGTTTAGGAATGACACACAATCTAGGCCTACCCAATCAAAGTCATCTTCTCCCAACCACAACTGACTCGTGAATGTGTTACATGTCAGATCAGTTAGATTCCCCTTTAAGCTGTTTAAAATGAAAACTGGGCCGGGTACGGTGACTCAAGCCTGTAATCCCAGCACTTTGGGAGGGTGGATCACGAGGTCAGGAGATCAAGACCATCCTGGCTAACACAGTGAAACCCCGTCTCTACTAAAAAAAAAAATACAAAAAACTAGCCGGGCGAGGTGGCGGGCGCCTGCAGTCCCAGCTACTTGGGAGGCTGAGGCAGGAGAATGGCGTAAACCCGGGAGGCGGAGCTTGCAGCGAGCTGAGATCCGGCCACTGCACTCCAGCCTGGGCGACAGAGCGAGACTCCGTCTCAAAAAAAAAAAATAAATAAATAAATAAATAAAATAAAATAAAATGAAAACTGGAGCTTTTCCTACTATATTTTAGCCAAGAAGCATACAACTGGGAGCCATCCTCTAATTACAAGGTCCTGACTGAGACGAGAGTCTACAGAAAGTAGAGGTAAGAGAGAAACAGAAAACAAAACAAAACAAAACAAAAAAATCTTGACTTTGATTATAAAATTTGTGTCCTATATCTAGTTATTTTGAAGCTAAACTTACCATTAGATTGCTGTCAATAAAAAAAAAATTTTTAGTTATTTTTATTATTAAATTTATTTATGTATTTAATATTTATTAAAATTTTGATCCCTCAATTATTACTGTCAATAATAAACAGAAGGAAAGAACCAATGAAAAAGGATTTCAATTAATTTATTAAGTTAGAAAGCAGATAAAGAAGGAACGATGACTGATCAGTCAGCAGAAACAGCCATGATCTACTGTTTGCATGGAAGAGAACAGAGCCAAGAAAGGAACCAAACTAGGCCACACTATCCTGAACTCCAGGAATAACAAATATGAGATGTGGGGTTGTGAAAATTCTAGAGTCAAAAGCATTCACAGTCAGCTTTCCTCTTGTATTATTCTTGGATATGAAAAGGCAACCAAAACATTAAAGAAAAGTCTACGACATGAAAGAGAAGAAAACTAAGAAAAAAAAATCTCAAAGAAAACACCAGTATCAGCCGGGAGCGGTGGCTCACGCCTGTAATCCCAACACTTTGGGAGGCCAAGGTGGATGGACCACCTGAGGTTGGGAGTTTGAGACCAGCCTGACCAACATGGATAAACCCCATCTCTACTAAAAATACAAAATTAGCCAGGTGTGGTGGCACATGTCTGTAATCCCAGCTACTCGGGATGCTGAGGCAGGAGAATTGCTTGAACCCGGGAGGCGGAGGTTGTGGTGAGCCAAGATTGTGCCATTGCACTCTAGCCTGGGCGACAAGAGCGAAACTCTGTCTCAAATAAAAAAAAAAAAAGAAAGAAAACACCAATATTTCAGGAAACGAAAGATAATATTTAAAATCTCTGTTTGTATTTTAAGAGGATATAGGGATGTTACATCTATAGATAGAAAAATAAGTTGTTATTAAAAAACAATGGACAAACAAGAAAAGTTCTTGACTACTGAAAATATGGCAAAAATTTAAAAAATTTAGCAAGAAAGTAGGGAAATTTAAAAAGGAAATCTCACAGAATATACGACAAAAAGACACTGAGATAGAAAATACATTTAAAAAAAGACAGACATGAAGATTCACTCTAGAAGGTTTCATGTCTGACTAGTGAGAGTGTCAGCAAAAGGGAACAGAGAAAATCAAAAGGAACAAATTATCAAACAACTAGTGGAAGAACCATCCTTACACTGCAATTCTATTGGCTTTGCAATATGTTGTGTATCAGATTTGACATCAAGTTTTCTCCCGTCAAAAAAATAAAAATGGCTATGGCAGTTTTAGGTCTCACATCCACACATCTCTCCGCACAGAAGGAGAAGAGCTTATCTTCTGCCAACTACCCAACATTCTAGGCTTCATTCTATTAGGACAAACATAGGTTAACAAAACCACCTCTGATTCAATCACAGTGGCCAGAAGAATGCCATGTTCTGACTGGCTATCACCTGGATTACATGCCTATGCCCAAACCATCAATCAGAGACAGAGGACAAGGAATGTATCACTACTCAATAGGGATTTAGGGAAGGGATGCGGGAGAAACAACACTCAATACAGCATTACTGTGATATTTCAGTACACCAAGCATGAAGACACATCATAAAAGTTAACAGAGAAGAAAAACAGACCACCTAAAAGGGAACAACAATCACACCAGTATCTGCAAAAGGCTAGAGAACCATGGGGCAATGCTGTCTATGATTTGAGGGAAAAATGACTTTCAACTTAAAGTCCTAAATTCAACCAAATCAATAAAATATGAGGGCAGAACAGGAACATTTTCAAAATGGAAAGATTCCAAAGTCCCCTAAGGCAGTATCTTAAATATAGATTATACTGAAACTAAGGAATAAATCAAGAAAAAGGAAGACATCAGATCCAGAAAGTAGCTCCAACCCAATAGAACAGAAAGAATATAATCCCTACATATAGTTCCTATAGAGATATAGTGCTTATATGTATCTTTCTGTAACTATTACACTGCTCGTGTGACTTAAAACAGACAGAATTGGAAATTACTATATTTTCAGGAAAAATACAGTTATCTATTAAACTAAACTAGATAAGAATTGAAGTTACATTTTAACAGTAAAGAAATTCTAAAGAATAAAAGATTAGCCACATGAAAAATATTTTGCAAACCTTGAGATACATACCTCTAGCTGTCAGAGTCACCTGATAATTTATGAGACAAAGGCTTATTACATTTCTCTTAGGTGTCATAATTTCTACAAAATAGTTATGAAACTTGTAACTCTCTAAGTTCTTCCAAGTCTTTCCTACTTCTTTTCAGCAATTAGTAAATTAAACTCTTTGCAAAAAGGAACATCTATTCAAAAATTAGTTTTAATATTTGTGGGGAAAATGTTACAAAAACAAGACTTACATGTGAAAGCTGCAAAGCTGTAACTGGTTATAAATAAATGTATACAATGAAAATAAATCTAAATGCTTTCCATACTCCATTAATATTCAAAGGATTAAAAAATGCAGTTCTTTCTTTTTCTTAGAACAAGTAAAGACTAACTTGAAAAATTATAGCTTTTCTAGATTCGTTTTTTCCATAATTACTCAGTTATTCATCAGAATATGTAAGACCTCTATTGGAATCTTTGCAACAGTGTTTCATAAATGAATTTAACTATAAAAGCCTAGTTATACAATCACTTCCATAAAAGCAATATATTTCTGATATTTATGTCCTTAAAATATCCTATAGTAAAATTAATATTTCTACACAGGAAAAGAAGGAACTATTTAGTCCCAGACAACTTGATAACATATCTTTCAACTATAATTATCATGTACAAACTTCCAAAGCATAAGTTGTCAAGATTTTAACATTAGCGTTAATTTATGTCATAACTGATGGTTACCATAAAGATAATAATGGCAAAGCATCCATTTCTCCAAAGACAGCATGGATGGAAAGGAAAATTTCTTCTTAATTATTGCTAATCTGTCCATTTTTAATTAAATTTATTATTAATAGTAACTTATTATCTCTCTCTTTCTTGCAGGGCTGTTATCACAGAGTTTCTCCAAAGTGATCAAGCTTGTGATTTTTAAGCAACCCAATTACTTCAGTGTGAGTCTCATCATTTTATAATATTGGTTTATATAAAAACGTAATGCCCAAATTCTTTGTACTATGAGAAAGAAATTTTGAAAATGCAGGATTCGCACTCAGTATTTCACACTTCAACGTGAACACTGTCAAGATCATAATTGCACCCTTTTGGAGATATGACCACTAAAAGTAGGATTCTTTTAAGCCTTCTACCTTGTTTGATAATGAAAATGTTTATCAGCATGTATCTTCCCAAAGGGAAGAAAGCAGATCTCTGTGATTGCCTTTCAAAAGTATCTACTTCTTATGCCATCCATAACTAAGCAGAAAATTTTGGTACTCCTCTAAGAGTTTTTCCTATCAGTTTCTTTTTAGAATAAAAATAAAAATGTTCTGACATACAAAATAAGAACTATTGTAGTCAAATTTTAAAAGAATTTCAGTGCTTCATATATTTTTCAAATCAAGAGCCTTAATTAACTTTTGATTTGTATGAAAGTCAAAGTATGTGGTTTAAGTAGTTACTTGAAACTAGAAAATTTTCATGACAGAGGTTCATGAGATAACTTCTGAAAAAACTGAACTTCTCTCAAGAGTGAGAAAGTGAAATGCAATGTCCCTTTGTAAAGGAAGGGACAGAAATCTTTCCTTCCCCTTGTGAAAAATAGTAAGACATCAAGAAATACTGGCTTGAATATCCTACTTCATCAAATCTGCCTTATAGGAATCGATTGTAACTGAATAAAAATTCATACTTAGAAGAATACTGAACTGTATTCAAATAGTTGGCTATCAATAAAAATGAAAAGATAATTGCTTAATATAAAATCATCCTTATTAATTACCATTTACTGAGTATAGTAACTATTAGATATATGAGACCAAATATACCCTCCTAGAAATTAATGAGTGCAAAATGGCTGCCAAACTCTTACATACTGTGACTTATACATTAAATTCATACCTGTTCCAACAGATTTAAGCAAGGTTCAATCTCTCATTTTTTTTATGTCTACTTGTTAGCTTATCAGAAATGTCTTGCTTGACCACCATATGTAGCACTACCTCCACAGCTATGTCCTGCCATCATGTGCTATCTGATTCTGCTTCATTTTTCTTCATAGTACTGTTCACTATCAAGCATGTTATTTGTTTATTGCCTGTCCTCTTCCACTAGAAAGTGAGCTCCATTAGCATAGGCCTTTAACTTATATGTTCACTGTTCTATCCCCAGTGTCTAGCACTATATGCCAGGCATATAGTAGACATTCAAAAAATATTTGTTAATAAAGAAATTAAATGGCCATCAGCTCTAATCTTTCTTTTCCTTAGGAATAGAAAACTTAGTTTAATATCATTTGATAATCCTGGATGCCAAACTATACAAAAAGTCTTATTTTTAAATATCATTTAATATAAAGGCATACTCACCATTTGGAGCTTTTTTATAACCAAAAAAAGACAAAATATCCTTTTAAAGAATAGTTGGGCTACTAACAATTGGAAATTATGAATTTCTAAATAATTTGGCAAATGTAATTTCTTAAATTACACACTAAATTCACGATACTTAATTGGTTACTCTGCATACCTTAACAAGTTTCAAAAGCTCATAGAGATCTTCAACCTCATCACCTTCACATTTGGTGTATACTTGTCTTGTATCCAAGCTCCTTCCTCTTATGGTTCGGCGATAGAGGGGAAGAGCCATTGCTTCTGCATACAAGTCAATGGCATGGTGTCCCACTGTCTGATACATGTAGCTATCCAGTTCATCAGACCCCACTGCAACAATTAAAATGGAAATAATTAGCAAAAGAGAGTGAAAAAGAAAGTGGATTTGAAAGCCCATCCAGGTTTTACTGCTTGAAGAGTAGTCGACACAGAACTTTAAAGCTTGCTATATTTCTCTGCATTTATGTAGTGAAATAAAAACGTAAGAATTGTACATTTGTCTGTAGTTGCATCTAGTTCATATCACCCCTAATAATCTCTACTACTAATTACAAATACAAATGTATTAATACATAAATCTGTTATACCATATATGGCAAACATTTAAAGACTAATGTATCTAATAAATTTTGATTAGTTTATTCAGTTAAAGATTTTTATTACATAAATGTTTTTACAAATCATTCAAGGTTATTCACAAAGTCATCTAGACTTGTAGAAAAAACCTTTCTTAATTAAATATCTACTTAGTAAGTGACAAATATTGGTAAGAAAAATTTCAGATTATTTTGTTATATTTTATATTCAGATATTCAGTACCTAATAATAAAATATGTAAATAGACATAAATTCAATATTGTTAGAGCATTAGAGCAGTTTCAAATGTGCATAGAAGCATGATATCTTAAGCTAATCAATAATATAATCAGTGGTTGTCACAAGATTCCACAAATATCAATATGAGTAAAATATTCAAAACATGAGTCACATCAGAGCTTTGGGTGATATAAATGAACTTAGAAATATACTGGAATAGACCTTTTGATCTCGTAACCTTACTTTTCAGAAAAAGAATCATGAATATATACAAAGATTATTTGCAAAGATATTTGTCACATTATTTAAAATAGACTAGAAATTATAGTATATTCATATAATAAAGTACTATGTAGCCACTAATATAATGTTGAAGAACATTTTCTAAAGTATGTTCTGTGGCATACAAATCCCGTAAGATATTAATAGGTATGGGATGATAAAAAGATTTAAGGTTAAAGAAGTTTAGGAAACATGGGGATAAAAAGCGTTAAATGGATGTCTGTGGCGTAAATCTTCCTAGGCTAATATGCTTTCAGGTACTCCAATAAGAGAATATGAACTATCTCTCAAATTTATCTACCCACAGAACACTTAAATTTAAAGGGGGTATCTGTGTTCTAAAGACATACAGGAAATGCTATTGTAGAATAATATTTAATGACATGGAAAATGTTCACAAAATGCTATTAAGTAAAAAAAAAAAAAAAAAGAAAAATTACAAAATAATTATTTTGACATATACCTATGTGTGTATGTATGAATATAAGCCAAACCGGTCCAGGCTTTCCATTAAATGTGAAAATTTCCTAGGAATGAAAAATGATAGTGCAAGGACCCCTTCAACAATCAAAATCATCAAAATGTGCTACCCTATTTTGGCTCACAGGTTTCTGAACTCACACATGATTAGACTGGCTTCCTTCAGAATATTACTCACATTGTTGTTATAAAGGTTTCTACTCCTGGTCCCAGTAGGAAGTAGAGAACATAGCCAAAGACCTAAAAACCTTTCGGCCTTCTCTTGTCTCAAAGTTAGACTGGATCTTTAAAAATATTCATTTTAAAGGATATTGATACAATAAAATCAATTTATTCAAAGAAATTTGGGCTTCTTGGCAAGAAACATTCTGATGTTAGCATAATAAGTAAAACATTTCACTGGCTTCAAAAACCTAGAAGATAATTTTCTTTAAGGCTCCATTTAGTCCTAACCACATTGTAACTTTGATTAATGGAAGCTACACAGCAACAATAGTGTGAGATCAAATAAAACCAAAGGCTCCCCTGTTGCCTGAAGCAACTCAATTAACATGCCACAAAAGTTCCTACTACAAATCTAAAGAGATGGTTTTGTGAATTTTATGACAAGTTCACATTATCCCCATTGATGGGTATAAATTCCTTTTCAGACCACCCATTGAAAACCCGTAACTTTGCTGGACATTGCAGTCATCTCTACCAGTTATTCCTCACTAAGGTTTCTTTTACAACACTTGTAAGGGGAAAATAAGTCATTCAGTGAATTGTTCAATAATTCCCAATGTCCTGCTGATTCTCATCAAGATTAACTAAACCATCTCCATCTACCAACCCACAGCCATCTGCTTTCTTCCACAACAATTACTATTGTTTCAACTGCCTTTTTCCAGGCTTTTTACTTCAGAATATTCTAATTCCATTTACTATTAAATTTTTTCTCATTAACAATATTCTAAATAAGTGTCTCTATTGTGAGAGGTATAATTTTTATTTTTATTGTATTTATGTATTTATATATATATTTTTTGAGACGGAGTCTCACTCTGTCGCCCAGGCTGGAGTGCAGTGGTGCAATCTCAGCTCACTGCAAGCTCCACCTCCCGGGTTCACGCCATTCTCCTGCCTCAGCCTCCCCAACAGCTGGGACTAGAGGCGCCCGCCACTATGCCCGGCTAATTTTAATATTTTCAGTAGAGACGGGGTTTCACCATGTTAGCCAGGATGGTCCCGATCTCCTGACCTTGTGATCCGCCCGCCTCGGCCTCCCAAAGTGCTGGGATTACAGGTGTGAGCCACCGCGCCCAGCCTTGGAGAGGTATAATTTAAAGATACACTTTGCTTGTCATTTTACCACCCTGCCAGTGAACCGTGGACACAAGGAAGATTATACATTAATGATTCTGTACCAGGTAAGTAAAATAATTCATGTGAAAGCTGAAGACAAGATAGAAACTCCAGTGATGGAAATGACAGTATACTATGTAGGTATTATATACTATATAAACATCTGCTTTTTAACTTCACAAGATAGCTTAAAAGTCCCAGTTGCCTCCCTGGCCACAAGGGATAAGGGAGTTTCTTTCCTTTGGTAAACCTGACAGGAGATTCTGCTTCCTCTTTTATAATACAGAAGTTAGAGTGCAGTTCCTACTCATTCTCAAAGAATTTTCTCTTTCTTAAAGTTGGAACTTCTTTAAAAAACTTCACTTCTAAAAAACCATCTGCTACTCATCAATTGCAGCACAAAATCCAAGCATGTGCATTTACCTATGACTCTCTGTGGGACCTTTCCATTTCTTCCTATAAAATATTTCTAACCTCTGTCTTTCCACACAACTTCCAGCATTACTTACGTCTTAATCACAGAAGAAAAGAAAATTCAAATATCTGAGTGAAATAACTGCTTACTATTCCAGGGCTAATTCAAATTAGTTCATTATGCACCTGTCCACCAATCAACTTTGCATGAACTCCTACCAGAGGCATAGAGCTGTTCTAAGCAATGAGGAGCAATAAAAGGAAGATAGAAGATATGATCTCTCCTCTCAAAAAGCTTATAATCAATCTATTTAGAGATATAAAACAAGTATTTAGCTAGATTCCAATTCAGCTAAATTTACAGAATGCCTACTTCACGACAGGAACTATAACCAATGTTCTCACATATACTACTCATTTAATTAATCTTAAAATAACAGTAGTGCAAAAAGATGGAGCCTGGAAAGAAGTAAAAGAGAGAATAAAAAGATCTTAGTAGAAGAGTCCTGTGAGAAGCAGTAATACAAAAGTCACACAAGTGCTAATCTTTGCTCCCTCTTACATTTTAGCAGTTAATATCTTTTAGTTTCATAGGTATAACACAAGAGC
The DNA here is from genome assembly GCF_003255815.1 of Theropithecus gelada. Lineage (NCBI taxonomy): Eukaryota > Metazoa > Chordata > Mammalia > Primates > Cercopithecidae > Theropithecus > Theropithecus gelada. The sequence continues at coordinate 10,895,875 of NC_037674.1, forward strand.
ATTAAAAAGCAAATTGGTGAATATATTTCTTTTGTCAAAAGCTATAACTGGGGATATTTCATTGGGGAAAAAAATGAAAAAAGTAGCCAATATGAGGTCTGTGAATTTTATGTAGATGCCCTTGTTACTACAGACAAATGAAAAGTGGAAATGCATTGCTTTTTGCTTCTCTCAAGTCTCACATCTCTGGCTTCCATCTAAAATAGGTAAACTGTATCTTTTTTTTTTTTTTTTTGAGACGGAGTCTCGCTGTGTCTCCCAAGCTGGAGTGCAGTGGCGCCATCTCGGCTCACTGCAAGCTCCACCTCCTGAGTTCACGCCATTCTCCTGCCTCAGCCTCCCGAGGAGCTGGGACTACAGGTGCCTAATAACATTAATATATCATTTATCAATATATGTCTTACTTCTCAAGCCCCTTGAGGCATGAGACTATATCTTATCTACCTCTATGCTGCCTACAGTACTTGGAAATGTGGTGGGGTAAAATGGCAGTGTACTTTGAAGTAAGAAGGTTCAAGTCTTAGCTCTACAAGTTTGTGCTAGTTTACTTCAGACAAACTCTAAGCTTCAGGATCCCTGTCTGTTAAGATTAATAATGCATCTCTATAGAAGTTGGTTATGAGAATTAAAAAATAAGTGAAGATAATGCTAAGTTCTACGTGGAACCTAGCATCTAAAGGGTGCTTAATATATATTGGTTCTTTTTTTTTCGTCTTTGTATGGTATACCTGTACAATGTAATTATGAAGTTGGAGTTTCATTCATTTAGGCAACTTCCCAATAAAGGCATGTACTTACCTTGGTTTTCAGCTGGTCTCAGATTTGCTAAAGCAACGATCTGATGCCCAGCAGCAATGCACTGCATCATATTATAGCAGCTGTCCTTCCCACCACTAAAAAATAAATCAACAGAGAGACAAATATCAAGCTACTGACCATTATTCAACATAAAATCACTAGATATCAAAACAGAACATATTATTTACTCGACTTTTCAGAATATATTACAATGCAAAAAAAACATTAATTTCTAAATCATAAACAAACTGAGCAACCTGAATGCCCAGGGCTGCTATACACAGGAGCTTAAGAAACTATATGCCTTTATAAAAAGAATATTCTAAATAAAATATGGTAACTTTTTGCTTTGTGATAGCAAATATATATATTGAAGTGCTTTGCAAATAGAAAATTTCAATTTACATCCCAGCTAAACATTTATTATATAATTATATATTTCATATATATATTCCATCTAAGGAATATACATAATATATATTATTCCACTTAAGGAATATATATATAAAATAATTTCACAGAAATTATTGAAAAAGCAAAAAAAAAAAAAAAGATTCTTTATGAGAAAGTAAAAAAAATAAATTCTGCTCCACCATAAGAAATCTAAGAAATAGCTATCATCAGCAATTAAAGGACCAAATTAAAGATTTGAGTACCTATCTAATGACAAAGTTTGACACACTTGGTGGGTTCAAATTCTGCAGAGATAAAAAACAAGATGCTGACTTACACTGATGACGTGAAACATCAGCACTATCAGCACTTCAGCCATCACCACACTTACATACATACATATGTTATACACATACACATTTTATATATATATATGATGGCAGCAGAACATGGCTTGAGCTATAAATCTAGTAACACATTGAAAGGAACTTCTAAATTCTGGTTCTAAATCTACCTAAGGCAGAGGCATATCACTTAGTAAAGACAAGTAGTAGCTCATCTGTAATATGGCTGAATGGCAATCTATATGCCATTGTGGTTTAATATTCTCCTAATTCCCACTATCATTTCTCATTGCCTCTCTCCCTTTTATATTTCTTTTCCTCCTGTTTCCCTTCTTTCCAATATTTGCTTAAGGTCTGCAAATGTGCCCCCAGGCAATGTTTAGACCTCTTCATAGCTCAAGAAACTGAGGACCCCAGAAACTGGCCCTGTTGCCTTTTATCTTAGTTTTCAACATTTTCTGCCTCTTCCACCCTCCCATCAATAACAACTCTCATTCCAAAACTTCTCAAGTGGAAGGAGAGTGCAAGGGCCAAAGTAAAGTTTTAAAAAGTCCATTCTTCCTCTCTTCAGATTCCGTATCCCCGTAAGTAGGTCTTCCACAGCTTCCCGTATCGAACCTTACTGCTCTGTTTCCCCAGGCTAAAAAGATATGACTAATTGTTTCAGATATTAAAGACTGAAGGGTGTGCATCCAGAATCAGAATTGAGTCTTACAATTCATTTTGAAATACGCTAACATTTCAAACATGGTTTTCAGTAGTATTTACCAAACTGTGTTCTATGGAACACTGGTGTCCAACAAAATACTAACCAATTACTCTAAAAAAAGGTTTTGAATATTAGACAAGCTTGGGAAATGCAGAGTACCTTACTGTCCTCTTAGAACTCCATTAAGTACACATGTATGTTATGGGAGAGGTCTTACAGATCTATTTTAGTTTCCAATTCTGGGATACTAAGCTAAGTTATTAAATGTGCTTAGGTTTGCATACTTCATACAAAAATTAGTGAATGGTCCGCCTGGATAATCCTCAAAACAACATTCAACTATAAAATTCAAAGACCCATTTATTTATTAGAAAAATAATGTTCCATGAGAGCACATGGACACAGGGAGGGGAACATCACACACCGGGCCCTGTGGGGGGTTGGGGCTAGGGGAGGGCTAATGTTAGGAGAAATACCTAATGTAGGTGATGGGTTGATGGATGCAGCAAACCACCACGGCACGTGTATACCTATGTAAAAAAATGCACGTTCTGCACATGTAACCCAGAACTTAAAGTATAATAAAAAAATTAATTAAAAAAGGAAAATAATGTTCTCATAAAGATATGTAAGAATCCCAGTTTCACTTATTCACTTACAATACATAATTATATATAATGCGTATATATAGAATACATAGCATCTATATCATAAGCATATAGGTAAGTGCTTATGTATTCATACTTACAGCATATGTCCTTACAGCTCTTACACTTCAGCAAGAATTTTCCAACATTGCTTTTTTAGCAAATTTTTTTTTTTATTATAAAGCAACATATGTACATTACAGGTTATTTAGTATAACTGACTCTACCAATCTTCTCTCCTCCCCTCTAATACTTCTAAGTCTTTGGTTGTTGTGCTTTACTTTAATCACTAAACTTTTGAAAAACGATGTAAATTTGAATTATTCACTTCCTGGGGTACTTTTAATTCTAAAATGAGACACAATGGTTAAAACCTAATCATTTATTTTACAGAGGACATTTACTGAAAAACAATAATTATTGTGACATTATGGTCTAGTCTCCTAAAAATCACACTGAAGGAAAGGGAACTGGAATATTTCAGACACTGTAGTAGGTTTGAAATGTCATATCAAGTCCTTAATAGGACAATGCTTAACCAGCCAGTATTAGTTACCTAAGGGACTTAACGAAAACGTTTATGAAATCTTCAATTGGATTACAAAAGCAAACGCATAGTTGTACTGTATCCAAGACACTCTACAGGGCAAAATCTCATGAAACAAATATTTAAAGTAGTCTAAACTAACTTTTTAATGTTGTTAGTGTGTTCCCTTCCGCCTCAGTTTATAGATTGAGTATGGAAATACTTAAGCAGGTTTGGTTTTGGTTTGTCAGTCATAGGACTTATTTAGACACTTAAATTTATGATTTGGTTACTACAGACATCAAACTCCTTTTGGAATACGGAGTATACGGTAAGGTCACTCTAAAGCAATGATGAGAGTCCGAAGCAACAGCAACCGCATCTAGCATAAGACTAGTACAATTCGGTCTCTACCACGAAGAGAGATCTCTGTACTTGAGTGCCCAAAGGCAGACACACACACTTGCCATAAGCAATCCACATCTGTGAAGATGAGGGAAGGGTGGACTTCTTGGGAGGGGCGGAACCAGTTACAACTCGGGAGAAAGCCCAGGCTACGGCGGACCCAGCTGACCAAAGGGAACTACAGAAGAGGATGAAGAAAGCGAGGGGGAAAGGGCGAGGGTTATTAACTGAGTTGGCGGAACAAGGTAGTGGCTCCAAACTTCACGGCTCATTAGAGCTTGAAAAAAAATCAGACGCCGGGCCGCACAGAAGTAATTAAACCAATCCCTCTGGCGGCGGGGCCCAGGCGTCAGTTTTTTTTTTGTTTTTTAATTTCCCAGTTGAATCCAATGGAAATCCAAGTTTGAGGGCTGGAAGACCAGAGAGGCAGCGACGGACGGGGAGGAGGCGCGCAAGCCCAGGACCGAGGCACAAGCGGGCCGGCAATACCGAAGGCTCCGCCTCTTCCTGTGGCTCGGAGGAGCCGCGGAACCCCCAACACGCGGCTCAGGCAGAGACACCCACTCTTTCGGCGCTAGGGGCGGCCGGAAGGGACGAGAGGTTGGCCTGGGAAGAGGGAGGCGGCTCCAGGACCGCATTACCTGATCAGAGCCGCGACCCTCATGCTGGGCGCAGTGCGCGTGCGTGCGGCGGGCGCGTGCGGGGGCGGGAGCCAGGAGGTCTCCGCCGCAGCTCCCGTGACGCACCGCGGGGCCTCGCCCGGGTGTTCGCTCCGCCGCCTGTCCGCGGATCGGTGCTGCGAGCCCCGCGGCTGCCTGCAGGACACCTGAGCGCGGAGGGTGCGGCACGTTGGCACCTTGACCCTGTGACAGGAACACCTCGGCCCAGGAAAGAATGATGTTTAGGCACGGCCTAACCACCTAAGTGAGGGCACTGAAGCTGCCGGGGGAAGGGCAAGCTCCGTGTTGCAGAGCCCAAGCCCGGGGGCGCTGGATTTGTTTTGGTAAGAGGGGCTTTAGCGTCCCAAATGCTGCAAATTGACACACTTATGGACGTGCAAGCGCAGAAGAAATTTGCCCTTCTTCCCCCCATCTCCCGCAGAAACAACTGTACACTTTTGCTTTTTAACGTACATCTCCTCAGTCCTCCAAACCTGTGTCCAGATGTGAAACTGAGATCCCCAGGTGCTGAGGTAATTTTTAAATCTGCGGTTAGCCACCCCCGCCCACCTCTAGGCCCTCTGTGGCTTTGGCTCTTGGTCAAGCTTGTTATTTGACAAGGCCAGGCCGGGCTCTTCACCAAAGAGTAATGGCCTTGCAGAAAGAAAATCTAGCTTCTAAGTTTATTTGCCAAGTATGTATTGAGTGCCTTTCGTGTGCCGGGCACTGTTTTAGACTCTGTGGATACAACCGCAAATAAAACAAAAACCCAGCATTCCCGGCATAGAGCTTAAATGGGGATAGAGAGAACAGACAATATATAGCTTAAAGGTAAACAGTATTATGAAGAGTGAGAAGTGCTGTTAGAAAGGGCGGCGCGTGGAGAGAGAGGAGAGAGGTGGAGAGGCAAATTGCAGAATTAAATAGTGTCTATATAGGCCTTATTGATAAAATGAGAGTTGAGCCAACTTAAGGAGAATTAGCTGTGTATATGATTGGGGTGTGCTCCAGACAAGAAAAAAAAAAAAAAAAAATCAAAGGTTCTAGATGCGTTGTGTGTTTGTGGAAGACTAAGGCAGATCAATGTTGCTGGAGCAGACTGAGCAAAGCAGAGAGTAGTGGAGAGGAAGTTAAGGTGATGGAGGGGAAGGATTATATAGGGTCTTGTAGGTCATTACAGACTTTTGAAGAGGTGTGACTTAAAATTTTAAAAGGATTGCAGTGTTGAGAATACATCTATTAGGAACCTGTTACAGTGTTCCAGTAGAGGGCGGAGCCTAGAATTGGCATGGTGAATTTGGTGAGAAATAAGTGGATTCCAGCTCTATTTTGAAGATAGAGCCAATAGAATCAGATTAGATTTGGGATATATGAGAAAGAAAGTCATGAAGGATGATGCCAAAGGCATGAATTAAGTAAGTTAATATATGTAGGGAACTTAAAATTATGCCAGGTACATAGTAAGCATTCAATTTTATTTTGATGTTCTCAACTCTAATACTCAGTATGGGTGACTGTCTACATATCAGTTTCATCATCTAGAATCATGCAGCTTTAAGATTTTGCAATTATGAATATTTACCAAATGAGTCAAGTATTTAAGAAGTTTGCAGTCTATTTGGGGGAGATAAATACATGAAACACACTTTTAATGATACAGCTCCGATGAGTGGAAGAACACCAGGGCTCTCATCTCACGCCGAATTGGATAAAATGACACAGACACACATGGAGTGGTTTTAAGGAGTGGAGAATTTAATGGGCGAGAAAGAAGGGAGAAGAAAGAAGGAAGACGCCCCGCTGTAGAGACACAGGGAGGTGGGCTCCAAAGCCTAGAGAGGAAACCCCGAGTGCCGCCTTAACAGCCGGTTATATGAGGAGGCTGGAGGAGGCGGTGTCTGATTTGCATAGCGCTCAGGTGATTGGTTATCAGGCATGTCATTCCCGTAGCCCACGGAAAAACTTGGCTCTCCCACCCTAGCCTTTTAATATGCAAATGCAGGTCGCCTTGATGTTCTACAAATATGCAGATATGTGGGGGTGGCCATGTTGCCAGGCACATGTAGGGGCAAGGCCAAGAGGACAAGGTGGCTATCGCCATGTTTGTGTGGACTTAGTTTTTAATGGCTTGCATTTGCATATCAAAGGTTGACAGCCGGGTTCTAAGAGCGGGGGCTTTCCTGCTAGACAAGAAACACTTCTGGAGCTACTTTAAAGGAGACAAAAACTTTCCAAGGACCCCTTTTCCTCTCTATCTGCCTAAAATAATTTTTTACTAAATCCTACAGCAGTAATCCAAGAGAACGTATTTTGAAAGTAACAAGTTATGTAATGCATATGGCAAGAGCCCCCTGAGTCAAACCCACAGGGTAATGCCTGGAATGAGGATGGGACTTGAAAGATGAGCAGAATTGAACCGGAATGGGTGGAACATCCAAACGAAGACAGCAAGACAAGAATGAGAGTGGTGCGTTGAACAACAGTGGGTAGACTAGCTTGACTAGTTTGGAAGGTATAGGGAAAGAAGGAAAAATAAGTTGAATAAATAGGATGAGGCCAGGTTATCCAGGGTCATGGAAAACCAAAATGAGGAATTTCAAAACCAAGCAGGTTCCTGTGGCTACTTGACATCATTTTTCAGGAGATTGTGTGAAATAGCAGTAATGAACATGATGAATGATTTTGATAAAATAGGCACTCCCGAATATGCCAATGGATATCTTTTCCACCAAGGGGTATCTTTTCCTTGCCACTTCCCAAGAGGGATAAAGAGAGAAGATTCAAAGGTTACCTTCCCAAAACTACATCTTTAGGATTGTATTTTGTTTCTCTCTGCACTCTGTATGCTTCATTGTAAGACATCCTCAACAAACAGTGTGTATATCCTGGTATTAAACTGTATGTTATATACAGTGTGTATATCCTGGCATGAAACTGTATGTTAGGAAATATGTTGAGGCCATTCCTCCAAGGTCACCCAGTTATTAGCTTGATGGTGTTGCTTTCCCCCTGGATTCTTCCTAGCACCTTGTATTAAGTATCTCTTCTCCAGGTCCTTTTTACCCCTTGAACAAAATTTCTCTCAGCACCTATTCCCTCCTTTTAAAACTTTCTACCAGAATTATTTAAATTAACGAATGTTTCCGGTTGCCTAATATAACACTGCAACATGTGCTTTATTAAAAATTTTTATATTTCCTCACATTAGTGCCTTTCTCTCAGAATTACCATACAAGGCTCTGTGCTTGAATGTCCTATCAAGGCCACCATAAAAATGGTAGGTTCGATTCATTCTGGTTCAATAGACATATTGGTATTTCTGAAATTAACAGATGTCTGATTGGTCTTGACCCAGCCATCAGAGTTATTCTTAGATTCATACATATTTTTGAAGTTTTTTTTTTTCATAGCTAACTGAACAAAACCAGGGCAATTATTGACCCCTGAAAAACTTGTTAAAAACTAGAGATTTGGCTATGCTCTAACTTTTCCCATTGAGAATCTTTCTTATTTCATTCTAGTCACCGTTCTTTTGCCGAAATTTAAAAACAACACCCAGTTTGTCAGCTACAGGTTTCTGAGAAGCAGATGCCAAGACGGGATTACATGTGCAGGAGATTAGAGAAAATGCCTGTTAAGGACAAAGGGAGACCAGCAAGAGAAGGCAAGGAGACTCCCATTGGAATGCAGAGGGGTGGAAATCTGAAAAAGAATGGGAAGGAAGAATAGGTTGAAAGAACCTGTTTGCAGTGTCATTCTGAGAGACTCAGCCAGGTCAATGGGGAGTCCTAAGCCAAAGTTGTTCATTAGAGGAATTCCAAATTGGTCAGGAATTGCCCAGTTCTAGTATCTCTGCCGTGCTCAGTCATTGTCTGAGAGCAGTGCAGGAAAAACTCAGTCTGGTGCAAACTCAGTGGTGAATCCAAAAGTGCAGTAGATGGAGACTGTAAGTCAGTTCATAATAACGTTCATGGTGTCGCTTCATGATTTCTGTCAACCTCTCTAGGATAAACTTAGGGAAGGGAAGTTAATAGGACAAACTCTCATCGCAGGTGGTCTGGGACCACACTAGTACTTACCCTGTCCTCCACTCTCCACTCTATATTCCCCTCACTCTCAGCTCTCACTTCAGCAGATCTTGTTGACTTACTTGGTGGCATGACCTAAACTTCACTCCTAAGTGGTCTTGGGCTTTTGTCGTCATACTCTTCTCAGTCGGTGACTGCAGTTTGTGTCCATTCACAGTTAGAATTAGGTAAGGGCATACCAAGAGGCATCCAAGTGGATCGTCTGAGTTCCACATGTGTATTTCTCCTTGTCCCCAGGGTGTAAAGGTGGCCCCACCTCCTCATACTAATCAATCATCCTTGCTTGCTGGCCCCTGGCTGCAAAGAGCCAAAAGTGTCATACCGTACATAACTTTACAGTTCAATGGATGCCCGCTCTGCCCCGTTGCAAGAGAGAAAACCTGTAATTCTACTCAACCCAGAGTTGGGGGAGGTGAAGCACAGAGTTCTTCAGTGCGTTGTTAGGAGTGATTGTAAATATAGCCATTTGTGATTTCACCTTTTGGTTCCTAGATCCATGTATTTGTCCTACTAGAGACACAGTGTCATATAGAAATCTCTGATTAGTACCTATACTAAATACTGAGAGATGTCATGCCATCCTTGCAGATTATTGTCTCTGAGCTGCTGATTTAGCTGTGGCTTAAGTAGGCTTTTCCAGTACTCTATGAGGCCAACTTCACCTAAATAGTACAATATATGATAAAACAATTAGACCCCATGGTCATGGCCTACCTGTACCTCCTTTACTATAAAGTAAGTTTTCTTGTGAATACCCTGCTAGGTGGGATTCTGTGACTAGAGAGGCATTCTGCTAGTGGTGCCAGCTAAATCTTTGCAGACAGGAAAGGCCAGGTTCTAGTACCTGCTCAATCAAAGCCCGGAAGCAGCCGGGGGAAGCGTGGCTTGTCGTGAACTCCACAGTAGATCCAAAGGTGTGGCAGTTGAAGGCTGTCAGTCAGCTGCGCTCTCCACAGCAGGTGCTGTGGAACCTGTAAGGCTGATTGGAACACCTGTAAGGCTGCCAGAGCAAGACAGTGACTCTTACAAAATCATATGAGATGTGGGAACATTTGGAGTGCCCTGCTAGAGTAAGACATGTAGGATAAAGAGTTAATTCAAACTTAGAATAGTACTTGAAGGAGAACCAACCTAAAATTGTGAAAGTCTAAATTATAAACAATACTATTTTTAAGGAAATGCCTTAATTTGCTTCCAAACAAATACTCTAATCTTGAGCATACTAACATACTGATATTGAATCCTGGCTAAGTGTTTTTACTATAAGTTAATAGAGGAAACATTTTTAACTGGTAGTATTTATTTACCCACATGTAATTTGCTCAAATTTTAAGGACAGTTGGTTTACCAAGACCCCTACATTCATAATTTTCCACATGGATAGTGTAAAGGTAACTTCAGCCCAGTAAATGTCAATAAATTAAAAGACTTTTTTTTGATTAGTGCAGTCTAAAGTAATTCGTTTTGCAATATATTAAAATGACTTGCTCAAGATTCACTTTTCAAAGGCATTGTGAGCTCACTTCCTACAGTCTGAGACTGTTGCATATGAGTGACTTTGGATTAGTTTGTAGGGCCAGCAAAATAGGTGAACAGAAAATCAGCCTCAGAAAACCTCCGTTCTTTGCCAGTTTACTTAAGAAAAACTCTCCATAGCCAAACACTGTTGCTGGTAATAAAAGTTGCAAGCTGTCACTGAATTCTGCTTCCTTGGCAGCACATCTCGATATACTGATTGATAAAGACTCAGATAATCAAATCAAGAATGCTACAGGTGGTTACTCCTCAGAAACCTTGAAAGGATTTAAATTCATTCTGCTTAAAGTCATGCCATACAGGAAGCCATCAGAAGTTGCCTGGTAAGGATTTAAGAAAAAAGGAATTAAGTAATTATTTGGATCATAAATTTTAGGGCATCAGGATATGAGTATCTGATGTATTTATATTAATAATTACAGCTTACCATGGGCCAGTCACTCATTTAAATGCCTCAGCAAATTTATGAAGTAGGATACTTTGTTATCCTCCTTTGCACATGAGGAAACTGTGCACAAAGACGTTAAATGGACTCCCAAAAATCCTAGAGCTAGTAAGTGCCAGTACCAATATTCAAACCTAGGCAGTCTAGCTCTTAACCACTATACTGTATCTTCCACTGAAATGGACAGCTGGTTGTTTTGACTAAATATTCTAAGATATGTTTGGAAGGGAATTACCATCACTGACCTCTTGAATCTCCTTTTACTGTACTTCTAAGCTGATCAACTCTTTTTTTCTGAAAGACTCGAATTGTTGTGTTGTATTACATGGATTGATATATGAGGTAATTGCTAAACATTATAGACCTGAGAGTCATTCTATCTCTTTTAGAAATCTTTTTCTTTATTCCATAATGGAGAGTAACAAATTCAAAAGCTTTAGGAACTAGGCAGATAACATAAGTGAGAGAAATGGCTTGGTATAAGGCAATTTGAAATGGCAAGAACTGTGGCAAACCACTGTTCACTCGTCACTTGGCTCCAGCTGCTCTGTGCAAATGTGGATCCAATGTTATCAGATATTTTAAGGCCAGGAATGGTGGCTTATGCCTATAATCCCAGCACTTTGGGAAGCCAAGGTGGGAGGATTGCTTGAACCTAGGAGTTCGAGATCAGCCTGGGCAACATGGTGAGACCCTGTCTCTACCAAAAAAAAAAAAAAAAAAAAAATTAGCCACATGTGGTGGCATGTGCCTATAGTTCCAGCTACTTGGGAGGGTGAAGTGGGAGGACTGCTTGAGTTCGGGAGGTCAAGGCTGCAGTGAGCTATGGTTGTGCCACAGCACTCCAGCCTGGGCGACAAAGCAAGGCTCTGCCTCAAAAAAAAAAAAAAAAAAAAAAAGATATTTGAAACTTTACCTTAAGGGTAAGTTATTACCTCTGCAAATAGCTCATTTCTTCATCGTCTGTTTTACTCTATTCCGTTTCAGAGACCACAGTCTTGACTTTATTTTCAAGTTCTGTCAATCCATTATGTTTACAGCCGTTACCTCCTTACAGTTTCCATGTATATATTCCATAATGTAAAATATGTTAACAGTTCATTGTTTGGCCTGTGTCCTTTTTACAGACAATTGACTATATAAAAGGCTGAAGGGTTATTCCAGTATATCCCCAGTACTACAAAGTACATTTTGAAGTTAGACAAATCTGAGTTTGAATTCTGTTTCTGAGACATTAACTTGTAATTTCAGCAAGATGTTTTTTCTTCATCTGTACAATAGGGTTACTTATACCTCCTAATTAGATGAGGATTAAATATATATAAATACACTGATCATAGCACCTGTCATATGCAAATTCTGAAGCAAACATTAAAAAATTAAAAAACAATGGGTTATCATTAATAAGTCATAAAGGAGATAAAGGAAAGATTATATATGGAATCGTATAAAAATACTCAAAAAGGGCCGGGCGTGGTGGCTTATGCCTGTAATCCCAGTACTTTGGGAGGCCGAAGTGGGTGGATCACCTGAAGTCACGAGTTCAAGACCAGCCTGGCCAACATGGGTAAACCCCATCTCTACTAAAAATACAAAAATTAGCTAGGCATGATGGCATGTGCCTGTAAACCCAGCTACTCAGGAGGCTGAGGCAGGCAGAACTGCTTGAACCCGGGAGGGGGAGGTTGCAGTGAGCGGAGATTGTGCCACTGAACTCCAGCCTGGGAGACAGAGCAAGACCCTGTCTCAAAAACAAGTAAATACAAATGAAAATACTCAAAAAGGACATTTATATGTAATTATATCAAAATCAAAAAGGAGATTTGTATGGAATCATAAAAAAATAGCCTAAAACAAGTCAGAAAAAAAGAGGAAGAAAAAATGAGACAAAAAACAAATATCAAGATGATAGATTTAAACCCAACAATATCAATAATCACATTAAATGTAAATATCTAAACATTTAAAATTCATATTGAAACACTGGACAAGAAAGCAAGTCCCAACCATACCCTGTCTATAAGAAACTCACTTTAAATATCAAGACACAGGCAGATTAAAAGTAAAGAGATAGAAACAAAGATAAATATTATGCAAATACTACTCAAAAGAAAGCTGGAGTGGCTATATGCATATCAGACAATGTAGATTTCAGAGTAAGGAATAAAATTAGTCTTTTTCCCTTCTTAGAACTTCAGTCCCCCAGGTCTCTTCCTGTGAGGCAGCACATTACCCATTTTTCTGTATCTTTCCAGGATGAGTTTATGAATATATAAGCATATATCACTTTTATTTTTCACCAAAGGGAGCATACTATATTCACTCTTCTGTACTTTGTTTTTCCACATATATCTAGGACATTATTCTGTAGTACCACTCCATATAGATTTATATCATTCTGTTTAACTACTGTATAGTAAAGAAGCTAGATTTTTTGAAGTCTTTATCAAATATATTAGGGTCTCTAAATTCTAGCTAACATGGTAAAGCACCTCCAAAATATGACTGTGATATAACTTAAAGAACACCGGACACCTGCTTCTCCAACACGTTCAAAACTAAGGGCAATATCTCAGCATGCCACATTCCTGCTCTTGTCACCCCAATTCATTCTTCTACCAGTTTCTTGTTTTTTAAGGACATCACCCTCCACCAATCTGGTCTCTAAAGTAATCATTAACTTTCCTTCGTTCACTTTCTACCCCCAATTAGTAGCCAGAGTCCTATACATTCTGCTGTTAAGGTGTCTCAATAGTTTGGAGATGGATGATGAAGATCTTTTTGAATTTCATTGTCACTTAGTGTATTGAATGTAAGACTTTCTGCATCCAATTCCAATGTCCATTGCCAGATGTCTTTTCTATAATATTGCATTGTAGAATAACTTTAGAGTTATTTTAAAATGATAAGTTGATATTTTTAGTATTCCTACCTGAAAAGTTTTTTTTCCGGAGTCTTTTTAAATAATTTCACTCACCGTTCATCTGATTTGAGAAGATGTCTGAGGTCTGGTGGGATGTATAGTATTGTGTAATTATAAGTTAGATTTACAGATCATCCTTTTTTTTGAAAAGCCACAAGTACTTTAACAAGTTTTGTTTTGTTTTTCCTAATATTCCTGTGAAGTAGTTTGAAGAAAATATTTTCTTTTCAATTTACAAATGAAAGAACAGAAACACAGATACATCAGTTAATTAGTGCTTGGCTACACAGGATGTTAGTGGCAGAACTGGGACTAGAACCCAGGTTTCCTGACATTCAAGCTAGATTATAAATTTCAGGATAATAAAACTGTCTACCATGCAATTTTAAAAAAGAAATGGCATATGCTCTCACATTCTGAATTTCTAGAACTGTAATAATAATCCATTAAAAAAGAAAAAAAAAGGCTTCCTTTGAGAATCTCATTGGAAAAGAACATTTTGCAAGAAAAGTAGGGAATACATACATACATATTCAACCGCTGATTCTCTTCATCAAGAACTTCTCGTAAAATGAGCTTAAAATATGATGACATCAGGCCCAATGTTACACCTATTTTTATTCCTCAAATATTGTCCAAACATATAAATGTTCTGGACTCTAAATCAATCATTTGAAACTGGTCGGCTACAGCTTTGAAAATATTGGAAGCATCATGAACATCATGCCCATCTGTCATTTTTTTTCATCATAGAACATATATAGCCTGCAATCATTCATAGCAATATCTCATGGCTGTGGTAAAAGCTCATGAATAGCCTTCTCTATTCATTCTCTCTTTAGCCTTCTCTACTCAGCTGCTATTTCTGAGTAATTAGATGTATTCAAAAGTCCAACAAACTAAATTCTAAGTGGCAACTCAATGGCAACAGGAATAGTTGAATAAATTACTTTATTTAAATGGAAAACCCATTTTCCTCTGAAGTAGAGCAATTTGCAAGAAGAACTTAAAAAACCAGCCTATAAAAAGAGAATTTAAACTTTGAAAATTTTATTGCAATTATAGTAATATGTTAGAATTTGACTAAACATTTTAATTACAATTGCTTTCTCTCTGAGCTTTCATTTCATCAATAAGATTTCTATTCATTGGCTTTGCGTTTTTGGTGGAACCAGATAGATTAAAATTTTATTGTGTTTAGCAGTTATACAAAAGTAAACCTTTGTTGTTGCAAACCACTGAGACTTTAGACATAGCTGAGTTATCTCAGGGACTAAAGAGTCTTGCAGTTTGTATGGACAGCAACCTAGCAAGCATGTGTAGAAGTGGCTTCTAAGGGTGTTAGGAGAGAATTAACTGTAAAATTGAATTAGGCAAACTGTAAAGGAGAATTAACTGTAAAATTGAATTAGACAAAATTTACCTTATCCTCATAGATGAAATACATTGCACATTTTTTCTTTTTAATGTTTTAGTTCACAGACTTTTTGATGCAAAGACACAGAGGACCCTATTTGCCAAAACATAAACAAACACATACTTGCCTCTCTACTTTCAGATATATAATCATTAACATATCACACAACAAACTTTAGTTATCACAGGCTGAGTAAGATACCCTTTTGTCTGGTCCCATACAAATTCTGGTCATAATTTATTAAATGTCTGTATTCTCTAGTATATTGTCAGTTTCAGGAAAGCAAAGAATGTCCAGTTCTGTTGTACCAGTCAATCTAGTGGCAGGAGACAGATTTGAAAGATATTGAACGAAGGGACTTTTCATAGAGCTGTGGGAAACTTTAAGGAATTATCAGGAATGTTGAGATTTCTAGAAACTAGCAACACTAGGAAAGCAATATCACCAATGGGTCTGAATAAGCAGGGAGAGAAAATGGTATCATTAGATCTTTTCAGAGGCTGGAGTAATAGAAAATGGGGTCAGTCAATACCAGCTCTAGTAATAGAGCGAATACAGCCACCACCACAATAGTGCACCAAGAAAGGGAAATCACAGGTGAAGAAATAGACTCATCTCTTCTTCATCTACCCTGCCTCTCCTACCAGTGCTTCCCGCTGGCTGAATCCCACACAAAGACAGTAAGGGAGCTTTTTAATGCAGTTTACAGAGATCAGCCCTTGGGGCAGAGGACGAAGGATGGGTCTTGGGAGGGCAAACGGAATAACCTACACACCTCCTTATTACTATATAGCCAGTTCTTGTTTGTTTACCTGGTACGTAGAAAATGTTTAAAGATATTTGTTGGGTATAAGAACGAATAGCATAGACATTAAATGTAATTAACATAAGCAAGATTAGGCTGCATTTCTTGTTCTTTTAGGAAATTGTTTTACTTCAATAAGTTGTCGCTGAATATGATTGTGAGAGTTTTTTAGCTATTTATATTAAATGCTTCAGAAACCATATATTGAATTCCTATGAAAAACACTAAGAAGTATAGTAATTGGGGATGCAATTGTGAGAGAGATCATATTGGTATGAAAGAAAAAGTGAGGTGACTCATTTGAACATGTTTGTTGGGTAGATAAGTGAAGAAGATGAGTCATAAACTGTAATTCATGACATGCAGTTACCACACGATGACTCAGATTATCACTGGCATTGGTATTGGGTGGAGTGTCAACTGGGGCAAGACAATAGGAGATCATGTGGCTATGGTATTGATTACGATGGCAATGATGATGACAAAGATTGTGAGGTGGGCTGACCATCTCTGTGTTGTAAAACTTATTTAAAAAAAGATAAGCTTTGTACTCTTAAAGCATGGAAAGACTATCAGAAAGTTTTAATGAACATTTTAAGCAAGACTTCTTAACCTAGGATCCACAATTAGGATACGGATTGACTGGCCGTGGTGGCTCACACCTGTAATCCCAGCATCTGGGGAGGATGAGATGGGATGACGGCTTGAACCCATGAGTTTGAGACCAGCCTAGGCAACATAGCAAGACTCTTATTTCTACAAAAACATAAAAATAGGACAAAATAGCCAGGTGTGGTGGCATCTGTGGTCCCAGCTACTTGAGATGCTGACGTGGGAGGATCGCTTGAGCCCAGGAGGTTGAGGCAGCAGTGAGCTGTGATTATACCACTGCATTCCAGGTTGGGTGACAGAGGGAAAATCTATCTCAAAAACAAAAAAATAAAAATTTAAAAATAGTATACGTGCTAAGGTAGGAGCACTTATGTTTTGTCTGAAACAAGAATAGATAAAAGACTTAAATGATCTCTAAGGAAAAGTGGTAGTTTTAGAGAAGTAGTATTTTTTTCTTCTAAAGAGAAGGAAAAAATAGTCCTGCTTAAATCAGCATACCGAGTCTATAGGAGCTTAAGAGTTTTTAGAGGATTACCAAGTTTATGCATACCAAATTGGCTTAATATTAAATAATTGTAACCAGAGGTGTGGTTATTTTTATATTATTCCTAAAAATTAAGATAATCCCAACCGTATGTGTCATGAAAAACTTTTACCAATGATTTTAAAATCTATGTTAATCATTAAGAGCAAATCAACTAATGTTTGAAAACATTTAAGAGTTTCAGGCATAAAATACTTCACAACAAACTATACTGTTATTTTTAAAATATTGTACAATAAGTAACAGGCTCTGACCCACTGAAGAAAGACAACTAAAAGCATTTACTAAGTTAGATGATTTTATTCTGCAAGATGTAATATCGTGGAAATCTGGCATTTTCACAATTTACTTTGTCAGGGGAAAGTACCATATTCTCTAAGATGCTGGCTTGGGTCCCTCTGCCATCATAGTAAAAAATACCCTTAGTGTTCTGGGTTATAATTTCCTTGTCAATATAATGCAAATCCTAAAGACCATCTGTTTTCATTCTGCAAAATGTGTTATAGCAGTCTTGCAAATAATTTTCAAAAATTGACTTGCTCGGTATTTTCCCTACCTGCCCTCACCTCAGGATGTATATATTTGGACAGTAAATTTATAGTGGTTATTATTCCTGATGCCCACATGGTTACTTGCAGTGACAAGTGAATAAGGAAATATTTGTAAGGCTTATGTAGACACTACAATGAAGAACAAAATGTTTACGTGGAATCCAGTCTGTTCAAAAGCATTTTATTAATGAGGAATTTATTTTTAATGTATTTTTATATAGGTCAATTACTTGTCTAATTTATGTCTAAAAATTCTCTAGAAATACCTTATCTGGTTTTAATTGGCAGTTTTATTGGCATTGCATTGACAACAACCCTCATTAATATGACATTCATTGCTCTGAAAGAAACCTAAGATGATATGCTGCAGGGTGTAAAAATACCTCAAACAACTCTGCACCTTCTTCCCAACATTCATAATCAGTAAAATCAAAAATTTGAGAGAGGAATTAATAAGGTGACAAGCCAATAACATTCAAAAAGAAACTCTACTACTAAAAATCTCGACCTCTTAATTAGGTCCTCTCTTCCATTTTAAACATAAACATGCACAGGCCTATGAATATCTTCATATCAATATATTTAAGGACATACATGCTTTTGTAAGGACATTTGTGAACTACCTTACAAATCCTCAGAGAGGCAAAAGATCTAGGAAACTGTTCGGTTAATAGAGAACCGATAATTATTTTAATTAAAAGTATTTGTAATCAACATCCCAAGTGATTAATAAAATATGTGAAAGAATGTGAAACAAGCAAAAGAAAAAAAAAATCACAAATCCATTTATTTCTCGAAAATCAAAACATTATATTGGGAAATCTGTTACTTGTTCACCTGCCAAGTTCTAAGATTAGAAATCTTTGTTTTCACTGCAACAGTTGATGCTACTGAAAACTGCTATGTCACTTGAGGAACCTGCTTCCTGTTCTATTTCAGATGTTTCTCCTTCATTAACTTTTTAATCAAAAAACTTTACAGATCACCCTAAACTAAGAATAATAAAAACAATGTTGTCATATTTTTTTCTCTCTTTTGTGTATGTGTATATAATCTGTAATTCTGCAGCTGTGTTAAAATAAGTGCCTTCCTGCAAGCTAAAATCAACCTGAAGTGTAATGAGTCTTGGTTCTCTGATTATCTCATGGATTTCTACCATTGTATTAATTAATATCTAAACTTCATAGATCTGTTGACTTTACTGGCTGTCAACATCATCGGCTTTCAGTGTTGTTCATATTTTAAAAAATTAAATCAACCTTTTCCTATAGGTTTCATTTGAACATGACTCGACCAATCACCACAACCAATTAGTTACCATTTTATTAAGGTGCTATTTCTTGGTTATCTCCTGTATGCATAACATTACCATGATATATTTATGTCTTTGAGACTGAGAGAAATGTAATAAACCACTAACAGTATCATGGGTCAAAAGGCCAGAGTCTGCTGAAAACCCTTCTTTTGTATAACATTTGAAACTCTCCCTAATAGGGTCATTCCACTTAGTTAAGTTCAAGGGCCCAGAACAATTCTATAACCTGATAATGTTAGAAGGAAATAATTCAATGATACAATAAGTTATGCATGCTTGAGGTAATTTGAAATCTATCCATAAACAATGTAAAACCCATAATCCCTGCCAATGGATTTGGGATCAAACTTAACTTTTTGTTGCATCTTCAAATTCTACAACTTTCCTATGATTTAAGATGTCTTCTTCAGAACTCCAGAATGATTTTTTTTTTAAATAAAAGGATCTTCTCTTTCCCCACACACCATCATATAACAGATTTAGAGAAAGGTCCAAAGAGTAAGGAATGTGTGTAAAAGATCTTAAACAACAGAGCTGTTTTTGCCCACTCTCCCTGTCTCTGTGACAAAGAAAAAAAGGACATAGATGAGATATATGGATAAAGGAAACAGATTTCCACTGGAAAGCCTATATGCACCATTGAAAACAAGAGTATGAAAAGAAGTTTTAAAAGTTATGAGGAACACATTCAGAGAAGACCAAATGAAAGCGAGCAATTATTGGGTAACAACAGAAACTGAGCATATGCCAAGGCCTGCTATCTCTCTCATGCCTCTTTTTTAAGAGAAATTGCTTTCTATTACTATGTAACTCTCTCCTGAACTTTGAAGGAAAGAAAGGTGCTCAGGAAATAAAATTAGGACTATCATTACTGGTAGAGGAATAAGACACTAGTGGGTTTATTGCTCAGAAACCATCCCAAGTAAGAATACCAAAGCAAGGGCACGAAATTTTGTCTGAAAATAACTTTGATACAAAGAACATGTTGCTGCTGTAAGTCCATAAACTACATACTGTACTGAAATAATCTTATGGACAATATGAAATTACATTTTAAAATGTTTTTATGCAAGAAGAAGAAGTCTTTGGTAATTTGTGCAAATATTTAATCTGGATAATTTAGAGAAGTAGTTGTGACCTTGGATAAACTGGTAATCTCACTTTGTGTGCCTCAGTTTCCCCATCCATAAAATGGGAATAGAAAAGAACCTATCTCATAATTTGTTTTGTTGCTTTTCACCTGTACAATGTATGTGAAACATTTAGAGTTGTGCCTGTCACAACTCTAAATGTTTGAAATAAAATATTTGTCACAGAGTAAACAATAAATATTATTACTGTGCCCTTAAAAGTATCTAGATATTCGCTTAAAATATCTGGATAACTGCTTCCATTCTCCAGTATACCCTAATACAGATAGATTATTTATGAATGCCTGAAACCAGCTGAATAATGTCCTTCAAATATATCCAAGTAGGTCCTAACCCCTGGAACCTGTAAGTATTACTTTATATGGCAGAAGGAACTTTGCAGGTGTGATTAAATTGAGGATCTTGAAATGGAGAAATTATCCTGAATTATCTACGTGGACCTTAAATGCAATCACAAGTGTCCTTATGAGAGAGCAGCAGAGGGAGATTTGGCTGCAGAACAGAATAGAAGGCAAGGTGATGACTGAAACAAGATGATGCTATGTTGCTGGCTTGGAAGATGGAGGAAAGGGCCACAAGTCAAGAAATGTAAGGAATTCAGCTCTAGAAGCTGGAAAAGGCAAGGAAACAGACACATTCTCTGCTAGACCCGCTCAAAAGGAAGTCCTGCTGACACCTTGAATTTTGCCCAGTTAAACTTGAGTTTGGACATCTACCCTCTAGAACTATAAGACAATGAATTTCTGTTGTTTTAAGCCAGTAGGTTTGTGGTTACTTGTTACAGCAACCATAGAAAACTAATACAATGTTGTATCATCTTTAGTTACCGAATTACTTAGTTACCTGACTAATTATTTACCTAATAGTTACCTAATTAGTAAAATGTATATACTAAGCATATACTATGGAATGAAATGTGTGTGGGAAGTTGTGATTGTCTAGTTTATACAGTCAAAATACTGATCTATTTTCTTGGATTTTACAAATTGATTTGGTTTTCCCCATCTCCACAAATATTTTATTTCAACTGTTTAGACAGAGCTATGGGCTTGTAGTGGAAGGCTCTTTAATTTTCTGCCTATGCCCCATTTACCACCTCAAACATGTACTCTTTATTTATCTGAGGTCTGATAATATTACTCTTTAGATGGCAATCTTAAATATAGTCATAGAAACCTGCCAAATTTTACAAAACAAGAAGTGAATGAGTCAGGCAAAGAAACACCTGATATTGTGGAAAAAGTACTGGCTTTGGAGCCAGCTAAATCCAGGTTTGAATACTAGGCTACTATGAACTTTGAGACCTTTATCATTTGTGAGTTGTAATTTCCTCCTGGGTGAAATAGGAATTTATAAAAAGTGCCATATGTCATAAAAATCAATCCTCATTTATGTTTATAACCAGATTACAATGCTCCAAACACACATTCCTTTTAGTAGTAGGAATTCTCATCTTTTTACCAGACATTTCCCTTATAGTAAGAATGGATTCTTCAGGTGAGTGGGCAGAGATTGGAAGGTGTCCTTCCTTCTGTGTTGCAGTACCCAGGATATGTCCTGTAGCAGGTAGCTGGAATCCAAAGCAACATTACAGAGATTTTACGTTTCAACTCTTTTTGATTCTTCCACCTTCAGTTATTTTCCCCTAGGCATAATCCCCAGTACTGAATTGAGAAGGATGGTAATCCAGAATTTAGGTAAATTAACAGTGGACAAAGCCATCAAGTGTTAGTTGAGAAGGAGATATCAGCTCTATCAGGAGCGCTTCTTAATCTTTTGCAGATGATGTTAAGAAAGAACTGTGACCTCCTAGGAACTATCCCACAGTGTCACCCACTAAAACACAGTACTTGGCCCCAATTAGATGTCTACTCTCAGACTCTTCTTAGCGTAGAATATGATTCACCAGATTTGTAGATGTTTTCCTTAAGACCTACTGTATTGCAAATTCTTCAGAATGTATGTGATTCTCATGGACCTGGAGGCAAAAGGCCTTTAAGCTGTCTTAGCAACATTTGCTTACCAGAACAAAATGATTTATCTGGTTTTCTGACAAAAATTTCAAGTCTCATGACTTTTTTCACTAAGTCAAACATCTCACTATGGAACAGCCAGATGATTCATTAATAATATCTCATTGTTCATTTAAATCTACTAGTTAAAACATACAGCATTAGATTTTATTTCCATCAGGGAATAATATCGATTGCCTACTAACTGGTCAAATAGAAACAGTGACCTGAAATTTAAGTGGTTCTTAACTTTTGGGATGACACACTTCTCATTACAATGAATATATGCAAAGCCCACAAAGTGTGACCTATAATACATACCAAAAGGTCTATGGACTCTATATTAAGAACTCTTGAGATACAAAGAACTTTTAAATATGGAGCAAGATTTTCAGACTGTATCTGTGTGACAACGCAGATAAGGGTTCAGATTGGATGTTTGCTTTACCATGAGAATGAGTTACAGTCAGTTGGATTGTGTATCTTCAATCCATTTGGGTAGAAGATTTGGCCAAAATAAATACTATCTTTGATTTGGTGTCACAAATAGTTTTTTTTTAAATCCGTATTTATATTGCATAATATATTAGTTTTCTAGAGCTGTCGTAACAAAATACCACAGACTGGGAGGCTTAAACAACAGACATTCTCTTCCAGTTCCAGAGGCTGGAAATTCAAGATCAGGGTGCTAGTAGGGTTGATTTCCTCTAAGGCCTTTCTCCTTGGCTTGCAGATGGCTACCCTCTTGGCTGTCTCTCAATGTGGCCGTCTCTCTGTGCTTCACAATCCCAGGTCTCTTTGTGTATCCATCTTTTCTCTTATAAAGATGTCAGTCAGATAGGATTAGGGCCCATTCATATGAATTCATTTGAGCTGAATGACTTCTTTAAAGGCCTTATCTCTGAATATAGTCACATTCTGAGATATTACATATTAGGGCTTCAAAATGTGAATTTTGGGGGGACACAACTTAGCCATAAAATAGAGTATCTTAATTTAATTGCCTTTATTTACATCTGAAAGTATTATCTCTTATGTCCACATTTTCTTTCTTTTCTTTTTTTTTTTTTTTTTGAGACGGAGTCACCCTCTGTCGCCCAGGCTGGAGTGCAGTGGCTCGATCTTGGCTCACTGCAAGCTCCGCCTCCCAGGTTCACTCCATTCTCCTGCCTCAGCCTCCCAAGTAGCTGGGACTACAGGTGCCCACCACCACGCCTGGCTAATTTTTTATATTTTTAGTAGAGACAGGGTTTCACCATGTTAACCAGGGTGGTCTCGATCTCCTGACCTCGTGGTCCACCCACTTTGGCCTCCCAAAGTGCTGGGATTACAGGCATGAGCCACCGCACCCAGCCTTCTGTCCACATTTTCATAGTTGAGTTATCTCATGGGTTTATTATCTGGTACAGAAATAGCACTTCATTTTCTTAGGTTTATCTGATGTCAGTAAAACTGGCAATGGTTAGTTTGTGGCCTAAAGAAACAACCATAGACAATAGGCTTTATAAAGTGAAAATAGTGATAACTGGAGTTTGAAGAGCTTTTCCTGATTATAAATTTCATCATGGAACAAATAATGTAAATATTTAATATCCGATTTTTGAAAAGATTCATAATGTTTATTTAATTGCCATGCTTGCTTTTTATGCAGAAGAACTGCTATACAGGTTGTTCTTGAGAATGTAAAAACTATACAAATGATATTTTAGTCCTCACCATGGCTACTGATTTTGCTGTGTTGCAAACATATCAATAATATATTTGCAAATCTGCCAGCTGAGAATGAAAATTGCAAGGGAAAAAGAATTGGTATGTTTATATTACAGTAGGCTAAAAGATCAAACATTAGACATTTATTTAGAAATAGCACATTTATTGTTAACTTTCACTATTAAACTAATCTTCTCAAATAAAACATCTTATATTGGTGTGCATGCAGAAATGACAAAAGGTGAATACAAAGAGGGGAAAAATTATACAGCTGAAGCACAGACACAAATCCACAGCAAATAAAATTAATATTGGATATTAAGATGGTAAATATTTAGGCAATAAATCTTGGGATATCAAGGTTATCAGAAGGTCAACTTCCACGTTTGTGAAAAAGGTACCAAAAAGAAATCGGTGTAGTTAGTTGTTCTCCCTTACCAAAATTATTTTTATAACGAGGGACTCAGTATATTGTGAGGATTGAACTTTTTTTCATTTTCCAGTGTTCAGCCGGTTTTAAGCAATATTAAAGGCATTTAAACTCAAAATATACAAGATAGCAACAAAATTTTAACCCTATTGCACAGTGTGTCAGATGAACAACAGAAATAATTGCTGTCAGTTTGTACTTTTTTGACCAATAATTCTCTGTATTTCCTGCAAGTAACTTGAGTGATGCAAATGACCTTATTTTTACAGCATGCTTTTATTAAATAGTTTATTATTTTGGCAGACTAATAAAGATTTTGGTATTTGCTTTTATTTGCAATAATATTACCACCACATAAAAAAGGATTTTATGTTCTTTTTGAGGAACAAGGAGGATAAAAGTGGTGATGGATAGCGCAACTGAGGCATCAGCAATGAGCTGGAAATGAGACACATAAATATGAAAGCAGAGCTAAGAAAATAGAACTGCACCCTTGGCCTTTCTTAAAAGAACATGCACACTTCATGGTTCATTCACACTGTTACAGAAACTCCTTTTGTTTCCAGTGAATCAGAGAATGCACGTAAACTCTGAAATACTATTTTTACTCATAGCTGACTGACTCCTATTTAATTAGATACATTCTAAAAAAGTACCTTCAAGCTTTCTGAAGATGTTTTGATTTGAGGAAAAAAATAATAAATTGACTGAAAAGTTGGTGGACATAAGGGCTGAAGGGGACTCAAAACAGATTTACTATTTTCACCATTAGTTAGCACAGGGCACAGAAAGGAAATCATTCCATACAGTAGCATCTTTAGGGTCGAATGTGTAATCGTGGACTATTTAAGGATACTCAAAGTAGGTGACTAGGCAATTGAATGTTTTTAAGGACAAATAATATTCAATATATATGTATATATATATAAACATTATATGGAGACTTTGGGAATTATAGCATTATATTTTGCCAGTAATGGCATGTGTTTATTTCAAAAATTATGATCATTTACATGTTGCATATTTTCAGATCTAATGGCAGTATATAAATTTTACATATAGAATATTTATGTTTATTTTTAGCAGAGTATGTTTAGCATTAATTTTATCTTCTGTTAATAACTTGTTTCTTCATCATAGCATTTAATTGTTTCCACAAATAAAAGCAAATTGTGATGAAAGAACCAAAGGGAAGGTAAGTTTCCTATTCAGGGCTAGAACCTGAATTGGCACACAGTAGCTCTTAGCTTAGTAATATTCAGACATGCAGCTATTTTTCTTTTCTCAAGAAAGTGCAGCCGATAGATGAAAGTAGAAAGTAATATATTGTGAGCCGAGAAATCCACTGCTTCATTATCGACATAATTCGGATCTTACAGAGGGAGAGAACTCTACCATTTGGACTCTTGTCGCAAAGGCTTACAATAGACATGATTCTGACAAGAGGTTGGTGGTAGCAGAACAGACTTAACAATTAATGGTATGCCAAGGCTGAGTTCAGAGAATTGCTTTACCCAATGCCAATCATTCATTCCTGGCAGTAGCACTTCACATCTTTCCTGGGATGCCATCCAACCACAGTGGCATCTAAAATATATCAAGCAGTGTTGTTACAGTTGGAGGTGAAATTGAAATTTGCGCCAAACAGAAGTGACAAATTCACATGGCTGAGTGTTGCCTAGCAATCAGGTCCAAGGGGGACGTGGCAATTCTGCCTTTACCCATGAGTATGTTGCAAGGGGGGAGAGAACCATTCACATTAGAGCTTAGGTGGTCCCACAAGTAGAGCCAGGTATATGAGATTTCATTTTCCTACCAGGGTGTAAGGAGATAAGCTATTAGAGTGGTACAGGGAAAGGAGAAAGTAGCTGAAGTTGGTAGGATAAGCTTTCAAGGCTGAGGTTCTTAGCAATTAACCTGGGGGAGGGAGAGAGCAGCAAGATGCCAAGATGCCAGACTTGCTGCAGAAATTGATGGCAATTGGCCATCCTGCTGCCTTTTGACTGCAGGCCTCTTGATACACCTCTGTTCAGCTGGCACTTGGCAGCTGGTTGGCCCCAGGGTATAGCAAGCAAATGGTGGCTTTCTCTTCTCAGAAATCCACCTGAGAGCAAAGCTCCCGATGGGCAGCCAGACTCAAGAGATTAGTGCAAGGAATGGAATGTTCAAGCTGAAATTCTTATCTTATGCCTCTATTTGTTGTTTCTTTTTTGGGTTCCTTATTCCATCTGTGTTATATTCGTCTTTTCTTTATCTTGGGGATACCACTCAAACTCCTCCTACCCCATCCTCTAAGGTGTGAAGTGACTATAAAATCAATAATTAACCTATGAGAAAGTGAGTGGATATATCAGAATACCAGCTGTGAGGAAGGCGGTACAGTGTTTGCCTTATAAAATTTCTCAAGTCTCAACCTGACAAATTTTGTACAAATAATTTTGTTTCTGGGTTTTTTTTCACACTCCTTATTTGGAAGCATAGACCCAGAATTATCTAGAGTAGATTTCCCTGCTTGATGGAGGAACTTATGGAAGTATTACAGCCACCTTAGTTCCTTTCCCCCTTTATCCACTTTTGTTGTTGTCATTGTTTGAACTGTTGGGGTCTCATTAACCTCTTGAGTCTAGTCTCCACAACCCTATATGAAAGAAGCACTCAATCTAGGCTGAGATGGTGGACACTTTGTCATTCTCTGCTTTGGTGCTCCTAATTCCAGAGACTCATGCTTAATGAATTAAGCCTGAGTGAGCGCCCATCTGCAGTATTACAAAATTTCAATACCTTGTCTATGGTGTTTGAATTTGTGTGCAATTTGTTGTTTTCTTTAAGGAGACTCTAAGACCTAACAGCAGGAACTATTTCATCTAAGTAGGATCCGGTAAGATAAACTATGGAAATGCAAATGGTGCTACACAATTGTAATACATTTTTGTTATTCCTATTACTGTAGTATGCTGTTTATTTTGCAATAGATGTTCCAAAAATGCTGGTGAATAAGTGGATGGACCGAATTAATAGATGAATTGATAATGACTGATGAATGTATAAAACCACATATAAACTAGAAACTATATAGATCATAAAGTTGAGTATAGCAACTAAAATATATTCACAACTCATTATATGTTGTCCAATTTTTCTATTATTGTGGTAAAAATCATAAGATCTATTCTCTAAACAGATTATAAGTGTACAGTACAGAATTGTTACTACAAGTGCAATGTTGTGAAACAGATCTCTAGAACGTTTTTGTCTCGTATGACTGACACTGTATACCTGTTGAATAGCAACTCCCCCATTTCCCCCTTCTTCCAGCCTCTGGCAATCACCATTCTACTTCCTGTTTTCATGAGTTTAACTACTTTAGATACCTCATGTAAGTACAATAATGCAGTAGTTGTCCTTCTTTGATTGGCTTATTTCAACTAAGCATAATATCTTCAGGGTACATTCATGTTATAGCATATGGCAGAATTTCTTTTTGTGGCTGAATAATATTTCATTATATGTAGGTATCACATTTTTTTCTATCCATTCATTTCTTAATGGACATTTGGATTATTTCTACTTCTAGGCTATTGTGCATAATGTTGCAGTGAATGTTAGAATGCAAATATATCTTCTAGATACTGATTTAACTACTTTTGGATAAATACCCAGCAGTGGGATTATTGGGTCATATGCAAATTCTATTTTAATTCTTTTTGAGGAAGCTTTTTACTGTTTTTCGTAGCCATTAACCCATTTTACATTCACACTCTGAGTGCATAAGGGTTCCAACTTGTCCACATCCTTGTCAACACTTCTCATTTTCTCCCTCTCTCTCTCTTTCTCTCTTTATCTCTCTCTTCCTCTCTTTCCCCCTCTCTCTCTCTTTCTGTGTGTGTGTGTGTGTATAAATAATAATGATCCTAACAGGTGTAAGATGATACCTTATTGAGGTTCTGATTTGCATTTCCTTAATGATTAGTGATGCTTAAAATCTTTTCATATACGTGTTGGTCATTTGTGTATCTTCTTGGAAGAAATGTCTTTTCAAGTCCTTAGCCCATTTTAAAAATCAGGTTATTGTTATCCTTATTTGCTAGTAAGTTGTAGGTGTTTCTTTTTTATTTTGGATGTTAACTCCTGATCAGATATATGGTACAAAAATATTGTCTTCAATTCTGTAGTTTCCCTTTTCATTCTGTTTATTGTTTTCTTGTTGCGTAGAAAGTTTTTAGTTGGATGTAGTCCCAACTTGTCTATCTTTGCTTTTGTTCTCTGTGTTTTTGGTGGTATATCTGAGAAATCATTGCAAAGATCCATGTTATATAGCTTTTAAAAATGTTTTTCATGTTTTTTTCTAAGAGTTTTGTAATTTTAGATATTACATTTATATCTTTCATTCACTTTGAATTGTTTTTTTGTGTATGGTGTAAGGTAAGAGTTCAGTTTTATTGTTTTGCCTGTAGACATCTAGTTTTCCCAGCTCTACTTATTGAAGAGACTGTTCTTTTTCCACTGTGAAGTCTTGGTGCCCTTGTCAAACGTTGTTTGCCTATATATGTGTAGGTTTATTTCTGGGCTCTTTCCTTTCTTCCATTGGTTTATATGCCAATCTTTATTCTAGTATCATATTGTTTTGACTACTGTAGTTTTGTTAAATGTTTTGAAATTAGGAAGTGTGAGACTTTCCACTTTGTTTTTCTTTCTCAAGATTGTTTTTGCTATTTGGGGTCCTTTGTGGTTCTATGTGAACTTTAGGATTGTTTTTTCTATTTCTGTAAAAAATGCCATGGGGATTTTAATAGGGATTGCATTGAATGTATACATTATTTTGGGTAATATGGACATTTTAACAATATTAAACCTTCCAATCCATGAACACAGAATGTCTTTCCTTTTATTTACATCTTCTTTAATTTCTTTCAGTAATGTTTTCTTGTTTTCTGTGTAGAAGTTCACTCCTTGGTTAAGTGGATTCTTAAGTATTTTATTCTCTTCAATACTATTGTAAATTGATTGTTTTAATTTCCTTTTTGGATTACTCATAGTTAGTGTATAGAAACACAACTGATTTTTGAATGTTGATTTTGTATCCTGCAACTTTACTGGATTTGTTTATTTCTAAAAGTAGTTTTTGTGTGGGATAGTTAGGATTTTCTACATGTAAGAGCATGTCATCTGTGAACAGAGACATTTTACTTCTTTTCCAGTTTGGATGGCTTCCTAAATTTTTTCACATACATTAATTTATTTAATTCTCACAACAATATGAGGTAGATATTATGATTCTCAATTAAAATGAGGAAATTATTACACAGAAAGATGAATCAGTTTTCCCAAATTGTTAGTAAGTGGGAGCAACTGTTTTCTAATTGGACTTTAGAAGTAATCTTCATTCATGACATTAATTAACTACCCGTATTTATGACAATGCAAAATTTGGATCTCTTATATTTGAGTTCTGTAAGCATGAAAAGCTAAAGAAGAATGAAGTTGGTAGTGTACACCCTTATGGTAGGCAAAATAATGGCCCTCCCAAAATGACCATATTCTAATCCTGGAACCCCTGAATATTAGGTTACATGACTTTAGGTTACAAATTCATTAAGGTTGCAAATGGAATTAAGATTGCTAATTAGGTGACCTTGCTGGGGAGAGCTTATGCTGGATTATGCCAGTGGGTCCAGTGTAATCATAAGGTTCCTTAAATGTGAAATTGGATGCAGATGACTCAGTGTCAAATAAATACCATATGAGAAAGACTTGACTGGATGTTGCTGGTCTTGACAATGGAAACCAACCATAAGCCATGGCATGTATATAGTCTCTAGATGCTGGAAAAGGCAAGAATATGGATTATTTCCTGGCCCTCCAGAAAATAATACAGCCCTGAAAACACCTTAATTTTAGCCCAGTGAGAACCATTTCAAACTTCTGACCTCCAAAACTGTTGGATAATAAATGCATGTTGTTTGAAGCTATTACCTGTGGTAATTTGTTACAGCAGCAACAGGGAACTAATAGCTTTCAAATTCCAAGGTTACAGAATGAATTTTGATTTTTTGTTAATCCAACGCTAGAGTTTAGAAAAATAATTTTCGAAGAGTTGGAAGTTACAAGTGTTGGCCTTATTTAGATTCACTATGAATTTCATCTTTATTTGAACTATTATAAGGAAAAATCTGTCTACATATCTTTCTATAATTCCTAAACACATCTTTTTCCTAAAACAAGCAATATCTCTTTTTATTCCATTTTAAACATACTAAGATATTTAAAATTATAAACATAGTTACCAAAAATTACCCAGAAAAGAGAGACACCAAGTCCTCCAGTACATCCTTCAAACTTTTCTGCCCTGTTGCTTCACCTTTCTCACTCTGTCTTTGCTCTTGTCCATCTATCTCCACCCATCCTTTGCTTAAATCTCAGAACAATGATCTCCTCAAACCTGATACTCTTCTGGCTAAAGATCCATATATTTCCATTCCTCTTTCTTTCCTCTTTAATAATTATAATAACAGATGAAATGTATTAAGAACTCACTATTGCCAATATTGTAATACATGCTTTACATACATAATATTTAATCTTCATAAAACTTTAGGAGGCAAGTACTATTATTATTGCTGCTTTTCAGATAAGAACATTGAGGCATTGAGAAGGTTAGAAACTTGCCCTAAGTCCCTTAGCTCAAAAGTGTAAGAGCTAGGACTTAAATCCAAAGACCAGTCCAATTTATGTTGAGTGATTTTAATGGAGTATTGCCTTCTTGTTTAGTGTAACCCTGGGAGAGACTGCTCTCAGGCAGCTCCCAGATCCCCTGGCAGATGAGAAATGCCTACATTACGCCATAAGAAAATATAAAAGTTCTTAAGTGGTCTGCCCTTGGGAGAAACCTAGGTGGTCAAGAAAATAGACAGAATAAATATGGGGTGGTACAGTGAGAAACCCAGTCAGGTATTGTTGTGCACTCAAAAGGCAAGGCTAGTCATAACAGAAATTAAGCTCTGAGCATATTAAGGAAGGACCCATGGCTTATTTATTTTCACATTATCAGCACTTAACACCAAGATCAGTGCCTCGTAGGTATTTAATCAGTGATTCTCAGCCCGGGCTTGCTGGACTGCCACGGCTATGATGCTAATGTTGGGGAATCCATGAGTTTTACAGTCAACATTCCTAAACTTTAAAGGAAAGTATCCATCACAATGATAAGGCTGCATAGACTATTTAAACAGGTACGTCTCTTGACTGTTGGCTATAATTCTACGAGTTCAGCAAGATTACATACTGGTTCTTCATAATGAATGGAGGTTTTAATTAACAGATGTGTATGTGTAATAAAATGGAAGCTTAATACTGCTTTAAATGAATTTTGTTTGATAAGCAAAATATTTCCAAAATGGGCACTATGGAATATAATGAACTCTAAAAGCTTTCTTTAATGGTAAAAAAGTTCAGAACTACAGTGCATACTTAAACATTCACTAAAAGTTGAGTGAGTTCAAGTCTGTGTCTCCAAATATCCCCAGCTATAACCTAATCCTGTCAACCTATTAATGGGTTATATATATGGAATGTGTATGTGTGTGTGTATATATATGTGTGTGTGCGTATATATATATAATAGAATACCACTTAGCCATAATAAAGAATGAAATCATGTCTTTTTAAACAATGTGGATGGAATTGGAGACCATTGTCATAAGTGAAATAGCAGAAGCAGAAAATCAAATGCTTCATGTTCTCACTTATAAGTGAGAGTTAAACAATGGGTACTCATGGACATACAGAGCAGAAAAATGGCCACGAAGACTGCAAAATGTAGGAGGGTAGAACTGGAGTGAGCACTGAAAAATTACCTATTGGGGCCGGGCGTGGTGGCTCATGTCTGTAATCCCAGCACTTTGGGAGGCCGAGGCGGGCACATCACCTGAGGTCCGAGTTTGAGACCAGCCTGGCCAACACGGTGAAACCCCATCTTTACTAAAAATACAAAAATTAGCCGGGTGTGGTGACGGGTGCCTGTAATCCCAGCTATTCAGGAGGCTGAGGCCAGAGAATCACTTGAACCCAGAAGGCAGAGGTTGCAGTGAACTGAGATTGCACCACTGCACTCCAGCCTGGGTGACAGAGCAAAACTCTGTCTCCAAAAAAAAGAAAAGAAAAATTACCTATTGGATACAATGTTCACTGTTTGAATGATGGTGCACTAAAAGCCCAGGCTTCACCAGTATGCAATACATGCACGTAAGAAGTCCGGATTGTACCTTCTACATACATGAAAGTTAGTTCTTTTTAAAGAGCAATTAGTAAATGATTTCTGAGTCTCTACAAGACTGCTATACAAAACACAATTTTTTACCTTTGTCTTCAAGGGGAAATGAGACTTAAACACAAGGCTGGCACTGGGGTGTTTTCCCTAAGCATATGAAAACATAGTGACATAAAATAAATCCCAGTTTCATCCAACAATGCAGTAGATAACATAACAAAAAAATTAACCATGTACAGGAAATGATGGAAAGTTTGCGGGAGGGAGCTATCATTATGGCCTGGAATCAAGCCAGTGTGCTGGGATCTGGAGGGGCATCCATCTAACTCACCTTGTGTTCCTAGACATGTACCACACTGGGTTACTCTTACTAAAATACATTTTTCCCACTCTATCTTCTCCTAATGAATAAAGGAGGGCAGGGGAAGCTCAAGGGATCCCTTTTTCTTCTCCTGTTGGCTTTAAGATCCTCAACCTAGCTGGCTAATTCTTTGTAATAATCTCCTACCATTTTGTTTCGCATCCCGTCCCAAACATCACCTGTCTCTCTGAGTAGCCGCCTCACTCTTTTGTAAAAATATCCCCCGCAGTTCCCCACTGTGCCTTGCTTGGGATGCCTCTAGCTCTTGTCTGACAGCTCCTGCCCAGGAGGTCTCTGCCTTCCCTATGTGAACTTCGGCAGTGCATTGAGTGTACCCCACATTTTAGCACTTATTTATTCGACCATCTAACAAATATTTGTGGAGACCCTGGTCTGTGCCAACCATGGATCTACACGCACTAAATTGTATCCTTTCTTATATTATTTATTGATTGTTTTACATGGCCTATGTGGTAGATGAAAGTATTGGATTTGGAGTCTGGAAACTGAAGTTATAATCTCAATCCTGTTACTTGGTTAATTGTATAATTTGGGGGAAAATCCCTTTAGTAAGCCACAGCTTCCACATATTTCGGATGAGTTCTTGAGTGGACTGTGTAAGATAATGTGTATCTATATTTTCCCAAAAGATGAATATGCTAATGACATGTAAGAATATAATTACTATGTAACCCACCTGTCCCTCAGGAGTATTTGTGCCCCAAACTCTGTGCTCTCATATATAGATATAGATATAGATATAGATATGAGGTAATAATATATTGAGGTATAATAAATATATCAGGTACCAAAAATTACTAAAAAGAAATTCCAAACTTTATGTCTATTTATGAAGAACACTAAATATATGAAATTTTAAACCCATAGCCACACTTCACTAAAGGTCTTTTCTCTCTCCCTGATGGTCTTACACCTCAAAACTTAATTGGAGTTCTCACCACCAACTCACTCCAAAAAACTTTTCTGAAAATCTCAGTTATCCCTACTTTCTGTGCTTTGTGTCCAATTCACTTCTCTCCACTGACCAAGCCTGTCTTTTTCTCCCTATTTTCTCAATTCTGTATCACATGCTTGGGAACTGGGCTGGCAAAGACAGAGGTTTGCATAGAAAACAGAGAGGCAAAAAGGTGGATATATCCCACCTGTGAATATTTATCTGGCTATCTTTAACAATATTTTGCTTTATTTCATGTGGATAAAACCATGTTTTACACTTTTTCTGTTTTCCTTGCAGCACTAATCAGGGTGCTGGGCCTATGGAAGCCACTCAATAAATGCTTGTTAGTTGAATTATAAACATAAAAATTAAGTTGGAGAAAGTCTCATTAAATAGGCACTCTACTGCTTCCTAGAAGTATGAGCTTCGGTTAGTTACATATTGAATTTTATTTTCTGAATCTGTATAATGGGCCTGCTAACTCTCACAGCATAAGGTTGTAATTAGCATTAACTGAAATAACACAGGAATGTATCTGATACCCGTTGAACACCAAATGCTGACTATAAACTTGAAAGGCTATCTTATGGCCATCAACAGATGGAGCCTGACAGCTGTAGTTGAGGGAAGTTGTGTGGGATTTAGAAATTGGGTTCCAGTGGGTGATGATTTTCTTATCTAAAAACGAAAGCATCTACCCAGTGGATTTGGAAGGTCACTGAAATTCTAATGATCTCTATTTCTGAGAAGCAAGATATTGGTGGATCATTATAATCAAATATTTTCGAGTCCCCAAAACTCTAATACAACTTTGCAAAGAATAATGGAAAACTCACCAGTAACTGAAAAAAACAGTCTCTCTGCTCATTCGGAATCTGCTTATAACGTGTATCCGTTGGTGCCAACCAATGAAGATGTTTCCATTGGGCTGGCAGAAAACAAGAAAGATAAAGTGTTGGGAATTGTGTTAAGTCAAATTTATTCAATTTAATAAGATACTGCATTTTATTCAGTGATTCTTCCTACTACTTCATTGTCAAATTGTCTTTTCATGATACTAAAGTGATAACATTTAGTGATTATGTATTAAAATTATTATGTGAGAAAATGAAAAGAGGGAATATAAAAAGTTGGCAACTCTGTCAATTTCCTAATTTTTTTCATTGTTGATTAATATTCAGGTTCATAAAATTTTAAAGTCTAGAAATCACTGATTTATAGAATAACGATGTTGAGACTAAACTTTCTGAAGAGGAATATCTTACTTTTTTGTTGAAAAATACCAAGTCTTAAAGCTTAACTGGTTTTTCTCAGCATCAAAGCCTTAAAAAAAATTTTTTTTTAAACCCTTTTTCTCCCTCTAACGAGAAAAAAAGATGTGAAAAGAAAGAAGGGCAAGAGTCAGATTTTTTTTCCCTGCTCCTGTGGGATCCTACTGACTAAAATATTTACAAGTGTGGAAATGGCACAGAGGAAGCCCACCACTTAATGGTGGAGAAGGAAGGTTGGAACGGGCTTGCAGCATTCTAAGCTGCAGTGAGCTGGCTTAGAAGCCTTCTCTGCTCTGACCTAGCTCCAAGCATATAGCTACCAGGCCTGTTTGGGGTAAATGATACAAAGAGGATAAAACATCAACAGTTTTAATTTCAGAGCTGCTATTTGAATTGCCAAGCCCTCAGCAGAATAACATAGCCAGATTTGGAGGAAAGAAAATTTTAACAGATATGTTAGAAAAACTGAGGGTGAATAACCCAATAAAACATGAAAGTCCATGCATAGGGTAGATTTTAATTCCACAGTAAAGGCTTGGTTTTGGTGACCTTTTGACTAACTTTCAAAGACATTATATTGTCAATTGATATGCAGACTAACTGGAGACATTTTATGATTTAAGAACTCAATCATGATTATTATGCATTACATGTCTATATAAAAACAGCCCTATAAATAAACCTATTATATACCCACAAAAATTAAAATACAAAAATTTTAAAAAAGAACTCAATCATGAAATTGCAAATTTAGAAATCACTTGTCAAATGTTAAAAACTGCTATGGTTGTTTCCATTTGTCTTATTTATCAACAATATTTTATATATTCTTATAATTTTCTCTCTGTGAAATCTAATGTAAAAAATAATCTTTATTTGTATATGTGAACCTTGAGTATTATGGTGAGTTATCTTAGACCTATTGTTCAGACATATCAACACAGAAAGTAAAGGGAAACAAAGAGGACCTAGGCACCAACTCTTAGACCTCAAGGTATTAATCTGCTATCAGAACAAGAGTATATACTTAGAAATGTGGTTTGCTGAATTTGTATCAGACCTCATTGGTATCTAGATACTTACTTCTTCTGAACATAGATTCATATATGAGGGAACATGCAAAACCAACTCACGTCATTTAAGGACAGGGATGGTTGCAATACTAGCCTCAACAACAGCAATGATAATATCATAAAATGCATATCCCCTAGGGAAACATTCTCCAATACAAGGCATTATCTAATCCTCAGTTAGGATTTGATATATTTCTGCTCAGGAAAGCACCCCACCCTTTTACCTGTTCTTCTGAGTTGAGAATTATTAACTGCTTATGTTGATTCTAGTTATCAATAATTCAATTTAATGAGTTTATTTGTTAGAGAAGACAGGAACAAGTCTCACGTCTTTCCCATTTTTCTGCATCACTTGTGACTGGATAAACTATACTGAAGTGATTAAGAGTTACATTAGAACACCATGGATGTGGCCGGGCATGGTGGCACACACCTATAATTCCAGCACTTTAAGAGACCATGGCGGGTGGATCACCTTAGGTCAGGAGGAGTTCGAGACCAGCCTGGCCAACTTGGTGAAACCCATCTCTACTAAAAATACAAAAATTAGCCAGATGTGGTCATGGGTGCTTGTAATCCCAGCTACTCGGGAGGCTGAGACAGGAGAATCGCTTGAACCTGGGAGGAGGAGGTTGCAGTGAGCTGAGATTGTGCCATTGCTCTCCAGCCTGAGTGATCAGAGTGAAACTCTGTATCAAAAACAAAACAAAACAAAACAAACCATGGCTGCATCCACCAGTCTTCTTCAGGTTTATCTGGAGAGAGTGTGTGTGTGTTTATGTGTTTGGTAGTATTAAAAGGAAAGATAACAAGTATAACCACGTGTATTTTGACCAAACACATGTCATGAAGAAAAGGTGATATTTTTCTCTTTTAAGCCAGTTAAAGACTATACATTCTAATGAACCTATTCTAAGTGTAATTGAATTAAAAATGTTTCAATTTAACTGCTTTCTTTAACTGTTTTTATATTTTTACTTTGAAAAGTATTCTTCGACTCTTCCTCTATCGTATGCCTGTAATTTTTAAAGATAACTCATCAGTAAAAGTGGATCTCCAGGTGTATATGTGTGAAGGTGGGAAAAGTGGCATATATACCCCTAACATCTCTCCTGCCTTTAGAGTTACTGTGAAGTCCTTTAAAGGACACAATATTATGTTTTAATCACATTATCAACATAATTAAAAAGACATTTTTTCAAGGTTGTTTTGATATTAAAGCATCTAAATGATATTTATGACCTAATGTTACCTCAAGAATGGGACAGCCATAGTTTTCAAGTGTGGCTTCCTGGTCAAGTCATGCAAGGTAGAGTTTTTACTTCTAGACATTCAGAGGAGAAGTTTTAGAGAAGGAACATCTTATTTCTAAATTAATTTCCTTTAGAAACAATATGTACTCTTCTGGGAAAGTAGAGGCATATATAGACTACATTAATCTGCAGAATATGGACCACTCTAAGAAAAAAACTATAATATATATTTTATATATATCTACACCCACATATGTACATATATATTTAGGTATGCATGTATGTGTGTGTACATACATGTTTAACAGTCTAATGAGAAAGAGCCCATAGGCCTATACTCAGATGTAAGTGCACATATTCATATTATATGCTCAAGCACAATTCTGACACCATCTATGCTTTGTTTGGAATAGGACAAGCTAGTGTCAACAAACAAGAAAATTAATTCACTCAGTCCTTAGTATGCTCATGAAAGCCATACAATTTATTACAAGCATATTGCCAATACAAAGACAAACAAACAGCATGTGTATCCTATTAGATCTAAATCATAGCAGGGAGCCGAGCTAGTAGAAAATATAGTGCATCCAGCCTTATGCATTCTGAGTTGTATTCATAAATGACTTACTGTATGCTTGGGTTCCACTCCAGTTTCTTATAATTTACACAGGATTATTGTATTATACATTGTGCCTCTTCCCAAATCGACTATTTCCATAAGAGGCCCATCCATTATGGAGCCAGGGGAACACTCAGGACCGGTCCAAGAATGCTGTGTCCATAGGGGAAAAAG
Source organism: Theropithecus gelada (assembly GCF_003255815.1). Classification (NCBI taxonomy): domain Eukaryota; kingdom Metazoa; phylum Chordata; class Mammalia; order Primates; family Cercopithecidae; genus Theropithecus; species Theropithecus gelada. The sequence continues at coordinate 10,933,870 of NC_037674.1, forward strand.
CAAGTTAAAATCAGTCTCTACCTAAATTCACAAAGAATGCTCATCCCTAAACGTTAGACACTCCTAAAATCCCACCAAGAAGAGTCAAAAAGTATGTGACTGGCAGTTTGGAATAGATGATTCAAGCTGTCACGAAGCCGGGAGCTTAGATGGTTACATCTTTTGCAAGCTTGTCGCTTCTTAGAATACTTCCCACAGTGTCTAATACACAAACATGCCTTTTATTGAGCATCAGGAAGGGCTGTCTTCTATCCATCACTTGATTTTATTCAGATAAATAAAAGAACGCAAAGGGAAACAGTAAAACCGTAGGTGTCTAAAAACTTCATTACTCAGACAAGATTTTTTGTTTAATTGGATATTGCAGCACTCTTTCATGGACCTCCTGCTTTTAAATTTCAATGCACCTTTAGTGATATTTTTCGCTTTAGAAATTCTATTCTTCAATCTATATAGAACAGATGCTTTATATTCCATATGATACCAGGCTAAGCAGTTGAAAAGAAATATTCAGTCAACATCACCACAATCAATGGGCATATTTCTTAGAAAACAAGATTTTTTTGAAAGTTAGAGATAAGCTCTAATAATGGAAGAAGTCTATATATTTTGTGGCTAGAATGTAGTATGCACTGAATAAATATCTGTTAAATATCTGTTAAACATTGATCTGTTAAACATTGAGATCAATGTTTCATGGCGTGTCAGAGAGAGAACACAGATCTGAACAGGTGATGAGTTTATCACAGTAGAGTTTATTTCTTTATGTCTGTATGCTCAGAAATTCACAGGATAAGACTTAAGCAAATTTTAATAAATTCCATACTAATATCTGTTTTTATGTGATATTTGTGTAGGGTCAGAACAGGATCAAAGGGAACCTATTAGGGGTGCTTTTGGCTGCAACTAACAGAAAACTGCCCTGGTGACCCTAAGAGGCAGGGCTTTGGTTCCTGTAGCAAGAAGTTTGGGAGTAGGTTGTACAGGACTAGGTGTGGCAGCTCAATCAGGCCATCAGGAACCTAAATTCTTCCATGTTTCTGTTATGCCAGACATAGTTTGTAGGCTTTTGCCCTCAATCTTGGCATCTTATGATTGCAAGAAAGATGCTTGCCCGCCATGTCTTATGCTAATATTTTAGCAAACAAAAATGAAAGATAAAGGACTGAAGAGGGAGGCAGGAATGGATGGTGACTATATCAGGAAAGCAACAGCTTTCTCATCAATCCCAGCAGATGTCTGCTTACATTTCTTAGAGCAGGACTGTGCCACCTGATTAGGATGCAAGGGAGTCTGGGAAAACAAGTATTTTTAGCTGGACAGATTGCTGCCTCTCCAAAAAGTCAGGGTCCTATTGAAAAACAAAAGTTAGGAAAGATATTGGATAGGCAACTAGCTATGTTTGCTTTCGGGCTGAAAAGAGGAAATTAGTTTAATTACCAGGACGTAAAATCTGAGCAGGGCTCCTTTGATTTCACCCTTCTGAAATATAAATTCAGAATCAGAGTAGTTCTATGGGGTAACAATATAAATGGACATTTTTGTCATGGTTGAGTTAATTCAGACCTTGCAGTTTTCATATCTTGCATTTTTGGCTTAGGGGGAAAAAAGTTATTGCCTTCATACTGCCCTGAACTTAGTATCTTCTATTCTCTGGATAAATTTTGCATTTATTTCTCTTTTGAAAAGCATTTTCTATAAATAGTTTTCTGAGAAGTATCGTAATGAAATTTGTATCAAAATGTGAATGGTTGACAATATTTTTCTATGTTGTCCTATTTGGGGGCTACTTACAGTTTAATGGGATAATAGCCAAAAAGTCAATCTCTGCTTTCAGCAGTTACTGAAAGAGTGACTAAAAGAGATATTTTTGAGTCGAGGACTCTTAACCTCAGTTATTTAGTCACTCATGTGCACAGTTGTCTTTCTTATCTAAGTGTAGGACCTTGTTTTTGTTTACCAAGAGTGGTATAAAAGCAATAATAATCTTTCCTTAATACTTGATAATGTGCTGATGGAACAATAATTGTTTTAGCAGATGATCTATATGAATTATGTGATTCCATGGTTTTATGTTCATAGAAATATAAGCCAATAATGGTCAGGAGGTGGAGATGTTCAAATCTTCAATAAGTTTCTGACTCTTTCTTGGATTCATCGGTTTTTCTTTTTGACAAACCTTTTATTAATATAATGTCAGGAGATATTTGGCAGAAAGGTATAATGTAAACTGATCTGTTATAAATTTAAGAAACTAGCAAAGGAGAATGAAATAAGTCATTTATGAATGAAAGAATGGAGACCTGTTGTCAGGTGTTCGTGAGTGTTGTATGTAGACCCAGAAAGTCTTTATAATCTTTAAAATAATTTGTCTTCACCTGCAAACCACACAGCCTTATAATGTATTTACTGCTCACCACCCTACTTTCTCCTATAATTTTGCTTCTCCGCCTGCAGGCTTAACATTCTTGGCAAAGCAGAAGGCTTATGGGAAATATTCATTGACTTCTTCTTGTAGCAATGTTATTTCTGCATAGTAGTGAGGCTAAGGAGTACAGCTACAGATGCCAGAACAGCTTCCTTGATTTTACAAGAAGGGCTCTAAGGGATCCTTATACCTCAATAATATGAGCAGAAACTCTCATTCTAATGTTTCACAGAAATGCATAGAATCCTCCCTTTACTTGTGTTGTTGGAAGATATTACTTTTACAGAATCAGAGCCTAGGCTCTAGGCATATCTAGACAGGAGGTATCTGAAGGAGCATTGTCTCTATTGTTACTTGGTCTAGAACACTCACTTGTCCCCATCCTATTATCTTCCATGCAAGTCCCATTCTAAGACCGTGTGAAGCCTTTCTCTCTATTGAACTGCATAACAGCCCCAGACTTTCTGCCCTGGGATGGGAGTGGGGAATGAGGATGTATTGGATGAATGTAAATAGGTCTTTTTCAATACTTGTCAAGGGACAAGGAATGTCAGAGAAGGATTTATTTGCCCACACATGGAGCATGTTGTCCCTGACTGTCCAAAGTAATCCTCTTAGTCCCAGAGAATCCTATCCCTCAGGAATGCCACAGGAATATCCCCAATTAGCAGAATGTAATTACTTGAGTGGGAATCATGTACTAAATGATGAACCTCTCCTCCCAAATGGCATGAGCTTTTCAATAATTTAGAATGCAAGAACAATTAAATACAAGAGGAGCATCCTGACAGTAAGGAGATGTTTGTGCTGCACTCATGAACATACATGCTATAAGGAAGGCAAGAACTAGAGAAATATAACTAGCTTTAAAGTGGAATAGAGTTAATATTTTCAAACTATATAAAGCTCATTTAAATACATAGAATGACATGAAAATCTTAGATAGACAAATGAACAAAGGATATGAAGAGGCAACTTATCCAGGAGAAAATAAAACCAGTAAACAAGGAAAATATTCACTCTTATAAGGAATCCAAGATATTCAGATTTAAACAATAATAAGGGCCCATTTCTTGTATTTTAAAGTCAGCAAAACTTAAAACAATGATAGTATGATACAATGATACTGATGAGACTGTGGGGAGGCCAGTATCTATTGCTGGCTGCATTGTAACACTTTGGGAAATAAATTTGATAATTATATTATAGCAAAAGCCTTGAGAAATGTTTTTAACCAGTAATCCTAAGAAATAATAAAATAATAAAAACCACTTGAACTGAGAATAATTGTTATGTATAGCTGCAAAGTTTAGAAACAAATATTTAAAAATAGGATAATAGTTACAAATTATAAAACAATGAAATGTAATTTGTCTTTTACAGTGGATGGTCATAATATGCTAGCTAGAATATGATACAGAAAATAAAACATTGCAAAATTTAAATTACAGTATGACTATAACTATGTAAAATATATAACTATACATATGTGTAAACCTTAAAAAGAAATTTATGAAAATGATATCAATGTGTTAGTGTGGTATGATTTTCAGGGAGTTATTTCATTCTAAAATGTATTTTAATATGATAAAATGTTTAAAGATCTGTAATGAGTTCACTGAGGAGCCTTAACTTGTTGAGGAATAAACATGAAATAGATTTATTTTTCTGATAACTTTGTGCAGTGCTGACCTCTCTGATTTTTGCTGAGGTGCTACCTTCAATTCCATGACTTTCTAATCACTTATCAGAACAGTCTCTCTGGTTTTTTTAGACTCAGTGTTGTGTGTTTTGCAGGTTTCATTTTACATTCAATTCAAAACCTTCCCCTTTCCCTCTATCATCAGTTACATTTATGGCTCATTTTCCTTCCCTCTTTCCTGCACTTCTCTGGACATAGCTTCTTTTCTTACATGTTTCTCTTCAAGAGGTTGTTCTCTATTTATGCTTACTGGCCATCACTCTTCTCTGATTTCTTGGAGGGCCTAGTAATACCCTCTCTGTAATCTCCTGGAATGAGAGCTTCAGGTTGGTGTTAATCTTTTTCCCCTCTCACAGTCATACACTGTATAGTTTCTTACTGGTGGGGTCCCCTTGGTTTGTAGAACAGGTTTAGAGAGTTGATACCAGCAAGAGAGGTCAAGCCCAGCCATTTAACTCATGGTCTACATAGAAAATCATGGATCATGGTCCATATTTAATAGTGAATTACACGGGCTGTTTCACTGCCTTTTCTCATACACCACATTCCTCTTGCCCTTTATTCACACTCAGCATCGGCTGAGTAGACTGGAAAGTAGACTGGAAGGTAGCCTGGAAACTTTTAAATAAATTATCAGCAGTTGACAACTTAGTGGAGGGCATGACTATTCCAGCAATCATTGAGAATAATTCTCTTGGGCCCTTCCTCTACTTTGGCAAGAAGAAGTATGCCATCAGCCCTACTCCATGGGAAAGCAATTGCCTTCATTTTCAGCTTTCCCAAATCAAGTCTTTCTTTTGTATTGATTAAGGTGGTTGTGTTGGTGGTCTTTATGGTTATATTAGAACAGTGTCTCTCTGTAAGTCCTAGAAGGAATATGCTGGCTCTAATTACTGGTGTTTCTTTGAACTTAGAACATCAAGTATTTAGATGCCAGTTCTTAGTTCTCACCTTACCATGTAAAAACAGAATTATCATTAAAAGGTAGTTTAAGTGTAGTTAGTTTATAGGACCAGGGGAATAAACAAGGCGCACTCTTACTACAAAATATACTACATATCATCAATATTTGTTGTCTGGTTGATTAAGTGTTTTTTGAAAAAGACCAAAACAATAACTGAAAATTGTAGAAAGCATCTTAAAAGCATCTTAACCTAGTCACACATATGATTTATTTTCAGAGTTACTGTCATTAAGTCCTATCTGCTGAAAATTCTCCCTCTCTCCAAAACACCTGCCTTGCATATATCCTCTTCTACTTGGGCTAAAATTGTCACTATTATGGGCTAGGGAGGGAGGTTGGAAGAGAAGAGGAAGAGAACAAGAATAATGGAGTAGTTGGGAAGACAGGGCATCCACAAAAAACTTTACTTACTTCACATTTTACCGGGGTCCAGCAGTATTATTCACATGATAATCAGTAGGAATTTTGTTTCCTTTTCAAATTGATTAATGAGAACTTATTAACTCACAGGCGATTAAAGGACCAGTGGGCACAAATTCTCTGTATTTTCAGTAAATGCCCAGTTTTTGCGTAACACTTAATAATACAGAGGCTACTATTTTGAATCTTTACCACTAATTAGAAGACAATGCCACAACTTCAAATCAATCAATTCTTCACAGCTAAAAATGGAAGTACCTGTTGGAGTAAAAGCCGATGAAAGAGGGAGAGAGAGAAAAAAAGAGAGAGAGAGAGAGATTTTCTTTTGTTTTTCCTGTTTATGAACTTCTAAAAGTTAGAAACATTTCACCTAAATCTTTTTATTTTAACTCAAAATGTTACTCTATTGGGGTTATTTATCTAGATTCCAACAAACACTGTCAATTTTCTCTTATGGATTTTGTTTGAGACGTACATCACAGGTAGATATATTTTTAAGTTGATCAGTTTGACATATTAGCTTAAAATACAGCCTGTCCCTTAAGACTCAATGTCTTTGAAAATAGGAAACTTGAGGTTGAAATCACTTAAGGCTGAGTTAGAAAAATGGCCTATATTAAAATCAGTAAGCTTGGTTTTCTTTTGATCATCTGTAAACAGAAAATCATGTCTCACAGGTGAAATTGTGTATTATCAATCTGCCTTTCCATTGTTCTTACATTCTGAAATGAAAGCCACTAATGATGTTTCTTTATTTAGAGCTATGTGTTCATTTTACTAGACTGTCTTTAAAATAATATATAATTGGATTCAATAGATTCAGTAAAACATGAAAAAATACATGCTAGACAAATCTATAGTAGCTGCAGAAATCTATAGCAAATACAAAAATCTAGAGTAAATTGACTCTAGAAAGACAAGAGCTAAAGGCTCTGTTGACCGTAAATTTTGATATGTACACAATGCCTACCTCCAGAAACAATAGCCAAATAGCATAATGAAACATAAGCTTCAAATGGGCCAAGTGAACAAGCATTTGACTTTTCCTGAAAATGATATAGGCTCAGTTATCTATTTAATCACCGTTAATATTGCATTTAATTGCCAAGTGCCTTGTTTTCTACTGAAGTTTAATCATACGTAAAGCTTTTCTTTTCTGTTATACTTCTTTTCTGTTTCTACAGTGATCATTTTTCATCACAAAAGGAATTAAAGAGTATGCAAGGTAAGCCTCCTAAGCCACAAGATCAATCTCTTCTGGTGGTGTTCTGTTTATTTGTGTCGTACCTTGAATTCCATGTCGTCTTGGACACTTTTCTCCTTCTGTAAACTTATAATGTCTCATTACAACTTTGCTGAACTTGTGGCACTTAGACATGACTTCTTTCATAGCTTTAGTCTGATGCGTGTTCAATTGTTCACTCCGTGACTTGGAGTAACAGTAACAAATTAGTAGCTTATTTAACAGGGATAAATACTGATAGTCTCTCTCATGCTCTTTTTACTGGGAGTCAGTAGGCAGGAAGCTAGAATTAGCTCAGTTTTGTCAAACTGATTTGAGTTCATCCATGGTAAAATGAAATCTAATATTTTCCTTCCTCCTACATGGTTAGAAATTTTGGTTCTCAGCAGGTGTTGAATTTAAATAGTAAGAACAAATGGAAGCCACAGCTATGGCTCTGAGAACAATTATATAGGTCCTTGAAAATCCATTTCCAATCTATATTAAAAAAGAAATGTTATTTTGCAGCAATGAGGAATTAAAGTCTGCTGAAATTATTTTTTTTCTGCTTCAAGAAATCAGTCCAGAAATCCCAAACTTTTGTAAGTGTTGATCTTCTTTGAAACCACATTTCCCATATGTTTCACATTGTCATTGCATGAATTCTGTTACTTTGATGTCCTCAATAATTTATTACTTTTTGCATTTTTCTTATGACACAGCTATAAGAAACTGACCATTGCATTTCACATGACTTGGGCTTAAAATACGATAAAGGAAAAGAGTAAAAATTGTCATGGTATCTTATATTACAAAAGGTATTCTATGTAACAAAGCTTATTCAATTCAATGAGCTTCTCTGTAAAATAATGATCTTTTTATAACAAATTTTGTATAATGAATATTTTTCTGCAATGAAATTCTACTTGTTTCTCTCTTATAATCACTATCACTAAGCAACAGACTTATTTGCTGCTTGCAATAATGAGATATAGATGAATTCATTATAATTGTTTTATCCCACCATCCAACAACAGTTACAAATAAACTCTTCTGAAGTTTTTGTTCTTTAATTACCAAAAAAAGTTCAGCCAGAAAAAAGACTCAAATACCTAAAGTTTGATTTCAATGACCCTGAACAATTACAGTAACTACAACTAAAAATGGCAGATACTACGTAACATCTTCCACTTTTCCTGGCAGAAAACCTTCTTTTCCTCATAAGCTAATTCAAAGTATGAACCCTGTAAGATTCTTTTCATCTTTACCACTTGCTGATGGCAAATTGAATTTTAAGTAAGACTCCCTTATGAAGCAATTGTGATGCCTCACGCAGTTTGTTATACTTTTGAACTATAGCAACCTGGTAACATAGGTGAAAGCCCATAATGATTATGAGCGTGTGTGTGTGTGTGTGTGTGTGTGTGTGTGTGTGTGTGTGATTTTATGATTCATGGGTTTTTATTGCTCCCATCTTTGTGTCACTGTGTACCCAAAGATGCTGTCATTGTTATCCCCACCAGAAGTCAGAAGCATCACACCTCTTTGTAATCTTAAAAACACTCGTACTTTCTATATATATTCAAAATACAATCACTTACCTGGATTAATAGAAAATAATTTAAAAGACTCCAGAATTGGAAACTAGGTCAGACCCTATTCTCTTTCAAATTTTGGGAAATAAATGAGATGGGAAAACACAGCAAGGCACACAGAAAAATTCGTTTTCTATCAAGGTCAAGCACAAACACTTACTTGGAGCTCAGCATGATTCTATCACTCCTCAGCCTTTTCCCCTACTTCTAATATTTTCTTTTCTTTTCTTTTTTTTTTTTTTTTGAGGTGGAGTCTAGATCTGTCACCCAGGCTGGAGTGCAGTGGCATGATCTCAGCTTACTGCAACGTCTGCCTCCTGGGTTCAAGTAATTCTTGTGCCTCAGTCTCCCGAGTAGCTGGGATTACAGGCGTGCGCCACCATGCTGACTAATTTTTGTATTTTTAGTAGAGATGGGGTTTCCTCTTGTTGGCCAAGCTGGTCTCGGACTCCTGACCTCAAGTGATCTGCTTACCTCAGCTTTCCAAAGTGTTGGGATTATAGTTCTGAGCCCCTGCGGCTGGCCCCTCTTCTAATATTTTCTAATACTGAAATCCTAAGCAATCGAAAGCAACTTGTTAGGGGACTTCACATTCTTTAAGGACCCTTGATCCTTCTGTCTTATTTGTTATGGATTTCAGATTTTTATTTTGCCTTTTGAACATCAATTATTTGTTATCATTAGTTTTGTATGGCCAATAGTTATTTTTCTTTACTAGAATTTTATGGGCTTTTGTTCTCACACATTTTGTGGCACATATATTCCTTTGGGTTCACTTTCCTCTTTGATAAAGTACCTCCCTTAATTTTATGGGGAGGGTCTGTGTGTGGTAAACTCTAAGTCTTGGTAGATCCAATAATGTGCAGATTTTGCCTCATTCTGAAGTATTAGTTTAAGCAGATATAAAATTCTAAGTTGACATCTTTTTTCCTCAGTGCTTTCAAGATATTGTTGTGTTGTTTTCTGGATTTTATTGCTTTAGATGTGAAATCTTTGTGAATCTATTTTTATTCCTTTGTAGTTAAAATATTTTCCAAGGTAGATTTTAAGATGGCTTGTTAAAAATCCTCAGTATTTTGCAGTTTAGCATGAGTTTTGGTGAGGACTTATTTTTATTATCCAGTAATTAGGAATGCATTCTCTATTTCATGTCTTTCTTCCATTTACGAAAATTATTAACAATGATTTCTTCAAATAATGCTTCTCATCCATTTCCTTTGTTTTATTCTTCTCAGACTTTTATTGGAAGAATGTGTAAATTGCTCATTTTGTCTTACATTTCAAAATTGCTCATCCTGTTTTAAAAGCCTCATTGTCTCTGGTTTATTGGGTGCATTTTTTTTCTTACTCCTTTTCCTACTGTCCAGTAATTCTGTTTTCAATTACATCTAATTCAGTTTCATCCACCCATTGCATTTTTATTTTGATAGCTATATTTCTAATTGATCCATTTTGATATAAATTTTTGTTTCTTCCGTTTTCATACTTAATTTCCAAGTAGAAGTTATTAACTCAGTTATCTCTATGAAGATGCAAAATACACTTTTTTAAAGTTTGGCAATCTTTTCTATGAGATTGATTTCATACAAAGCAATTCATGTTCTAATTGTTGTTTTATGGTTTCTTTCTTATTGGTACATTACTTCTTACGTTTTGAAACCTTGGTTTGCAGCTTATTTTGCATGAGAAGGCGGTTGTTTTCTCTCTCACTCTGGACTTACTCACTTCTCTAGAAAATCTGAAGACTCATCCACCTGGATCCTGCTTAGCAAATATTCATGTACTTTTTTCTGTTTTCCACTCTCGTATTTATTTTAGGATTAAGTGACTGGTTCTAGCTAATAGGCTATGAGTGGAAGTAACAAGTATCACTTGAGTCCAAAAAACAGTTTAGTGTTTATGTGAGATAGTCATGTTTTATTTTCTTTTTAAATATTGTTTATATGTTTATTTTAGAATAAGGGGGTACATGTGCAGGTTTGTTACATGAATATATTGCATTATGCTGAGGTTTGGGATTCTCTTGATCCCGTAGCCCAAGTAGTGAACATAGAACCCAGTGGGTAGTTTTTCAATATTCCCCTCCTCCTCCCTTTTAGAATTCCTAGTTTTTATTGCTCCTGTCTTTATATCCCTGTGTACCCAATGTTTAGCTCCTGCTTTTAAGTGAGAACATGCAGTATTTTGATTTTTGTTTCCACATTAACTCACTTAGGATAATGGTCTCTAGCTGCATTCATGCTGCTGCAGAGACATGATTTTGTTATTTTTATAGCTACATAGTATTTTATGGTGTATGCATACTACATATTCTTTGTCCAGTCCACTGTTGGTGGCCACCAGCGTTGATTCCATATCTTTGTTATTGTGAATAGTGCTGTGATAAACATACATGTGCCAGTTTCTTTTTGGTAGAATGATTTCTTTCCCTTTGAATATATATCTAGTAAGGAGATTGTTGGGTCAAATGGTAATTCCACTTTTAGTTCTTTGAGAAATCTCTGAACTATTTTCCACAGAGGCTAAACTAATTTGCATTCCTACCAACACGTTTTTCTGCAACCTCGCCAATATCTATTTTTTTGACTTTTGAATAATAGCCATTCAAACTGGTGTGTTGATATGAGATAGCCATGTTTTCTATCTCATCAATGAATGTAAAGAACACTGAATTGGCAGGCATACTATAGCAAATCATCCCAGACTCCCAAGTCACTGCTGGATGACAGTTGCCAAGGAGAATCATCTGACCTGCATTAGAGTGTGCTGTGAATGTCGAATAAAACTTTGTTGTGTAAATCTGTTGATATTTTGGGTTGATTTGGTACTGTCACTTGCCCTAACTAGTATACTACCTGTCACCTCATCTAATGGGAGTGTATTAGTTAGGGTAAGTGGCAGTACCAACTTATATAACTAAGTATCATATTATAACTTGATTCCCCATCCCCATGCAGAACCAAGTTATAAAATGATGATTCAAAGTTCTATCTTAGTGATATTTGGGATAATGAAGATTCATTCACTAAGCCAAAAGGCAAGTTTTTCAGTTACTATAAGGCTGATATCTTCCCAATTCCCTGGGCCTAATGCCTTTTTAATTCCAAGCATCAATCAGCAGAAATTCCCTTAACCTTTGGCTACGAGTTGTGAAGCTTGCTCTTCATCTGGAGTACCTTAGGCTTCTGAAATGGAACTGCCTGCTGCCAGTGTGCTTCTGGACCTGATACCCAGCAAGCCAGGGGCTTCAGCTCTACTTACCACTGTGAATTTTTGGCCCACATAGATGCTTATTTAAAAAAATATATAGCTATGTTTTTTTTTTTCTGTTTATACTTGCTATGCATTTAGAGTAGAGGGGTATGCCATATCGTGAATTTACTTCACTAGCTTGATTTGAAGACATTCTAAGTACAACGCTCCAGTGTGGAGTTTGGAGATTGGTATTCATGAAAAGCTATGGTGGTTCATGTAGGCCTTCTCAGATCTCTGTGGAAGTGGAAGAATATGCATTTGTTGCTGGCCATTACTTCTGAAATAATTTATAATGGGCTTTATGAAGTTCTTGGCTTTTCACACTCTGGTAACTTTTATGATGCTTTTTAGAGATGTTTTGGAACCTCTGTTGGAAACAATAAGCTAGGCTAGTGTATTAGTTCATTTTCACCCTGCCAATAAAGACATACCCAAGACTGGGCAATTTACAAAAGAAAGAGGTTTATTGGACTTACAGTTCCACGTGGCTGGGGAGACCTCACAATCATGGTGGAAGGTGAAAGGCAAAGAGGAGCAAGTCATGTCTTACATGGATGGTGGCAGGCAAAGAGAGAGTTTGTGCAGGGAACTCTTGTTTTAAAACCATCAGATCTTGTTAGACTCATTCACTATGACGAGAACAGTGCAGGAAAGACCCATTCACATAATTCAGTTACCTCCCACTGGGTTCCTTCCACATCTTGAACTTAAAATTCAAGATGAGATTTGGGTGAGAAGACAGCAAAACCATACCAGCTAGTGATTATCAAACTTGACTGATATATGGCCTGGTGGAAAAATGTCAAGAACGCTTAATGTTGATTTAAATTATTTTTTATTATTATCATTAATTTACTTAAATATGTACAAACATAAAACTAGAATCTTATGATTAGACCTCAGATACAATTATATAAAACAAATTTATATATTAAATACAAATAAAACTATAAAACTAATATGATTCAAAGTAACACATTTATTTTAATGTGACAGATGATACTACTTTGTTAGAACCAAATTGATACTTGAAATATAAACATATTAATGACTATTGAGGTTCACTGTATTAGATAGATCATGGCAGAAAATGAATGGCATTTCAGTACTTAAAGAGGATTTAAAAAAGGAAATGTGTACAAAGGTATGGGCTGGCTAAGAAGAAACTAAAGAGGGTTGAGAAATAGCAACAGTAAAAAGCCATTATCATCTGTAAGACTGTAGAGGCAAATGAAGAAACAATGATCAGAACATAGAGAGTGTGGCTGCAGGTATAGGAGAGGAAAAACTTAGAAAATCTGTGATTTTTGTAAGAGGGACATAATTAACTTGTAGGAACCCAACCAGGAGGAAACCAGCAAAATAAATGCCCTGACCTCATTCTTGTCACTCTTCAACCTCCTGCTGTAGACTCCCATTTACTGAACCTAACCAAAAAAAAAAAACAAAAACAAAAACAAAAAACCAAACAGAGTATGAGCAAGCCTCTTGATGAAGATCACGGGCACATAATAAAAAGAATAGGATAGAGGAAGTAGTCTGGAGAGGTAAGGCAAAATATTCATTCAAGTTCACTCAATATTCATTCATTCAATATGTACTACCAGGTACTGTGATGACATGATTCTCCCACAACTTAAAAAAAAAAAAAATAAGTACAAAAATGTTTGCTTTTCCCTAGGTATGAATACAAATTTACATTTAAAGTCTCTTTTACTTTTCCTTATTAGTTCATGACAATTTAAATTGTAATTGATATCAATACAATGATAAAACAGAAGGAAGGCAAGAGCACTGAAATTTGTGGTAATATCCAGTTATAATGTGGTTATCTAGCTGATCCTAAATTTGCATTTAAAAAATATCACCAAATGAATAAAAAACATATTCTAAATGTTAAAACAAAACAGGCAAACAACAACATCAACAGAATCTTCAAGGAGAACTTTAAATTGTGCCAGTATATTCACCCCTCTGAGTTCACAGAGCTCATTTAAGAATACTTGAACTAAGTCATTTATGCGTCAATATGGATAAATATTCTATGCTCTGAAACAACCAGCACATAGCTGCTGGAGAAATCTACCTAAAGCTCTGCTGTGATTCTGTAATTCTTTTCATTAAAACAATCTTCAAGGGCTCCCCATTTCCTACAGATTTAAGTATAAAATTTGCATCCTGAAATTCAAAGTCCTTAGCTTACTTTTTGAGCTTTATCATCTATTATTCTTCCCTTAGACATATTGTATACTCCAGCTAAACTAGGAGGTGTATTATGGTCTGAACAAACTCTGGTTTTCTGCTTTCTTATCCCTGTTCCTATTTTTTTCCTCTCCTTGGAATGCCAGCTTCTTTATCTCTGTGGTTTAAAATCCTGCACACCTCTTGAAGCTCATTTCAAGTCTACCTCCTCTGTGAAGGCTGGGCTAACACCCAGGATCAGATTGTCAAATCACTCACACAAGTGAGAGACCTTTCTCAGTATCAAGCTTCACAGCTAATTCCAAGGATACAAGCACTGAAGACACAGGCAAGGCAGAGAAAAGGCTGGGGCATTCCACAAGACTTCCCACATCCTTGTTGTTGTAGACATGTACTCTCCAACTCAGAATAATAGATGAGGTCTCTAATGAGGACTGCAGGTCACCTCAAACAGCGGACAGCATTGAAGTTAGGAAACATCTCCTCTTCATGCTTCAGAGAGTTGTATAGCTTATGTCACATTCTCTAGGGAGCCATGCATCATAAATCCATACATTGTACGCTTGTTTACCCTAAGCAATCCTAAACCAGAGACATCCTGCATCATTATTCAATTTGCCCAGAAGTCCAGTTTTTATATTTGCAAGGATATTAGACTGAAGCACTGTCTTCTTTTTCTAGAACCACATTCAGAAAGAAATGGATCACAGATCAATTTCTTTAACACCTTTCCCCTGCAACACTTCCGATTATTCCAATCTTACATTATCTTTTTCTTCTATCTCTCTGTGCCTCAATCGTAGCACTATTTTTCTGCTTATTTACATTATCTTCTCTCCTCCTGCAACCTGGTAGAAGGGATATGATTTATTCATTTTGAGACTGTAATAGTACTTTGCAAAATGCCTTGCATATAACAGTTATTTAACAAATGTTGAAATGAATTAGGAGAAAGTAATAATATTCTATTCTCATTATTTCCCGCAGGTAACACTCTTGAGTCCTGGACAGTGGAGAGAAATCAGATAGTCCAAGTTCAAGTAGGTTTAAATATTTGCTTGTGTAGATAACTTAACAAAAACTACACAGACTTTATGCTGAATTATGCAAAATTAGGTAAAGTTGAGTTCATGGACTTTCCTTCTCAGTCTTGAACACCATTTCTCTCTCTCCTCAGATGCCTATATCTGGATCTTATTTGCAGGGTTGAATGTTGCTCAAGGGACTTGGTGGCTAAGAGACTTCACTATTACCAGGACAAGTCCTAGAGAATGTTATCTAGACACTCATCATTGGGGTATCAGAATCAGTGGTAGGAAAGATAAAAGCAATACAACCATGCTTGGAGGTTGGAAATTGGAAAGTAGTCAGTCAATGCATCAACTAAAAGTATGAGGCAGAGACATAGCCAGGAAACACAATGAGGACAAGGAAACACTCTAGCTGTTGAAATGAATAGTTCAACATCCAGGCCTGAAAACCTAGTACATTCTTGGAGGTATTGGTTTTCTGTGGATTTGGAAAGCTTTCCTGGGTTAAAGGCATACTTATAAAGATAGAGTTGTCCTGACCAGCAGAGTTTGCATGGTCTTCCCCACTTCTCATATAAAATTTAATTTTCAATATGTAAAAATCATTGGTAATAGTTTAAGATGTCTTCCTTCTTAGGAATATGTACATACACCCAGAATTCAGTCTTAGGCCACAATGATAAAGAGCTTATTTCCCATATTGGGTTGAGGAGAACTGGGGGCGTAAGAACTTTCCTAACTACACTTAAATTGTCTGCTAGGATATCATGACATACCACCCCTCTTACTTGGCTCCATAACATTGGGAATTTATAGATATCCCCATGCTTAAGCTCTCTACTTGCTAATAAAATAATACATTTTATGGTATTTCTTTTTCCCTACAGAGAGAATAAAAAACCCTGGAGCTGTATATACTTGGTTAATGTTTTTGCTTGCATAACAGTGTTTCTTTCCTTATCTGTTTTAAACAGTGTGCTTCTTGGAAGTTGTATTGTTTTTCTAATACTGCATGACAAATTACCACAAACTGAATGGCTTAGAAGAACACACATTTATTAGTTTTCTCAGATGCATGGGACAAGAGCCTAGATATTGTCTAACTGGTTCCTCAAAATATGTTCTCATGAGGCTGCAATCAAGGTGTTGGATAGGGCTGGGTTCTCACCAGAGGCTAGACTGGGGAAGGATCTGCTTCCATACTTCTTAGGCTATTAGCAGATTCATTTCCTAGCATCTTTAGGATTCATGGCAGCTTGTTTATTCAAAGCCAACAACAAAAGAAAACAAACTCCAGCACTTTGGGTGCTGTAATAGTATGTATTGCAACCCTTCACCTTTGCCATTTTCTACTGGTTGGGAACAAGTCACAGGGCCTTCCTACAGTCTGGGAGGGGATTACATAAAGATGTGAATACCAGAAAGTAGGGACCAGGCTAGCCACCTTAGCATATGTCTGCCACAGAGGTAGATATAATGCTTTTTATATAAATTCAAAGTAAAATCAGTTTATATGCACGTGGATTCTTCATGACTGTGTGGTGGTGATGACTCAAATGATAATGAAGATCATGGAAATGCAGATTCAGCATCAGATGTTAGTGATTTGTCTAAGGGCTCTAAGTAAGAAAGAGTAGCTGAAGATTAGAGGTCTGCTCTGGCATTATTTAACTTGACATATGTCATGTATGCTGATGAAATGCTTTCTAACTAGGAGCCTAATTTCCATCCTATGCATCTCATAAGCTTGGAGTTCTTATTCCTTCAACAATGTTTTAGGTACCTATGGTATCTATGTCTTTTGCTGTGATTTAGACAAATAGGAAGAAAATGGCTAAATTACTTACATTTTCTGAAATCATGGAAAGGAGAATATTACACTGGTAACTTGAGGCTGCTTTGGGTTTTGAAAATAACAAATCTACAATCAGAACACTGATGTTGCTTGCCGATATTGAAGACTTTTATAACCAGCAAAGGACTTGTGTGGCAGAACAGACCCCCTTTTCCCACGGTATCAGGAGTTTTTTATTATTAATTGTCTTGTTTACCCTAAACTTACTAAAAGTAAAAAAAAATGTGAGGAGGAAGGGCATAGAAAAAACTTCCAATTTAGACATTTTCTGTGGGAATCATTTCAAGGATCTGCATTTAAGACCTACTCCAAACAATGTGCTGTCACTACTAACTGCCAAGAAGAAATTACACCCTATAGAAAGAGAGAGCACTTGAATTTCCAAATTACATGACCCTAATTTTTTCATTCACTACTACTACCTTTCACATATTCTATCACTACCAAACAGGACCATCAAATGCTCTTTGAACATGAACTACACTTTCCCATCATTTCTTACCCTACTGAAAATGTTCTCTCTGCTTCTGTTGCTATTTGTCCTTTTGTATCTATTTCTGC
This sequence comes from Theropithecus gelada, assembly GCF_003255815.1. Taxonomy (NCBI): domain Eukaryota; kingdom Metazoa; phylum Chordata; class Mammalia; order Primates; family Cercopithecidae; genus Theropithecus; species Theropithecus gelada. The sequence goes on from NC_037674.1 coordinate 10,951,105, forward strand.
ATTTCAAATCTTTTGTATTTGTCTCTGCATTTAAAATTTTAGCTCAAAAACTATCATACCTTTTAGTTTTCTGATTGCTCTGTCATCCTTTATATTCTCACAGTGCCTGGCAACTCTCCTATGGTTCTTGCGGCCACATTGTATTCCACAGATTTTTTTTTTTGTAAAATTCACATAGCATAAAATTGACCACTATAAAGTGCAAGATTCAATGGCTTTTAGTACATTCACAATGTTATGTACCTGTCACCCCTATTTTACTATCTTATTCCCAAGCACTTCTACCACCTCTCCACCTCTCCCTTTCTCCCCTACCACATACACAGAACACGCTGTACCCATTAAGCTGTCAATCCTCATTTCTTCCAATCCTGGCAACCACTAGTATGCTTTGTGTCTCTATGAATTTGCCTATTCTGGATATTTGAAATAGATTAAATAATACAATATGTCGCTTTATGTGTCTGGTTTCCTTCACTTAGCATAGTGTTTCAAGATTTATCCATGATGTTGCATATATTAATAATTTTTACGGCTGAATAATATTTCATTATGCAGATATAGCACATTTTGTTCATCCGTTTATAAGCTGATAGACATTTGGGTTGTCTCCACTTTTTGTACTTTTTAGTTTTTATGAATAATGCTACTATGAACATTTATGTACAAATTTTTTTTGAACACCTGTGTTCCATTCTGTTGCGTATACACCTAGAAATGTAATTGCTGGGTCACATGGTAGCTCTATGTTTAACATTTTGAGAAACTGCCATACTGTTTTCCAGAGCAGCTGCCTCATTTTATATTCCCACCAACAAAGTATCTTGTTATTTTGTGTGTGTGTGTGTGTGTGTGTGTGTGTGTATGTCTGTTTTAATTCTCGCCATCTTAGTGGGTATGAAGTGGTATCTTGTGGTTTTAAATTGCATTTCCTGGATGACTAATGATGTTGAGTATCTTTTTATATGTTTGTTGGCTATTGTATATCTTCTTTGGTGATAATCCATAGATTTTTATGTTGATTTCTTTTTTTCAATACACAAGCTAAATTTTTATTTAAATTATTATTAATTAGGAAACTGGAAAGATGTTGACAGTCAATTCAAAGAATAATCCAAAGACCAGACATTTATAGATTGGTAATGTTGAAAGGAAACCACAAATGGAAGGAAACACTTTTTTCCCATACTGTTCTCTCTTCCTGGGATTCTTGATCACTCTCTCATTCACTTTAAGTATAAAGTTTCTCAACTTTCACCTCTATCCTCAAACATCACCTAATCAAACTAAGGTATGTCATCATATTCCATACTATTTTTGATCTACCCTCATTTGGCCAAAACTAAATTGAACAGGAAAAAACAAACTGTTTTTCCTACTCTCACAAACTCCCTCAACACAGAACACTTATGATCACCAAAATGTGTGGGGATTTCTCCCCACCAACAACCAGTACTCAGCAGAAACTGCTAGGTATGCTTCAGTTGAAATCAATTCTCACACACTCTACTGGGAGTTAACATCAGATCCTACAGCGTTCGGCCTTGGTTCCTCAAGACTGCCCTCCACTTCACATGCCAATCACAAGTCCCAAGTTGTGACCTGTACTTCTGACCAACTAACAGTAAGTTGAGGGTTTCCATGATACCACTCCTTGGCATGTATTAATTAGCTAGAGTGGCTCACAGAATTCAAGGAAACTCCTTACTTACTATTATCACTGTATAACAAAGAATATGTTAAAGTATAAAAATGAAGAAGCAGATGGAGAGATCCATAGAACAAGATTTGAAAGGCTCCTAGGCATAAGGGTTTCAGTCCCCATGGAGTTGAGGTACACTTCCCTCCCAGCAGTGGATGTTCATCAACCCAATCCAGGAGCTCATCAAATCAGGTCCTTTTAGGTTTTTCTGGAGGCCTCATTACATAGACACACTTGATTAAATTATTGATCATTGTTGATCAGCTCAGCCTTTATTCTCTTTTCTGTCCTTGATGGGAGGGTTGGGTTGAAAGTTGCCAACATCTAATTACATGATTTTTTTCCCCTGTGAACTCGGATCCATTATGAAGCTTTCCCTGCCCTGGTAGAAATTCCTTCTTGTTTTTCCTCTTTATACATTTGACATACTTGTTAGAAGTAAAATGGTTAAAATCAGAAAATAAGATACAAAACATAATCATTGGTGATGGATCAATGTAGATGTTGCACAGAGGGTATTCAGTTAGTGTGTGCTAAATGCTCTCTGTACACCGGTTTGGTGGTTGTCAGAGGCTGGGAAGGGTAGGGGTTGCAGGCAATGAAGACAAGGTGATTAATGGGTACAAAAATATAGGTAGATGAAATAAGACCTAGTCTTCAATAAATCAGTAGAGTGACTGTAGTTAACAGCAATCTGTTAACTATCATCTTTGTTATTACAAAGCAGCTAATAAAACTGTAATCTTTGTTATTACAAAGCAGCTAGTAGACAATAATTTGAATGTTCCTAGCATAAAGAAAAGTTAATGTTCGAAGTGATGGACATTGCAATTACTTTGATTTGATTATTACACATTAATATAAATGTATCAAAATATCACATGTACCCCAAATATGCATATCTATTATGAATCAATTTAAAAAGGGCAAACTTTGTGTGATTTCATTTATATGAAGTACCTTAAGGACAAACTCATGGAGTTAATTTCTTATGTCTCTCCAGAGACTACAAGTTTCTTGAGGACAGGAAATATGTTACTAATCTTTTAACTGCTCAGGGGCTTTATTAAATAGTTCAGGGCATGGCGCACTAAGTGCTCAGCAAATACTTATTGATCTGAATTTAGAAGTCTCAACAAAATTTGTTGTATTGCCTGAGTCAGCCCAGAGGTGAAGTCTTCACATCATATTATTTTAGTATAAAACTATTCTTACTTAGGATATCAGCAACTCTCTGTTAATATGTCCGTTGGCTTTCAGTGGCATCTGAATTATTGACTACATGCTTCTTGAAACATTATTTTTCTGGCTTATAGTATGTCACACTTCCCTAGATTTACTTTCTACTTCTCCATTTACTGCCTTTCAGTCTCTTTTGTAGACTCTTCTTCTCTGATGAGCACTTAAAGATGAGCATTCCCTGGGTGTTTGTCCTTGGAAATCTGTTTACAGTGGTACCAGTTCTTCCCAAACGCTTGTCCTCAAATAGTGTCATTTCATGATAGCTATTTTTTCAATGAAGGTCAGTGTAATGAGTCTTTTATCTACATTAATTGGTTAATTGGGAGGACTGTCCTTCGTTTTAGGATTTTGTTATCTATACTTTGTTTTGTGTTGAAATATCTGTCTTCTACTTCTATGAAATAGTAATAATAGTAAAGGCTACATATATATATATATATATACTTATAATGTCCTTGACAAATTAAAAATTTAGCAACCCTCACAATCATTTAAGAATGTACCAAACATCTGCAAATCAAGCAATGTAACGTACAACATTTCCAGAATGAAGGATAAAAGCACATGGTCATGTCAATTGATGCCGAAAAAGCATTTGACAAATTTCTACATCCTTTCGTGATAAAAGCTGTCAGCAAAATAGATATAGAAGGAAATTTCCTCAATATGATAAGGGCCATTTATGAATGCCCACAGCTAATATTGTGATCAATGAGAAAAAACGTTTCCTCTAAGATCTGGTATAACCCAAGGATGCCCACTCTCACCACTTCTATTCAACATAGTTCTGGAAGTACTAGCTAGAGCAATTAGACAAGGAAAAGAAATAAAAGGCATCTAAATTGTAAAGAAAAGGTAAAATTATCCCCATTTGCAGATGACATGATCCTAAATGTAGCAAACCCTAAAGACTTCTCCCAAAAAACCTGTTAAAACTAATAAATAAAATCAGCAAAGTATCAGGATAAAAAAATCAATATACAAAAATTAGTTGCATTTCTTTACACCAACAATGATGTATCTGAAACAAATCAGGAAAACAATCCCAGTTATGATAGCATCAACAAGAACAAAATAAGAACTATTTAATCAAGGAAATGAAAGGTCTGTACACTGAAAATCATAAAACCCTGATGAAAGAAATTAAAGAAGATACAAATAAATAAAATGATATCTTGTGTTTGTAGAGTGGAATAACTAGTAGTGTCAAAATATCCTTAATACCTAAAGCAATGTATAGATTCAGTGCAAATCCCTATCAAAATTTCCATGGCATTTTTCACAGAAATAGAATAATAATTCTAAAATTCATATGGGACTACAGTAGACCCTGAAGAGACAAACCATCCTGAGAAAGAAAAACAAAGTTGGAGGCTTCACACTAATTTCAAATTATATTGATATACTGTTCTATACTTATTGCCTAGGTATCGTAGTCAGGGTTCCTCAAAGGAATAGACCTAATAAGGACATATATGCATATTTATATATGTAATATATATATAAAAGGGGATTTATTATGGGAATTGGCTCATGCAGTTATGGAGGCTGAGAAGTCCCATGAGGCCAGGTGTGGTGGCTGACATCTGTAATCCAACCACTTTCAGAGGCTAAGATAGGAGGATCCCTTGAGTCCAGGAGCTCAAGACCAGCTTGGGCAACATAATGAGATCCCGTCTCTACAAAAAACAAAACAAAACAAAACAAAACAAAATAAAATAAAATAAAATAAAATAAAATAAAATAAAATAAAATAAAATAGAAAATTAACCAGGCATGGTGTTGCGCACCTGTAGTCCCACCTATGTAGGAGACTGTGGTAAGAGGATTGCTTGACTCCAGGAGTTTGAGGTTATAGTGAGCCGTGATTGCACCACTGCACTCCAGCATGGGTGACAAAATGAAATCCTGTCTCTAAAATATATGTGTGTGTCGGCCGGGCATGGTGGCTCATGCCTGTAATCCCAGCACTTTGGGAGGCTGAGGCAGGTGGATCACCTGAGGTTGGGAGTTTGAGACCAGCCTGACCAACATGATGAAACCCTGTGTCTACTAAAAATACAAAATTAGCCAGGTGTGGTGGTGCATGCCTGTAATCCCAGCTACTCAGGAGGCTGAGGCAGGGGAATCGCTTGAACCCGGGAGGCGGAGATTGCGGTAAGCCGAGATTGTGCCTTGCACTCCAGCCTAGGCAACAAGAGTGAAACTCCATCTCAAAAAATAAAATAAAATAAAATAATAAAATGTGTGTGTGTGTGTGTGTGTGTGTGTGTGTGTGTGTATTTAAAAAAAGTAGAAAGAAGTCCCATGATATAGCATCATCTGCAAGCTGGATAATCAGGGAAGCTGGTGGTACAATTCAGTCTAAGTCCAAAGGCCTGAGAACCATGGGAGCCAATGGTGTAACTCTCAGTCCAAAGTCAAAAACCTGAACACCTGATGTTCTGACATCCAGGAGCGATAGAAGAAGGATTTTCCAGTCCCAGAGGAGAAAGTGAATTCACCTTTCCTCTGCTTTTTTATTCTATCTAGGTCCTTAACAGATTGGATGAAATTGGTGAAGGTAGATCTTCCTTACTTAATCTGCTGATTCAAGTGCCAGTCTCTTCTGGAAACACCTCCACAACATATCCAGAGATTTTACTTTAGCAGCTATGTGAGTATCCCTTAAGCAAGTCAAGTTGACACCTAAAATTAACCATCACATTGGTAATCTCATTCATTGACATAACTTCAATTATGATACACATGATGATGACTTCCAAGTCACAAATGTCTCTATTAAACTCTAATATGTATATCCAACTTCTTATCAAATAATTCTCCCTCCATGTTCCATGACAGTTTTTGATTTAGCACTTATAATGTCGATCTCATTGTCCATGCACCCACCTACCTCCTCTTCCCTCATATTTCCTATCTCATTGAATGGCATCATCTGGTCTCTTAAGTCAGAAACTGGGAAACCCCTTTAGATTCCCTCTTCTTCAACATATTTTCAACACCTTTACCCGCTCTTTGTATTTTTATTTTTATAACATTCCTACAGACAGTCCACTTTGCGCAATTTCTCATTTTCTTGGTGCTACCTTATTTCAGACTACTGTCAACAATTCATCATCCATTCAGTATACATTTGTAATCTCTGCTGTGTTTCAAGCACTGGAAGTACAACATGAAAACAATATGAGAGCCTATTTTGAGGGAACAATTTTAAAGTTACTGGGCCTTTTAGGCATTAAAACATAGTTTAACTCATGATTTATTTTAAAATCATGAGTATTTGGAGATTTTTTTGCTGTGCTTAGTGGGTACTGTGTATATTTTACAGACTGACATGGAAAACCTTTTTGTTTGGGGAGTTTTAAAGTAAATGACTTATATTGAGGAAAGAAGTTATTACTGAAACTTGGATTGTGGCCTAAGGAAATTCCCTTAACCTCTATTCTGGTTTCCTATTTCAAAGTGATTGTGTAGGAGGCTAATGGAAGTTATTGGTTGCTACGATCCAAAAACTCTATGGGTGAAAATTTAAAGTACAGATTTCTTATTTAATCATTAAAAAGCTTTAGTTGTGAGTTCTATGTCCTGGTATAATGGATCATGATTATTAATGCATTAAATGTGCATTCAGTGAATTCAAATGTTGCCCATTATTCTCTTACCAATCAAAGAAAAATCAAAGCATGGAATTAAGAGGGGTTGGCTAAAAGTATTTGGACCAGGTTGCATACCAGGACCATGAAGAAATTGAGAACAGAGCCTACATCTTTTATACTATGGTTCAAAGCAAGGGCTGTTGGAATGTGCTGCTTCTCCAAAGTAGGACTTACGAAAAAATGAGGGTCCCAGCATAGGGGAAGCATCCATGTCCTGAAGAAAAAGGAGAAGCTCCTGGCTGGGTTCCAGGGAGACAAGCAGGAAAGAAGCAGAACTGACTATCTGGAATGGATGATTACACCATCTGCTTTTGCAGTCTTACCTTGGGCAGTGTCCAGTACTTGATGTTTTAGGAGGAAAAAAAATCTACCACTTTTTATATTTTTCACTTGGTAAATCATTAAAATCTGGAAACTATCCTCTGTAATACATTTCTTTTGGCTAGGTTTTTCCCTTTGAGTCTTGATTCTTTTGAGTTTTTACACTGATATACAGCTTAAAAATATTAATGAAAATATTTCTTCTGTTAAAAGGCTGGAATGCATGAGTATTGTCAGCTTGCAGGTAATATGGCTATTTTGCAAAAATTCAGTATGCTAGAGGGTGCCTAGACAGTGTAGGAAATTTTGCAGAAAGAGTACAAATACTTCACATGTCCTAATCATTTTGAGATTTACCACTAGGATTTATATTTTTAGTAGTGGTTTGATTTTTGTTAGCTATTTCAGTTATATTCTGGGTCAAAAAACAAACAGAAGAAATTTAGAGGAGGAACAAAAGAAATATATGGAACAACTTTCTTTATAATCCTTAACTCTCAGGGTGAGTACATGGAGATCACCATCATTAAAACTAAAATATTACAGATTCAGAAAGTTACTACTGGTTATAGCATTTGTTTAGAGTCCCCAGGGGTATGTTTTACTTCTGAGTTGATGGTCTAGGACACGATGTTTTTGAACAACGTTCCCTAATCAGAAATGAAAGGATAGCATTCATTGACAATAACTACGAGGACATTTCCGGTTATCCTCTTCCCTGACTTTGGGGCCATTTTATAGAATCATAGCAGTTTGGGAGTGAAAGGCACTATCATAATAAAATCAAACTTTTTCAGTTTTGAGTCCAATCTTTGGCCTCAGAATCTTCAATTTCATAATTTTTTCATGATCACTAAGTTGTCAGTGGTGCAACTGTGACTAGAACTGGATCCCCACTCCTTGTCCGGAGTTCTTTCCACTTACCTGATTGCCAATATTCTCCTTTCTTTGTTGATAATTTTCTTCAAAATCTTCTTTGAAGAAAATGAACAGAAACAGTTTCAAATGGCTGCTTGCCAACTATTTCCTCATGTGAACTCCATTTTTATTCTTTCACCTACACTAAGTTCTTTTGATAAAGAGAATCCTAGACTATTAGACATGGAAAGGATATTCATGGATTCTAATCTCCTTATTTAACAAATAGAAAACCAAGACCTAGGCAGTCAACTTGCCTGAGGCCACAGATAATGGTAACACTGGAATATAAACTAAGGATTCCTATGAGTTTAGTGATTTGTTTTTTTTCAGAGAGCTTCACTACCTTGAAAGAACCATTTCTTTTTCTAAGTCGTGTACATACCAGTTAAACACATTATGACTATTAAACAAAAACCTCAGGACTTCAGATTCTATGAGACATAGAGTATCATGTCTCTTAGAGAACATGTGAGAAAAGAAAAGAGCAAAAATATAAAGAAACAAAGCGGTAAACAAAATCAATATTTGAAGGGGAGCTTAAAATGAAATCCCAGAGATGATAATGAATGATTCGTGCTTTTAACAATTTATGGGCTAATTAATTAGCAGCTTTCCTGATGTTAAACTTTGGAGTCCAATATTTTTTCCTCTAGAAAATACAAGGATACCAGCTTGTTCTAAGGCTCCAAGCCATTCCCCGTGGACTGTTCTTGGCCTCTGCCTTCACAGACCATAACTTGAAAAAGAAAATTGACAGACAGAAAGAAAAACCCTTAACAGCTGGAGCTTTAATTTACCTACACGAGTAAAAATATTTCAGTGTCTGAGATCTCTCCTGGGTTGCCCTATATGGAAGCAGAACAAGAAGCCAGAGGAAAAATCACACAAAAAAGCTTTTACAAGAAACATTATAAAAAGAGCAAATCCTGAGAATTGTGTTTAATAACAGCAATGATGAATTTCCTGGCAGTCTCTACCAAGCAGTTAAAGACCAACCATCATGTGAAAGAGGCTGGATTAGTTAGAATGGTCTACAGCAGCCTAATAAAGAACGCCAGAAGATTTATTCTCTCATACAGATAATTTTGAGATATGAATGATTCTATATTTAAGAAATGATTCACATTAATTTATACTAAGAGATTCTAGTGTGACTTAAAGCCAGGGTCTGAAAAATTGAAGAATAATGCTTTGAGCCACCAAGTTAGTGCCCCGCAGAATATTTTAAAATTATTTAACACACATCATCTCAGTGTCAACAACTCATCACAGATAAACTATCTAATTAACAGAACCCTTCATAGTATTTGATAACTGAGTCTTGGCTCAGTTTTTATACCAGAAGGGCAATCCTTGATAAGCAGAAATTATAAAAGCAGATTTTTAAAGGCATTAATTCAAAAATAGAATCAAACTGATTTCAAATTAACCCCCTGTTGGTATTTAAACTTATTTAAAACCACTTGGCTTAAAGATAACACTTGGAGAGGCTGCTTTTGACCAGAGTCAGGCTTTGTCTAGACTGTCAGCCTCTGTATTTTGATTTCCTTTGTTGTGTACCAGCCTCCTTAGACCCAGGGTAATTGATATGGGTCTTGTGCTAGGGACAGATGAGTTTATCCTGTCATTGAAGCCCTTCACAAGATGCCTTAATTATTGGAGCTAATTTGAAGATTTGTGCTCTGTGGTCTACTTAGGAAGCTCAATTGTTTTCTTTTTCCAATTCCATGTTGGCAACACTTCCAATAACAAATCCAATAAAGAATTAGTATTTGGCTCCCTGTGGTCATGGAAAAAGGACAGCAAGAATAAGCAACAATAATAATTCCTTTTTGTATAGTTTTTTAAAATGTGACCAAGTTATTGCTTCAGTTTTGGGACAAAGACTCATGAAAAAGCAGAAGAGGAATCTTAATAATTTCCATAAGGGATTGTAACACGATTCTTTGATCTCTGCTGCTAATTAATATCCATTTTGCAGTGAAATAAAATGCTGTAGTTTCTAATGGAGAGAACTCGGGATAAAGAAAAGGCAAGGCAGTTCCATTAAAAATGATGTTTAGAATACAAAATGGCAAGCAAGATGAAACACAATTAAATAATCATTATTGCAATTAGGTAAATCAAGTTACCAAACTCTCAATATAGAGAATTGGTAGATGTGAACCCTGGTCAGGAATCTACTCTTATATTTCTTTGGTACCATACCATACGTTTCATGCAGGTTTGCTGAATCTTATTCTTCATAATAGCTGGAAAATTAGAGATATCTACATATGAACAGAAGAATGCACTTCTCAGGATCACAAACAATATATACTAGATGCTTCCATTTTGGTGTTATGGATGTGTCAGTGCACAGATGGTTGATTCATAAGTATCAGTTGTAATTACCTTTGGGTGGCAAAACTACAAATAATTTTTTTATGTGTGTGTTTAGCTCTATTTTCTAAAATGAGTATGCATCACTTTTATAATGATAAAATAGTTAATATTTGTAAAGTGCCTGCTTTGTGATATTCTTTCAGATGTGTACATTCTGACTTTCAACATTCAGTTGGGGAAAATTAGGGTAGATAATATAAATAAAGCTTCAGCTATTTCATTCTTTCTATGACACTGGTTTCTGGGGTTGATTATTATTTAGATATTTACTTTATGTCTAAAAACTGTTCTTCAGACACAGAGCAGATAGACATGGAGCATTTCTTGGGACCTTGTGTCTGATACACATAAATTCAAACAGTTTTAAAACTCTTCCACATCTTCCTCTTACCTACTACTGTTTGCTAATAAGTAGACTGAGAAAAAGGAAACCATAGCACTGCAGTTTTTCAATTTTACATTAACACAGTAAAACTTTAAAAGGGGACAGAAGGATATAGATTGTGTTTATGGAGGGATTTTCTTGATGCCCAACTTGTGAATTGGCCCTTCTTGGCAAATGGACTTTGATGTCACTATTGCCAGCTTCACAGAATGACTTCTCAAGTAATTATCTAGGGGAGAGACTTCAGTTCTGCAGATTAACTTCTTGTGGTTAAGATCATGTCTTCTGACGAGGAATAACTTACCTTAATGAATATTTGAGAAAATTCCGGGATCTCATTTGGAAACCTAATATCAAGAACTATTTATTTATTTTTTTAGTCACTATGCAGTGACTCTGTGCCAAGGTCACTGCATAGTGATTATTCATGTATTTGCAAGTCAGTATTTATCAATCCCTTAGTTTTTTTCTTCTCTAGGTCTAATTTTCTTATTTACTATAGAAAATATCTGTCTTCTATTTCTCCCTGTGAGTCTTCTTTGGTCCTATGCAGAGGCCATCAATGTGGTACTATATAATGAAATTCTCAAATTTTTAATTTGAGAACCGAGACAATAATTCTTATCAGTTATGATTCAAAATCACATGTGGAACCCCATTCCTGGAGATACTGATTTTGTAGGTCTAGAGTAAGACCCAAGCTTTCCCTTATATTTTTTCAACAGTGTTTTTTGAAGAAGAAAAATTTTAAAATTTTAACAAAGTATGATGTATCAATTTTTTATAGTCTGTAAATTTTAGTACTATTTAGTAAATTTTGCTTGATCTAAGGTGACTAAAAGATTCTCTTATATTTTCTTCTAGAAGTGTTATAGTTTTAGCAAAATTTAAATTTGAGTCTATAATCCATTTCAAGTTAATTTTTGTATATAAAAAGTAAGGGTCCAGGGTTGTAGTCTTTCTGTGTGTGTGTGTGTGTGTGTGTGTGTGTGTGTGTGTGTGTGTGTGTGAATATTTAATTCCCAGTTATTCCAACACATTGGAATGTAACTTGTCACACTGGATTGCCTTGGCACTTTTACCAAATATCATTGATCATATATGTTTGGCTCTATTTCTGAACTTCAGTTCCATTAATCTATTTTTTTACGCTAACATTTTCGTGATTATAGTTTTATAGTCAGTCTTACAATCAGGTAATGTAAGTTCTCCAACGTTTTTCTTTGTTTTCAAAATTGTTTTGAACATTCCAGGCCCTTTGTATTTCCATATATATTTTAGAATTGATTTGTCAATTTCTGAAAAAAGCCTGTTGAGTTTTGAATGTGATCGCACTGACTCGATAGATTAGTTTGGTGGGGAACTGACATCTTAGCAATATTTATTCTTTTGATACATGAGCATGGAACATAAGTATTTCTTTAAAGCGTCTCTAATTTCTTTTAATGCTGTCTTGTAGTTTTCAGTGTAAAGGTCTTACACATATTTTGTTAAATTTATGACTATTTCATATTTTAATGCAACTTTTAATTGAATTATTTTCTTTATTTTTCTATATCCCACAGTTACTTATTTCATACATTTATTGAACTATTATTGCGGTATAATAAACTGTACATATGTAATATATATTTTGATAGGTTTTTATTTATTTATACAACCATCATCACAGTCAAGGCAAAGAATATTTACGTCAAAATTCAAAATTTCCTCATACCTTTTGCAGTTGATCATTTTCTCCACATCTAGCTCCAAGTACCTGTTAACCTACCTTCCATTACTATATATTAGTTTATATGCTCTAGAATTTTATGGAGACTGTATAATCCAATATTATCCTTATTTCTGGCTTTTTTCACAAAACAGAACGATTTAAAATTTATCCATGTTGTTGAGTTATGAATAATTCATTTAATTTTATCCCTGAGTAATATTTTATTGCATGGATACACCAGGATTTTTGCTCCTTTCACCCATTGATACACATTGGGTTGTTTCTCATTTATGACTATTACAAATAAAGCTGTTATGAACATTTGTGTACAAGTGTTTGTGTGGAAATATACTTTTGTTTCTCTTGAGTAAATACCTGTAAATGGAATGGCTGTGTTTTATGGCATGTGAATGTTTAACTTTTTAAGAAATTGCCTACTATATTTTTGTGATTTTAATTTCTGATTGTTCAATTCTAGTATAGAGAAATACAACTGATTTTTGCATATTGCTTTGTATCTTGTGACTTTGCTAAATTTGCTTACTAACTCCATAGCTTCTCTGTAGATTCATTAGGGCTTTCAATAAAAGTAGCCATACTATCTGCAAATGTAGACAGCTTTACTTCTTTTTCAATTTGTATGCCTTTTATTATTTTTTTTCTTGCTTTATTGCTCTGGGTAGGATCTCTACTGCGATATTGCATTAAAGTAGTAGAGGTAGACATTCTTGTAATTTCTTTTTCTGTTTTTTGTATCATTGAATTGGAAAGAACCCTTTTCTACCTTTGGGAAGAGATTGTGTAGAATTGGTTGTATTTCCTTTTTACATGTTTGGTAGAATTTATTAGTAAAGCCACTTGGGCCTGAGATTTTCTTTATAGGAAATTTTTAAACTAGAAATTCAATTTCTTTAACAGATATAGGAATATTCAGCTTATCTAATTCTACTTGAGTGGGTTTTGGTAGATCGTATCATTCAAATAAATTTTCCATTTTATCTTGGTTATCAAATTTATTGGCATCCAGTTGTTCATTAAAATACTTTATTAGTCTTTTGATGCCTATGGAACCTGTAGTGATGCTTGCTCTCTTACTTATGACATTGGTAATTTGTGTTTTCTCTTTTTTACCTTATCAGTCTGGTTAGAGAGCTAGGAGTTTTAGGGTTCTTTTAGAATAAGCAGCTTTTGATATCGTCTGTTGTTTTCTGTTCCTTGATTTTCTCTTGTGATTTTCTTGCTTTTCCTCTCGAGTTTTATATCTGCTATAAATTTTATTATATTATTTCTTCTTACTACAGTTTAGTTTGCTCATTTTTCTAATTTCTTAAGGTAGAAGCCTAGATGACTGATTTTCTTCCTTCCTTTTTTACCTAATATGCATTTTTAATGCCATACATTTTTCTCTAAGCACTACTTTATCTGCATTTCACAATTTTTTTGTTGCATTTCCATTTTTGTGCAGCTAAAAATATTTTCTCATTTACTTTGTGATTTTGTTCTGTGACCTAGGAGTTACTTAGTTAATGTGTTATTTAACTTCAGATATTCAATGATTTTCCAAGTATCATTAAAAAAATTGATTTCTAATTAAAATCAGTGCGGTTGAAGAACACACTTTGTATGTTTTCGATCTTTAAAATTTTACTGTGTCTTGTTTTATGGCACAAAATGGTCTATCTTCCTAAGTATTTCATGTGCACCTGAAAAGAATATGTATTTTGCTACTGGTTGGTAGAGTATCTATAAATATATACTTGATAAGTATATAAGTAATAAATATCTATAAATATATACTTGATCAAATTGATGAGTAATGTTGTTCAAGTCTTCTATGGCCATACTGATAGTTTCTCAAATTTGTTTATCAGTTATTGAGTGGGATATTGAAATCTCTAACTATAATTATGGATTTGCCTATTTTTGCTTTTAGTTTTATCAGGTTTTGGTCATACACTTTGAATCTCTGTTATTAAGTTCAGTGATAAATATTAAGTACATGTATAGCATTGATAATAGTTCATGATAAATTGACCCCACAATCATTATAAATTGACCCTCACTATCCCTGGTAGTATTCATTGTTCTGAAGTTTACTTTGTCTAATATAAGTATTGCCACTTCTGCTTTCTTTTGATTAATATTTTCATGGTGTATCTTTTCTGTATCCTTTAACTTTTAATATATCTCCATCTTTATATGTCTAGTGAGTTTCTTTTAGACTATGTGGCTCCAAAGAATTTGGCATTGTTTATTTTTTCAAGTATCTTAATGACACATGCCTTTTATTTGGGATATTTACAAATAATACATATTTTGTGGCCATTTTAAATTGAATTTACTTTTCTATCTTTACAAACTCACTAAGACATAATTGAAACACAAACTGTATATATTTAATGTATACAATCTGATCAGTTTTTACTTATATACATAGTGATGAAATCATTACCACAGTCATAATACTGACCATTTCCATCACTGAATGATAGTATTGTATGAGTATAAATCATTGGATAATTATTGATATGTAAATCTATCATGTTGCTATTTGGACTTTATTTGTTCTTTGTTTCTTTTTTCTCTTTTACTTTTTCTTATCAGATTACTTTAAAAAAATAATTCTGTTTTATCCCCATGATTAGCATGTTAGTTATACTTCATTTTATTTTCATATGATTGTTGTAGGGTTTACATTATGTACTTTTAGTTTATCATAGCCTATCTTAAAATAATATTATATCATTTTACATATGATGTAAGACATTTGCAATCTTGTATTTCTATTTTGCGCCTCTCAGTCTTTGTGCTATTTTTATAATAAATACCACTTCCACATTTACAAGCCCCATAATCTATGATTATTACTTTTGGTTTAAAGAGATAAAAGATGAAAAAATGTCTTTCATATTTTGTCACATACTTATCTTGCCTATAATCTTTATTTCTTTGAGTAGATGCATATTTCCATCTAGTTTTATTTTTCTTCTGCCTAAAGGACTTCCTTTAATCTTTACTGTAGTTCCTGTCTGCTGGTGATGAATTCTCTCAGCTTTTCTAAATCTGAGTAAGTCTTTATTTCATCCTCATTTAAAAATATATATATAGTTTATGGGTATAATATTCTAGGTTGGCAGTGATATATATTTTTGTACTTTAAAGGCTTTTTTTATTTTCTTGTGGCTTGCATTGTTTCTTAAGAAAAGCATGCTGCATTCTTTTTTTCAGTTATGTTTTGTGAATATGACTTCTCTGTCTGCTTTTAAGATGTCCCCCCTAGTTTACATTAATTTTATTATCACATCCCTTTGCATAGATTTTTTAAAAAATTTCTTCTGCTTGAGTTTTCTTGAGTTTCTTAGATTTTTGTCCTATTAGCGTTTATGAAATTGAAATCTTTTCATTGTTACTTTAAATATTTTTTCTGCCCCATCCCTGCCTTCCCCACCACCTTTCTGAGACTTCAATTTTTCTCATTAGACTTGTTAATATTTTCCCACAACCCACTGATGTTCTATTGATTTTTATTTTACCACTTTTCTCTGTGTGTTTCATTTTGTATAGTTTATATTGCTTTGTTTTCAAGTCCACTAATCTTTTTTCTGTAAGGCTTATTCTTTTCTGTAAGGCTCTTAATACCATTTGGTATAATTTTTATTTTGTATATTTTATTTTTCACCATTAGAATTTTTTTTCCTTTTTTGTCTTCCATTCTATCCCAACATCTTCATACTTTCCTTTGCCTTCTTTAACATATAAAGTATATTCATTTTGGCTATTTTAATATTATTTTGAACTAATTCTATTATATGTATAATTTTTAATATGTTTCTAATAATTGATGTTTCTCATAGGTTATATTTTTCTGTTTCTTTGAATGCTTGGTAATTTTTGATTAGATGCTAGCACATATGAATTTTATGTTGTAGTTTTCTAGATTTGGCAGGGGAGGTAGTTCTTTAAATATTTGAGATCTTGGTTCTCGGATACAATTAAATTACTGGGACTCAATTTTATCCTTTAGGATTTCTTATCAAGCTTTGGTAGCAAGGGTTCAGATATTCTTTAGTCTAGGCTAATTTGCTGTCTTTATAAAGGCAACACCCCATGCCTATGTATTAGGAGGTCTTTCTACACTGATTGGTGAGAATAGAACCTATTATGGGCTAATGTGGCCTTCCAGGATTGATCTTTCTCTTCTCCGATGGTTCCTTTTCTGGCCTCACACTCATCTGCAGATCAGTATTCAGCCAAGAACTCAAGGGGGAATATTTCTGTAGCTACCCAGCTTTCTCCATTCTTTCTCTTAGTAAGCAACCTCCTCTCCTCTCGGGTACTTTGCTTTTAAAATTTTGGGCACGTTGGCCTCTCAAAACTCTGAATTGTGTAAACTCAGCAAGACTACAGTCTTTGTTTTGAATTCCTTCCCTGTGCTATGGCCTGGAAATTCTCTTCAATTAGTGAGCTCAAGAACTTATAGACTTCAAATCATTTGTTTCCATTGTCTCAGGGATTACTGACCAGTCCTTCCTATTGTCTGACGTCCACTCCATTTAATTTATTTTGTCTGGTTTTCTAATTGTCTAAAAAAGTAGAGTAAATCCAATTACCTATCACTTTATCATGACAGGACATAATATACTTTAAGTATATTTAAGTGCCTAATAAATAAATAAGGACATAACACAACATTTAAGGGCAGGAATACAACCAAAGAATAAGGAGTTTATATTCATTGGCCACCCAGGCAATACTTCCTTTTCCTCTGCATCTGTTTCTCATCTCTGCATCTGTTTGTCAATGTCTATGGAATGGCTTACTCTGTTCCTCCAGTCTGCATAGTTAAGTGTGCCTACTCCACATCTACCATATTTGCATATTATTGTTGCAATCACTTACAGGAACTCCTTTTTGGAAGTATCCATTTGCAAAGTTCGAGACTATCAGACAATACATTATTTTAATGACATTATTTTAATTATTTTCAATAATATGCTTATTGCTATTAAATTTTGATGAAGGCTAGGCACAATGGCTCATGCCTGCAATCTTATCACATTGGGAGGCCGAGGTGGAGAACTGATTAAGCCCCAGAGTTTGAGACCAGCCTGGGCAACAAAGTGAGACCTCTCTATTTGAAAATGTTTTTTAGATTAGCCAAAGGTGGTGGCATGCACCTGTAGTCCCAACTACTTGGGAGGTTGAGAAGGGAGGATCACTTGAGCCCAGGAGTTCGAGCTTGCAGTAAGCTATGATTGCACCACTGTGCTCCAGCCTGGGTGACAGAGGAAGACTTTGTCTTAAAAAATAAAATAAAATAAATAAAATAAAATAATCTTGATGAAATTAATCCTTAGTAGCTAAGAATACCAGCTTGATTTTAGTATTTACTATGCAATATACTTAATATAAAAATGAATATAAAAATATTTTCCACATTGTTATTTTATTCTTGCATAGTAGAAAGCATCACTCACTTTTTAAAACAATTTTTATAGTTGTGTTGGCTTACTCATAATATTTTTGTTTGTTCTTGAGTGATTTAAAATAATTTAGAATTCTAAACAGAAATATTATTATGAGTAGGCCAATATAACTATGAAAACTGTTTTTAAAAGTGATACTTTCTGCTACAAATAATTTAAAATTTATTTTAAATTATTTAAAAATTATTTTAAAATGCCTCTACAAATTATTTAAAAATGTCCTGGCATTGTATATTACTTTACTTTCATCTACACTCAGTTATATGTTTTATTCCATTGTTCACTTATATTATCTGGCATTCTTAAGGCTATTCTGGAAGCCATAATTCTTCTCAATTTTGTCTCAACTAAATTGTTTGTTGTTGTCAATAATTTTTACATTTGAGCAGTTGTAAATTACTATATTATTTGACACCTACTACTGACATTTTCCACTATAAAACTAGATGATATTCCTTAATTTTTAACAAATTAAGAACTGATTTGGAAGAAAAATTGGAAGTTTATAATTTTACATCTTTTAAAGACTGTAGTATGATATAGAAGAATTATCGCATCACTGGTTAAAAAGTCAGTGTAAACTTGCATCATTAGGATTTTTGAATGAAAGTGAGAGCTCATAAGTGGAGTTGAACAGTGAGAACACATGGACACGGTGGGTGGGACATCACACACCAGGGTCTGTTGGTGGGTGGGGGGCTGGGGGAGGGATGGCATTAGGAGAAATACCTAATGTAGATGACGGGTTGATGGGTGCAGCAAACCACCATGGCACGTGTATACTTATGCAACAAACCTGCACGTTCTGCACGTGTACCCTGGAACTTAAAGTATAATAAAAAAAGTAAAAATAAAGGGAGTGAGAGATGCCAAGCTTACAGTAATTGTTCAAAATATTGGTTAAACAAATAAATGAATAAGTATTCATTTAAAATATGCAATGTAGGTTATCCCCACTTATAAAATAACCATGAATCTCATTGAATTTGGAGGAAATAGATCATTTGCAAATATTCTTGAATAAAATATTTAATTATATTTACTATTATACATCCTAGTTGTCTTTCCTAACTTTCCTTAGTTTGTAAAGTGAAGCTTGCTGCTGTTTGATTTAAAAAATAATTTGCAGTTGTCCTCTGAAAACACATATCATTTATTTTATAATCAAGAGATTATTTGAGTTTTAGACTTTTGAATTTTATTTTTGCTATATGCATGTATTTCTTTCTAGGATATAAAACATAATTCTTATCAAGAGGACCTTATCAAAATTTTAAACTTTTGCTCTGTCAAAGACTCTATTAAGAAGATGAAAACACAAGCTACAGATTGAGAAAAGATATTTTCAAACTACATATTTGCAAAAAACTTGTATTAGAATCTAGAAATAACTCTCCAAACCCAGCTGTAACAAAGCAAATGATCCAATTAGAAAATGGGCAAAAACATGAATACACATTTCACTGAAGAGGATATATACAAATGGCAAAGAAGCACATGAAAAGATGCTCAACATTATTAGCTGTTAGGAAAGGGCAAATTAAAACAATAAGATATCACACACCCCTAACAGAATGGCTAAAATAAAAAATAGTGATAACAACAAACACTGGTGATTGTGCAGAGAAACTGGATTACTGTTCATCGCTGTGGAAATGGAAAATGGCACAGCTAGTCTGGTAAAGAGTGGCAATTTCTTACAAAGCTGAACATGTGTTTACCATATGATCCAGCAAACGCATTTATTCCAAAGACACAAAAATGTATTTCCACACAAAAACCTGTACGTGAATATTCAGTGTAGGTTTAACTTATCCCGAAACTGAAAGTAACCCAAATGTCCTTCAGTGAATGAATGTTTAAACACACTGTGGTACATCCTTTCCATGGGACACTACTATTGATACAGGCAATAGCTTAGATATGGAACTCAAGGGATTTCTACTGAGTGAGGAAAGCCACTCTCAAAAGGTTATATGCTGTACGATTTCATTTACATAACATTCTTTAAATGACAGAATTATAGAAATGAAGAACAGATAAATGAGTTTAAGGGGATAGAGGAGTCCGGAGGGAAGTTGTTGTGGCTACAAAAACTAGTATCAAGAATTCTCATGATGGAACTGTTTTGTATCTTGACTGTTGCAGTGGTCATGCGAACCTACATGTGTGATAAAATTGCCTGGAGTTACATATGTACAGAAAGACAATTGAGTGCACATAATGCTAGTGAGATTTGAATAATATCAGTGGGCTGTACTTATGTCAGTTTCCTAGTTGTGATACTAGGAAACACAATAGTTACACAAGATGTTGCTATTGGAGAAAACTGAGTAAACAGGTATATAGGTTCTCTCGATATTATTTCTTGCAACTGCATGTGAATCTATGATTGTCTCAAAATAAAAATTTAGAAGATGATTACTTACTGCAAGTGTGAATTCACCGCTAAAGTCTGTACTCATCATTTCCACAGACACTAATCTGAAGAGTGATATTAAGTGACTGATTGGCTCAGGTCTGAAAGAGTTGGAGACTCTCCTAAAAAGAGTGATTTACTGTGAATCCTGAAGGGGATACCAAGATCAGGGACTGGAGTGTCTGGTCCAATTTGAAGACATGGTCAAATGCTAGCTTTCATGTCATAGGTTCAGGGTGGGCAGAAGGCCACTGACAGAAACTTGGGTGTAGACTGGGTTTTCTGGAAGCAAACTGTGAATGGAATTTGGGGTGTTTATTGGAGATTGACATTTATGAAAGAAAGGTAAAGAACTGAGCGTAACAGAACTCTGGAGAAAATATTCCTGCTTCGAGTCATCCTGAACTGTCTTCAATGGCCTTGCTCGGTTACACAATGGGCATGACCGCAGGTAAAGTATGTCTCTTTAGCTGAGGTGGATCCCAAAAAAGAGGACAGCTAAAGGCAGTCTCCTAACTGGATTCCCTACAGTTGTGCAGCAAGTCCTGCCTGAAAGGAAGATTGCAGCGGTTCATCTCTATGTTGGCATACATAGACCCAGGACAGTGACTGAGTTAGTATTGGACTCAAGCAAATCATTTAAAAAATGGAGTTTGGAGAAAGAGGCTAGGGACAGGTATGCAGGTCTCCTTAACAACACACTTGGATGTAACTGTTAATAGGACTGCTGCTGGGAGACAATGGCGTCTCACTGCAAGTTGATGAGGATATGCCATGAATGTAGGATATGATTTGGTCTGTTAGAAACTGCCCTTTAAAATTTATTTATATTCCATTTTAGATAATGTTTTCAATCACTGGATTAATGCCAGCTGGAATGATGCAAAGGTTTTTATTATTAGAATGGATGTTTTGGCTTTGCAGAAGTTTCAACTTGTTCACTTTCTGATCTAAGGGGCAGACTGCTACCTATCCGTCAGTTGCAGAAAATGTTGACTAAGTCTCACCAGCTGAACTGATTTCACCCTCCATTTGAGCAACTTGATATTTTACAGATATAGAAAACTGCTCTTTATTTTCCACTTAGACTCTCCCAATACATTTATAAGGAGATGGTTACAACTGGCATGTACCACAGGAAGGCTCTTCAAAGGGAACATGTTAACACATCCTTATTCCTGCTGAGTGGAACTTGAAAAAAGCTATTGTTAACATTTCTTATGGAGTTCCTCAACGCCTCTTATAAATGAGCCATATTTAGTTTTAAACAAATTTCCTGAAGTAAACATTATATTTCCCTGATTTTCATCTCTCTTGGAAAACTTCCAAAAACTTGGAAGTGAATTAGTGTGCTATTTGCATCCAAGTCTTAGCCAAGGGGATGTGGTTTATTATAATACATGGTCCTCCTAATTATTGAACAGCCCAAGAAAACTCGGTCCAGTGTGCATCTGCTGTTGCTTGACCACATTGCCAAACACAATTTGGCAAGCACAGAAATGTACATTGAGCAGACCTACAGTCTAATTTGCATTAGAGTTTGTGGTAATTAGATGAAAGCTATAACTGAATGAGCTTGTCCTCTCTTTTTAGATCACTTCATTTCTAAAAAATAAACAAGAAGCAAACCTCCCAAAGAATTTCCCTTTTTATGTGTCCTTGAGGTTTCTCAATGTGATTTAATCATTGCCCAACTGTTAGTTCTGCTTATATGTGAAGAGAAAACTTGTTTCCCATATATTTCATGTGGACTTTCTTTTATAATTCTTGATATCTGTGGGTTGATTGTGCATGTCTCAACACATTGTTGATGTCATTGTTCAAAAGACTGAATATGAATACTTCTGATTAGATGTCTGCAGTCTTTGGGAATTTGCATCCAAGAATAAAAAAATAGGTCTGTCCTCAATTTTTCTTTTTTCTTTTTTAACTTTTATTTTAGGTTCAAGGGTACATGCGCAGGTTTGTTATATAGGTAAACTTGTGTCATGGAAGGTTTTGGGGAAGATTATTTCATCACCCAGGTATTAAGCCTAGTATTTCTTAGTTTTTTTTTCCTGATCTTTTCCCTCCTCTTACCCTCCACCCTCCAATAGGCCCCTGTGTGTGTTATTCCCCTCTATGTGTCCATGTGTTCTCATCATTTAGCTCTCACTTATAAGTGAAAACATGGTTTTCTGTTCCTGTGTTACTTTGCTAAGGATAATGGCCTCCAGCTCCATCCATGTCCTTGCAAAGGACATGAACTTGTTCTTTTTTATGGCTGTATACTATTCTATAATATATATATACACACCACATTTTCTTTATCCAGTCTATCATTGATAGGCATTTAGCTTGTTTCCATGTATTTGCTGTTGTGACTAGTGCTTCAGTGAAACATATACATGCATGTGTCTTTATAATAGAATGATTTATAGTCCTCCAGATATATGCCCAGAAATGGGGTTGCTGGGTTGAATGGTATTTCTGTTTTTAAGTCTTTGAGGACTGTCTTCCACAATAGCTGAAATAATTCATATTCCAATAATGTATAAGCATTCCTTTTTCTCCACAACCTTGCCAGCATCTGTTATTTTTTGACTTTTTAATAGTAGGCATTTTGACTGTTGTGAGATGGTATCTCATTGTGGTTTTGATTTGCATTTCTCTAATGATCAGTGATGTTGAGCTTTTTTTTCATATGATTGTTGACTGCATGTATGACAGAGTCTTGCTCTGTCACCCAGGTTGACATGCAGTGGTGTGATCACAGCTCACTGCCACCTTCACCTCCTGGACTAAAGTGATCCTTCCACCTCAGCCTCCCAAGTAGCTGGGACCACAGGCATGCACCACCATGTCCGGCTAATTAGAAAAAATTTTTTTTAGAGACGGCATCTCACTATGTTGCCCAGTCTGTCCTGGAATTCCTGGGCTCAAGGAGTCTTCCTGCCTTGGTCTCCCATAGTGCTGGGAATACAAACCTGAGCCACCACACCCAGCCCATCCTCTGATTGATTTAAAGGATAATAAGAAACCACAGAAAGAGCCATAAATAAATCACAAAGATCCCACTGAATAATCCACCTTAATAAACCGCTAAATTTTTCTGAGTCTTGATTTTCTTATCTATAAAATGGGGAAATTGATGCCTCCTTTATCTACCTCACATAGTTGATGTAAGAGCCAACTGGAAAAAACAGGATTTAAAACTCTTTTGCGGAAAACATATAGATGGCAAAGTTGTTTTAAAATGATAAGATTATTAGGTACATGTCAATACATTCACAGAGAGTCTAGTGAATAATTTTGTGGTATACTGCACAAACTACCCTCAGAGACCACCAGGGAATCTGATGCTCCAGCCATGGTAGGCGCTTTGGGAGTTGAGGGTGATCATGGTCCAGGGACTATTGAACTACAGTGTCCAATATGATAGCCACTAGCCACATGTAGCTGTGGGACCACTTGAAATGTAGCTCGTCCAAGATGAGACATGCTGTGTTAAATATACAGCAGATTTCAGACTTAGTGTAAAAGAGAATGCAAAATATCTCATTAAGATTTTTATAATGATTGTTTTCAGTATATTGAGTTAAATACAATATATCACAAATTTTATTGTCTCTGTTTCTTTTCATTTTTTGAATGTGGCCACTATGAAATTACATATGTGGCTCACATTTTATTTCTATTGGACAGTAGCACTTGAAAGCGTGGAGCTATGGGATTGCTAATTATATTTAGGGCTGAAGCCAGAGTTAGTAACTAAGCAGAACATTGACACATAAAGTAGGTACAAAGCAACAGGGTACTGACTAGGGACACCAAGCCAGAGCTAGTGGTTTTTGAAGGGTGGGTAGGAAATTGAGCTTAGAGATATTTTCTGGAACATGTATTAGAACTGTGGTTATAGAAAGCCCTTGGCTTTGTTTGTGGGTAGAAAGGGAGCTGTTAAGGGCGCCAGCCAGTTCAGACATACCAGTATTATTCTTCAAAAACAATTATGTTTAATAAAACCACAATAGTCTAGAGCCCTCTGGGAATGCATAATTTTTCTGTGTTTGGGTATTCTGGTTATTTTAGTGTTTATCCTTTAAATATCAAAACTAAGATGATATTTGAAGCATTTCATGTGGCAATTTTTTTAAATATTAGAAACTTGTTTTACCTTCTTATACAGAATAAGAATATACTCAACAAAATTTTTGTGGCATCCTATTTACGCAAGGTAATCACTGTGGAGGTAAATTATAGTTTTCCATAATATATTAATGATCCACGTAATATTGTGTGGTTTGATTTGTGAGTGGCTGCTTGCTCCAATGCTAAATGGCCCCAGGTGGGAGTATAATCAGAATTTCGTCTGTTTTTACATCTCTCCACATTTCCTCTTCCTATCAGACCACCAACCAGCACATTGTAGTACTCTCAGTGTGCCCACAAATAACAAATAACTAATTAATTTGTTGCATCTAATCTGCTGTGGGACTGGAAATTGTAAAAACAGATTCTTTTGGACTAGAGAAAAATCAAGTATAAATATGTTCTGAGAGTTCAGCCCCTATGCATAAGTTATGATGATGAATTTTGTGACATTTTGTTTAATCACAGCCATTTTTTTGTTGCTGTTTCAATGTTATGAGCTATGATCTACTTGTGCTTGCCAGAGAACTAAAGTTTCAAATATCTGAGACTTCAGTGTGATAAATGTCCCTGTGACCGAGTCAGAAATGACGAACCTGCTCTAGCTTGCCAAATAATAAAAATGCATCACTTTGGTTTAGGAAGGGACATGAGGCTTGGTTTTTTTTTTTTTTCTTTTAGCTCATTGAGATCCAACAGTAAACTATCTCTTTTAGAGTGCCAAACTCTTGTATCAGTTTAAAACTCAGGTGTCTTCTGTTATTTCACATGCCATTTCTCAACATGGCATTGTGTGCAAAGTAATTGAGAGGGAGATGGGGAAAGAAATAATGGCAAAAGAGCTCTGCCAAGTGCTCAGTAATGTCACATTATAAACTTATTTAGACAATAGCTTCTGTTAAGCATAGTCATGTGAACTAGTTGAAAGACCCCAATTAATTAGGTATTGGTAAATTTAAAAGTAGAATGTGAGATTTCTGGTGAGGTTCGTGCACATCAATTTTTATATATATCATTATGGTTTTATCATTTATGTTTTTATCATTAATGTTATGTTTAGTGAGCATAAAGGTATTTTATCTAAACTTTATAATTACCAAAAAATACAAGTTTCACTAATCCATATAAATGGAAATGTGTGCAAAGAATGTATCAATGGTCTACTTTCTCTCTATTTGTAAAACTTGAAATTGTTGGAGCTGCACATGCCACAAATTTGCAATCTCTAATTGTTGGATCTGAAAGGGCAGCCAGTTTGTTGCCTCTTTGAGATGTCTATTATAGCTCAACTACACAAGGCTATTATCCATGTGAGGTAACAGTATAGACATAATCCCAAGAGGATGTGCCACTGGGGTTAAGGGCATGAGAGACTGGAGCTAATCTTGGTGTGGCCACGTAATAGCTATATGATTCATCTCTTCTGTTCTACACCCCTTCCTACTTATCTGCAGCATAGAGATGGTAATAATACCTACTTCCTGGCACCTCATTAGAGTCACTATTTATTGTCATTGTGTTTAGGCTCTTAGAGGGCTTCTAAACAAAGTTGAGGAAATGAATATATATATTTCTCTATAGTTTTTGCTTCTGTCACAGAGCAGCATATTTGTAATATTTACTATTAAGTTTTGGAGTGATTCAACCAATAATGGGGTGACCAACTTTACAGAAAGACATACCATGGCATGTGAGGAAAGGCAGTGACAACATACGTAATGAGAAACTCACAAAGAGGTGATATGATAACATTTTACACCAAGAAACAGGTTATGATATGGCCAATATGGAAAACCACATATTCATCTGCCAACAAATACACATGTGGGTAGAAGAATATGATGTATGTAGAAACGATCCAACACTTTTTAGCCAGGCATGGTGGCGTGCGCCTGTAGTTCCAGCTACTGGGGAGGCTGAGGCAGAATTGCTTGAACTAGGGAAGCAGAGGTTGCAGTGAGCTGAGATCGCACCACTGCACTCCAGCCTGGGCAACATAGCGACACTGCATCTCACAAAAAAAAAAAAAAAAAAAAAAAAGAAAGAAAGAAAGAAAGAAAGAAAAGAAAGAATACAGTCCGGCATTTTTTTTTAAAGGAATATCATTTGATTTGATGAGGAAAGATGATCAGAAACTTTTTTCCTCCATTCTTCATCTTTCCCTAATGTTATCATCAACACTAAATAAACAGGGGTTCCAAACTGAAAAGGAAAATTTTCACGACAAATCCAGTGGAACAGTTATTGAATTTTAAAAAGTATATTATTGGGATTATTTCGTAATTAAAACTTATTGGGATTATTTCTTAATTAAAACTTATGGTTGTTGGCATTATTAGTTTAATATGTGCTGTATGGCTTCTACCCGTTTTGTTGTTGTTGTTGTTGTTTGTTTAATCTTTATAGTTTCTCTTTTATTTTTAATTTTTATTTTTTTTTATTATTATTACTTTTGAGACAGAGTGTTGCTCTGTCACCCAGGCTTGAGTTCAGTGACTCGATCTCTGCTCACTGCAACCTCTGCCTCCTGGGTTCAAGCGATTCTCCTGCCTCACCCTCCCAAGTAGCTGGGATTACAGGCACCCACCATCATGCTCGGCTAATTTTTCTATTTTTTTGTAGAGACAGTGTTTCCCCATGTTGGCCAGGCTGGTCTTGAACTCCTGACCTCGGGTGATCCACCCACCTCGGCCTCCCAAAGTGCTGGGATTACAGGAATGAGCCACCGTGCCCGCCCCATAGTTCCTCTTTTATTATTCCCATTTTACAGATGAAGAAATTAAGGTACAGAAGGGATAATTACACTGTTTAAGATTTTCTAGCTAGTGAGAGGCAGAAACAATACTTAAAACCAGGCTTATTACTATTAATTATTAATCCAAAGAAGGCAGAATTATTCTGACAGCTACGTTAGTTTAAAAAATTAGCAGGAATCAGTTTATATGACAAAGACTCAAAAGTAATAATCGTGTTAATTGCTCTGCTTTATAGAACACATAGACTGTCTTAATCAACTTAACCCAAGTTGTGCTTAAAATGTTTCCCAAAGCCATGAAATACCTACATATAGAAGAATATAAATCATTTTTATATTGTTATTGCTATTCGTAGAAATTATATCCCAAAATAAACATGGAGTCCAGATCTTACCTAGAGAGCCAGGGTACTTCCTGAAGAATCTTTGTCTTTTGGATGAATTCTCTATGGGGTCCACACATGCTAGAACTTTCTCTTAGGTTGAGCGTAACAATCATTCATACATCTTCCATCACATGCACATCCTAATTGTCCCATCAAATGACCAAATTATTTCACATTATCAAAGAAAATCATGTATGTGAAGTCATTTGAAAACAAGCACTATACAATTAGTTAGAAGTTATTATTTTGAACCCCTATTTTCCTTGGCCACATGATCCATAGGTGAAGGTGGATGAGTTTTAATTTAAGGTTTTCATACTTGTTCACTTAGACTCTCTGAGTCTCCAGCTCCATCAGATCCCTATTGAGAAATGTTTATCTCTCTGTTCAGTGAGGCATACAGTTATGCAACCAGATGGCATGCACTCAGATGGTGGTGAGAGGGCCTGAGATCTCAAGGGAGAAAGAGGGATTCTTGCCTAATACTCTGAACGTTTTGTTAAAGCTTCATAAGAGTAAGGAATAAGGTCTTATTTAACTATGTATCCTCAGCATCAAGCCAATGTGGGCACAGTAAATGTTTGTAGAATTGAATTCCTAATGGTGATTCCATTGGTGTGGTGGTGACAAGAAAGAAGAGAAGCTGGGTGTCAAACATTGTGTCTCAGCCTGGCCACGGCCCTAGCTTTCATTCTTATATACTGCACAGGGTACAGACTAAGGGATTCTGGTTTTGCTCAGAATAAGATGATTATGCTCCATAAGGGTGCTATAAAATGTCTATAACTCACTATCTGAATGCAAATAACTAGGGGCAGAGGTCTTGGTAAACTCTTCCAATTGTTTTTTACATGTAATTATTCAGATTTCTCCCACCCATGACCCTCAGCATCATATGGGGCAAAGGAGCATCAAGGCATATTGAGTCCCAAAGAATATCAAGTAAGCATCTTACAGCTGTACAAGATAAATGGAATAATAAAATCTCAATTTGTGCTATTATTTTTCCTTTCAACAATAATTCTTTTCATTTCTCTTTTTGAATTTATATTAAAGATATATAAGTTTAAATTCATAGGAGTTCTGGTTATTCATGATATATTAATATGCTCCCTGCAACACCATTTTGGTATTTACTCCTTGTCTTATATAGACACTATTTTATACTGCTATAAAATTCATGCTGGAGAGACACTGTGAAGTCTAAATTACTTAAGGTCAAATTCTGTTCTTAGCCCTATGAGTGTTTAGAAAATTGAGATAAAAGATGCTGAAATTTTTGAGATCACTCATCAATACTCTGCAATGAAATCAGCTTTCCTTTGTGAAGTCCAAAAGTAAACACTAATATCTGAATCATATACAGAATCTAATATCAAAGTAATAGTTGGACTGGGCTTGAGGCTTGAGGATAGGGAGAAAGAAAACTCTTATTTTTACACAGACTGCATTTCACATATTTCTAGGAAGACTTATTTAATCCACCTTGTCATGTGCTGACATTTAATAAACACCTCATTCCTCTGCAGGTATTTTAAACAATGAGCTGCAGAATACTAAATCCCTGGCCAGTTAACAGTATTGAAATGACCAAACATTTATATAGCTTCTTTTTGGAAAAATAAGGTTAATGGAAATAATTTCTATTTTAATATGACTTTCTTCATTCTGTGAACTGTATACATATGCATACCTGCAATGTGTGTTACTGGCTGTGAAGGGACCATCCTTATTTATGATGGTTATGATGCTTTTACAACATCATGCATATGGTTCCATTTGAATGACATGTAATTCATTACCTTCTTCTGTTGGTTAATAGTTTTACGAGAATTTTTTTCCCCCAGACCCACACAAAATGTGCCTCCCTGAGCATAGCACACATCCTCAAAGAATGCTAACACTTTACAAATTTGCTAGCTAATGTGTAATCTGCAGAGGATATCTGCCTCATCTGACAAACATCATCTCAGCTCAGGAAGCCGTGTACAATCCGTCTATCAGATCTGACATTGGTGGTATCTATGCAGCCCTTCCCAGCACACACCCTGCCTTTAAAGGTCTTCCCATCCCTGTTATTGGTCTCACAGATGATAGAGTATGACACTCCATAAACAATGAGCTAGGCCTTTTGTAGGCTGCTTTGCTTTTCTTGGCTTCAAACTGCCACTGAATGTCAAATCAATTTGGCTCTCATTAGAACAGCTTTATATGTGCAAATGTATTTGGGTCTGGTTGCCACTTTTTTCCCTATTTTTTTCTCCTTTCCATTCCTCCTCTTCTCTTTGAGATGATGTAATTTTTCTCTAATCCATGCCAACACCTGTTTCTTTAAAAGAGAGAGAGAGAGGAGAGAAAAAAGAAGAGAGGAGAGTGAGAGAAAATGCTCGAGTGTGTTGCTCTTTATCACAATCAGCATGAACACCAGTCTGGCACATTATGGCTCAAGTTTCCCCAGAACAAAGAGAAAATGCCTCGTTGCCATGATATTGTACATCACGGAGCCCAGATAAAGTCGAGAGTCTTTGTAAACCTTGGTTCCTGATGTCTGGAGAAACGGCTGTCGAGATAGAGCAAGGTGTGTAAGCTGGTTTTATTGATAAGTGATGAAGCTAGCAATAAATCTGGTGCAGTGCTTAAGGAAGGCTGAGCCACAGCACCATGTTTGATGGGAGACTGTTTTCCTCTTGAGTTGGGAGAAATAGAGCGCTACACCCAAGAGAATAGCACAGACTTAAAGAGGCAGCAGGAAACTCAATGATGAACAGATAGATGAAAAACAAAGTAGAGTCTGGATGGCCTTTTTATGTTGATCTCTATATACTTTTCAGATTATATGAGAGCATTTTCCCCCTGATACATGAACTTTGAGGTTTCTAATTCAAGTAAATCATTTTATTGTAAAATAAAATGCATATGGTATCTAATGGCCTTTTGAAGATATGTGTGCAGCTGGATCTTGGACTATTCCTGTTGGATTTCTTTTCATGCAAAAGAAATATGAAGTCATGTGGACAGAATCTAAATTCATAAACCAGATAATTATAATTCTTATTATTGTTTTGTGCTCCTCCTCCTGAGAAATTCAGATGTTTGAGAGCACACAAATATATATGTGTTTACATGTGTAGCTATTTATTTATTGAGTACCTATTATTTACATTGTTTTATGTGCTTCAGATATGCTCACGTGCAAAATTTAAAACAATTCCTGCCCTTTTGGAGCTTACTTCCAGTGCAGGATACAGATAATGAATAGTGAGAATAAGAAATAATTAAAATATAAAGTATGTTAGAAATGGATAATTATTACCAAAAAAAGCTTAACAGAGTAAAGGAGATTAAGAACTCTTGCTTATGTTTGGTTACAATTTTAAATGGGAGGGATGAGGGCAGATATCATTGAGAAGGTGACTTTCAAAGAAAGACTTGAAGGAGAAAAGGGAGTGAGCTATCTGTGCAGCTGGGGAAGAATGCAGCATGTAGGAGGAACAGTCAATGCAAAGGCCCTAATGTGGGAGCAAGACTGAAACTCATAGAAGGAAGCGTGGTCAGAGAATCATGAACCAGGGAGAAAATAGTAGGATGGACCATCAGAAAGGTAATGGAGGAGGGCCCAGATACTGCAATGCCTTATGGGCCATTATAAAGCCAAAGATATTTTTGCTTTGAAGAAAATGGTGATTTATTGGAAGGTTTTGAGCAGAAGAATTACGTGATGTTTATGTCATGCATTTGTTTCTGTGAAAGATTGTAATCAGTTTAGGGTTTAGAGAATTTTTTAGGAAGCCTGATATACAGAGTTAGATTGGGACATTTTCAGACTTTTTATGAACTTCTGCGAAGGACTGGGAATAAGGATGAAAACCAAACCTGTATCAGAAGAGCTCTTGTAGTATGTCAGAGCCAAAAACCTGGCTGGGTAAGCTATTAGAGAAGTAACTGAGAGTTTAGAAGTAAGGACCTGTTTATGATCT
Organism: Theropithecus gelada; assembly: GCF_003255815.1. Classification (NCBI taxonomy): domain Eukaryota; kingdom Metazoa; phylum Chordata; class Mammalia; order Primates; family Cercopithecidae; genus Theropithecus; species Theropithecus gelada. The sequence continues at coordinate 10,982,585 of NC_037674.1, forward strand.
TAGAAATAGGAGCATACAGCTGGTGTAGACTCAAGGAAATTAAAGTAAAATTAGTCTGCCTGTACAACAGACATTGTAGCCAGATAGATTTAGGATTATATTCCAGCTATGTCACAATCTGTGTAGGGTTAGGCTAGCTAATTAATATTTCTGAGTCTTTGTTCCCTTGTTGTGAAATGGGAATAATGATAAGAGCTCCCTTGCACAGTTGTTTTGAGGGTTAAGTTATGTAGCTTATGTGTGCTTGGCATAAAGTGTGTGATAAACATATTGCAGTTTTCTTCCTCTGTATCCTCCATGAAGTTCATACTCAACAAATATTTTTAAATTATTTGCAATATATTAATAACCCATTTGAATATGGAGCAGAAAAGTATAATGAAAGAGAAGATATCTAATTAAGTCTGGCTCCAATAGTTGCCTGGGCCGATGCTGCATAAAGATTAACTTACCTATACATTTCTAGGCATTCCAAACTCTCAAAGTCACAGTGCAAATAAAAAATATTAGGGTTCTATAAACAAGGGGGTATTCTTTTGGTGTACATCTATCTAGCCAATTCACAGACTGCTACAGATTCAACTTAGCAAACATTTGTTAAATATGGCTGTGTGGGCCCTGAAGTAGAATAAAACATTATCCCTGCCTCTCAGAAACTTGGTTTGGTGGAGGAGTTCCCAATCAGATATGATATCTGATTGTTTCTCCTTATAAAGTTTCAACTCATTTTTTGTATTCTGATTAATAATATTATTGTCTACGCCTTCTAGAAATATTCCTTTTGTTTGCTTGGTTGGTTGACAAGTAGCCACTGTTATGTAAATGAACAGTTATGAAGGGATGGGAATAAGCATTTCTGTTGCTATCTCATTGCACAATTCCTGAACTCATCATTCTCCAAAACATTATTTATTCAAGGCTAGGGTAGTTATACTCAAGGGAGGTGTTTGAATGTTAGGGGAAAGGGTTAAGAGACTTATTCTGTCACTGACAATAAAGAAGAAAACACTTTAAATTCACTAATTTTTTTTTTCTGGCAGATACAAGCTAAAACCCTTCTAGAATTGCATTAATAAAACTGAAAAGGAAAAATGAAATAAAACTTTTAAGCCCTGAAGAATCTTAAAAATAGTCTTTAAAGGATAGAAAAAAAGAACAGAAAAATTCCTTTAAATTCCTGGGTCCTACAAATGAGATTTTAGTAGTGGCAAGTAAAACATATTGATTGGCACCAAAGTATAAGATCTTTGTCACCATCTGTTTCCTGATTGTGTCAGCAAGTATTTTTTCCCCACGAGAGTGTGAGAATACACCATAGCCTAAAAGTATCAAAGTGTCAATTATGCACCACATTTAAAAGTTGGAAGCCCAGTTCATGAAAGTCAGTGACAAAAGTCCTGATTCCTGTTTCTTACTGAAGTGAAATCCTTGCACTTCATTCGTTTTGTGAACTACAAAAAGAAGGGTGGCTCCATGGGTTAGTGGGGCGGGGAGCTGTGGCAAAAGAGGGAGAAAAGTAATCTTAAATGAATATTTATCAAAAGTGCCCCCCCCATGTAAGTCACTTTGCTATGAAATGAAGTTATTATGAATACTATATGCAAATAGCGATTTTAACAAGTATGGGGTGACAGGGAGGAGAAAGGGAAAAGAAGGGAAAGAGGATACAGAAAGAGAGAAGCAAAAAAAGAAGGAGAATGGATTAACAGGGAAGCATTTGGGAGTCTGGGCTAGAAAATTGAAAACAGGAGACACTGGTAGGACTGTTGAAACATGAGGCTATGAACAATGGAAGCTGGAAAGTCTGCATTTTCAGAATGAAATCGAGATTATTCTCATCCCTCTTCCCTTTTATCTATCCATTTTTTTGTTGTTTACATTTAACTTAAGATATCCTTTTTCTATTTTTCTCTTTGTTGTGATCACTGCTATTGTTAAACATGGCTAGTGATTAGCTACCCTGATTTTCTCTGAGTTCCTGGGCATGTCCCTCTGGGTTTTGCGTAGAGAGAAGCACCCTCTTCCTCCTTAGCTGCCCCAATTATTTTTTGATGTGTTGCCTTTCTAGCCGAGTTGGTGGAGCTGCCAGTTTTGACGTATTCTCTTGCCTAAGAGTGTTGCAATAATGTGTTGAGGTCATTCTTGTGCTGTTGGAGGAATGAACTATGCTCAGGCCAGGTGGTCACAGATGCCATCTGTCTGCTCAAGAGTTTCATTCTTTTGTAGTAAGCATTGGGAAGTTGTCTCTCTGGGTTGACATGAATCCTTTCTTTATTTTGGAAATGAGAGACTCAGGTTCCTATAGCACACTCAGTGTCTAATGTTAAGAGTCAATATCAAAAATACAAAGATTTGTGTTCTAGCCAGGGGTGTATGGACTTATAGAGACATAGGCCTGGCTAGAACAGTAGAAAACGTGTACCAAACAGAAAAAAAGCATGCCACATTGCCTTCCTTTACTCATCTGGGTTAACCTATGAAGTGGCAGGAAAGCCCTACCTGTTGGAAGGACGAGTTCTGCACGTCAGCCAGCCAGGCTCTCAATAAAAACCTTCCAGCCTGGAACTTCACATGCACCAAGAGAGTAAATAACCAAGTCCTCTGTTCAAGTTTGATTAAACAGAACAATAGAGGCTGTCAGGTGAGTCTCTTGGCACGTTCTCAAATCACATAAAACCATAATTAAAGTTTTATCTGTGTGAGTCTGGAAGCCTGTGATACTGTAGGTTTGATTTGAGTTTGAATACACTGTATGACAGGAGGAGAAAGTGAAGTGTGCTTAGTCTTGTGTCAGAGAAATATCAGATAAAGTGTCAGAACCATTAGAAAACACGACCACTCATTCATTCATATATTCAACATATTTAAATTGAGCACCTACTATTTGGAAGATGCTATAAAATGCACTAAATGCATAGTATTAAATAGGTCACTTGAGAACTTACATATCACTGAGGGAGAGAAATAATAAGATAGAAATCAATAAAAACAGCATCATATTATAATAATGCTATGAAGGAAAAAAAAGCAAGAAGCCTTGATAGAGTAAAAAGTAGGGGGCCAGGCGCGGTGGCTCAAGCCTGTAATCCCAGCACTTTGGGAGGCCGAGACGGGCGGATCACGAGGTCAGGAGATTGAGACCATCCTGGCTAACACGGTGAAACCCCGTCTCTGCTAAAAAAATACAAAAAACTAGCCGGGCGAGGTGGCAGGCGCCTGTAGTCCTAGCTACTCGGGAGGCTGAGGCAGGAGAATGGCGTAAACCCGGGAGGAGGAGCTTGCAGTGAGCTGAGATCCGGCCACTGCACTCCAGCCTGGGCAACAGAGCAAGACTCCATCTCAAGAAAAAAAAAAAAAAAAAAAAAAAGTAGGGGCAGTTGTATAAAGGGGTAAAGGTAAACATACCTGAACTGGGCTAGGGAGGTGCAGAAACTGAGACATGAAAGATATGATATTTCTATTTTTTTTCCAAATATTTTTAATGGTATGCTATTGCTTTCCCAATACCCTACATAGATTGGGAATCCATGATCTGACAATACCCTACCTTTCCATTTTAATCTCTCACTACTTGTCCTTATTACGTATTGTACTTGGAATAAGCAGAACTACTCATTGTTTCCTATACACACCTTGTGCTTTCCCGACTCAGTGTCCTCACTCATCCTTTCCTCTGCCTGGAACTTCTTTTGGACTTTTGGATGCTGTATTCCTGCTACACTTTAAGGTCCTGCTCCACTGTCTGCTCCTTTAGTCCTTCTATACTGGTCCTCTGAGCTCCTTCTTTCTGCCTCTCACATTTACAACTTTTTATTACTCTTATTTTACACATTCTAATACATGTGTGTGTATTTAATTTTCAGCTCCTATTTCTCTTTGTAATCTAAGAATTCCAAAGATGCAGGCGCACGCATAATATAAAATTGTTGTTGTCAGTAAATATTCTTTGAATAAAAATAAATCACATTCAGTCAGCAGAAAGCCTGGAAAGCTGAAATCACAAAAAATTTGTGTATGAGATGCAGACCCTGTGTTAGATTATTTTGCCCCAAACAAATACTCTGACAAATTGGACACAAGGAATTTATTTTGAAGGTTACTTCAGGAAGCATTGTGAGGCAGTGAGGAAGTGAGGGATGGAAGGGGAAGCCAATGAATCATATATTAATGTATGGGTTTCCTCTGTGGGCTACTGAGGCTCGGTCTTATCATGGCGCCTCTGGGAGACTGTATAAAATAGGCTTCAGAATTTTCCCTCTAAAGGGTGAAGAACCATCCCTCATTAGTTGAGATCCCTCTTGGAATGCTGAACAATATGTTTACCCTAATTTTGTCTCTTCAATATCCTTTCTCTTCCATTGCTATTGTGCTAATTCTCCAACAGCTGGGCTAGGAAGGTGCTACCTGGCAATTTAGGGGTGTACTTTGCCGTGAGCAATGGGGCACTAAGAATAATCTCAAAGTTGTGCAAAGCCTGGTACTTTCTGGCTTAGCTTTTTTGCTTTATGTTTTCAAAAACAATTCTCTAATAGGGTTATATAGCCTGCCAGTGGTAACAGAGCCAACTATACTACCTAATGGGTAGTTAAGTAAACTACCAAGAGTAAACTCCTGGAGGTAGTTAAATAAACCTTCCTCAACTTCCTCAGAGATTTTTGAGAAAATGGTTTTGGGACCATGCCCATATGAATGCTGAAATACTGTTTGAGGTTGAGGGGAGGGGTAGTATTGATATGCTGGGCCTTTGAGTGACTCCTTGGCATGATGGTTGTCAAGCCTAAAGCCTTGAAACAGTCAAAAAAGCTCTCCCTGACTGAACCCAGTGTCTGTAAAAGAGACTATATTCAGGCCTGTTTTTGTTCCTGGGAAGGAAGCATTTGAACTTCGAATAGCAAGCCTGGATGAGATGCTTCAAGAGGGGCAAGTGCCCATCACATAATATCTGAGGTGTCCCACAGAGAGCCTGGGGCCATTGCTTGATCCAGCCTTCCTCAAGGAGGAGTACTTCCAGGTTCTGAAGAGATCACTGGGAGCTTCGAGAGTGGCAAGGCTATCATGGTGCTGATTACATTTCAATAAGAAAATCTCCAACTGTGAGTGGCAATAAAAGAAATGGTTGCAGATAACCTTAGCAAAGGGGACTGCCTCTAGTTTTAAAATATATTGATCATGCCTTGGGTTAGAAAAGTTCTGCCTAACAAAAAGTTGTGGAAGTTCTAGCTGCCTGCAAAGAAGGCAATGTCCCTGAGGTGGTAACTTTTGATTGAAGAAGATTATAGGAGACTTGTAAAAGACTGAAGACTGAAGGTTTTTGGTAAAGCTCACCCCAAGTCAGGCATTTAACCATTAATGGAACATCAGAGGGGGAATTACAGATAATATATTCCCCTCATCCCCCACCAGACCTCAAATTGCAGAAGGAGAAAAATTTATAATTCAGAGACATGATAATGTTGTCAAAAAGTACACGAAGTCAACTGCATAAATTGTGAAACAAGTCACTGTTGTATTTGTTCTGTGACAGTGTAAAAATATAATTGCTTCTATCAAGATAAGAAGTAAAGTCACAGGCCAAGTGTGGTGGCTCATGCCTATAATCCTGGCACTTTGGGAGGCCAATGCAAGTGGATTGCTTGGGCTCAAGGGTTTGAGAACAGCCTAGGCAATATGGCAAAACTCTGTCTCTACAAAAAATAGAAAAAATTAGCCAAGCGTGGTGGCATGTGCCTGCAGTCCTAGCTATTTGGGGGGCTGAGGTGAGAGGATCTCTTGAGCCCAGGAGGTTGGAGGCTGCAGTGAACCAAAATGGCCACTGCACTCCAGCCTGTGTGACAAAGTGAGACCCTGTCTCAAAACAAAAACAAAAACAAACAAGAAACCCCCCAACACTCCAAAACACAGATAGGCTATAGAATCTTGGTGAATTTAGACTCCATTAGTTATTAATGACCTAGGGTTAAGAGAAATAATTGTGACCTGAGATTTCTCCTAAGTTCTATCACCCTCAGAGTTGATACTGGGTGCTTTTCTCTTAACTCTTAGCTTTCTTTTTACAGGCGTGGTCAGTCATAGCTACAATCTATGAGAAGATATTTTGGGGGGATTGCTTTTGCCTATTTGCTAAATTGGCCGAGTGGCATTTATTGTAAAACTCTACTTTACTTCACGCTTTTATTTTTTTCACAGTTATGACCAATATATATGGCCCACACCCTCACTGTGGAACCACACAGAACCCAGAAGATAAATCCGATTTTTAAAAATTTTATCCACAGACCAGCTGTAGTCTTTAACAAGCCTCCTTTTTTATTCCAAAGTTTTCAAAATGGAAAAGAGAGATGAAAACATTATCCAGAGCCCTAACTCCTTTAAAAATTTTATTTTTCAAATGATCACACAGTAAAGCTGACTTTTTAGATGTAAAGTTCTATGAATTTTAACACATGAATAGATTTGTGAAATGACCTCTACAATCAGGATTCAGAACAGTTCTATCACCCCTAAAAGCCCCCTGTGCTATCCCTTTATAGTCATAGTCTCCCCCCAACTCTTGGCAGCCACTGATCTGTTTTTTATCACTGTAGCTTTGTTTTTGTGAAAAAATCATATGAATGGGATCATGCAGTGTGTTATATTTTGAGACTGATGATCTAGATAAACTAGATAATAAAAGGTAATGATTGTGTGACACAGAAAAGTGGTAGAAACGTTTAATGAGGCCATACCATTGTTGGAGTAGGATTTATCAAGATGTGCTTCATGAAAGAGGTCAACTGTGGAGGATGGGTCTCAGAGAAGTCCATAATTTGTATTAACGGCAAAAACAGGGATAATATTTCAGGAGCAGAGAATGATAATAACTGTAATTAAGGAAATGAGAACAGTGTGATGAGAAGGAATGAATCCAGGCATATGTGTTGTCTCTTAAAAATGGAGAACAACATGAACAAAGCAGTGGTTTTTGAAGATTATTAGGCAGAGATGTATGAGATGTGTTATCTGACATATAATATTTGGAAGATAAAGATGGTGATTGCACCCTCAAGAATAGATAAATTTTCTGAAGGAGAAAAGACAGAGGGCAGTTAGAATATGATCAAAAACTAAAACTTGAATGACAGCAGGTGGGCGGGAGGGAAAGAGACCTCTAGAAGATTTAAATAAGGAAGAGAGGAAACAATTGTAGAGGTTAGACAAGAACCAGTCCTTAAAAGGGAGGCAGAAGATCAAAACATTTAATGCCATCCAGAGTGTAAAAGAGTGTGATGCAGAAGAAACCACTGGAAAGTTTGGAGAAATTTGGTGGCAGTGGAATTATGGGGATAAAGGCCAGATTGCAAAGGGGTTAAAAGTTGTACTGAAGATGAAGGTGAAATCGAAACAGACTTGGTTGTAAATTGGCTCCAAACATAGAAGGAATTGCAGGATCAAGTGAATGGGTTCACAAGCTGACAGATAAACATAAGCATTGAAGGTAGAGATGAGCTGTAGTAACTAAAAACAATGAAACCAAGAAATTTCCCATATGATCCAGAGTTTATGAGGAGGTACTTTAATCAAATTAGCCTTTGTGTATATTCTACCTGGTCAGGATCATGAGTTAAATGGACTTTCAATAGTTTCTATCTGTTTTTCTCACCACCACCAAAAGCTGTCCTGTTAAAATTGTTCTCTGTTACTTAAGTTTTTCAGTTGTCACAAAATATACTCTCACCTACCTATCACAAGCTGTTATTGACTTAAAAAAAGATTCCACTAATTCTACTAATTCTTAGAGAACAAATTAATGTTGTAGCAACTATTTACAAATGTAAATGCTTTAAAGTTTATAAAGTACTTTCATAAACATTTTAATTTCACCTACGAGTAATATTTACAGTGAGAGTAGAAACTATGGTGTAGCAGTATGGGAGGATTTTTCTCAACCTCATTACAAAGACACCACATTTCACTCCTGGAACTCAACCATGTCAATCACACAGTAGTATCCCAAAGCATTTGCCTCCAATTTTCTTGAATCGAAGAATCTCTCATAGTTGTTAGTATCTAGCAAGCTGAAATTTTAAACAAGGCTTTGCTTGCAACCAAAATTGATTTCTGTAATTCTCTCCAGCATGGCTTTTCTGACAAGGCTATTTCTAGATTACCCAGTGTTTGGGCTCAGCTCGTGTTGCTTATGCAACTTTAATTCTTGCCTCTAAGCTGCAACCTGGCCCCTCTGCCAATCACTGCTGGAAGCATCCTCCCATGTTATGGACCTTTTCATCAACTGGGCTCTACCAATCACTACTATCGACCCTCTACTCCTCATAAAATAAAAACAGAGACTTCGAGGGCTTCTTGACATTTTGCTCTGGTTCCCTGAAGACCCATCCAGGACACTTCCATGGATCTGCTTTACTCTGTAAGGATGATCTATTTCACAAAGACCCTACCATAACTCAAAGTAATCTTTAAAATAAACCTTGCAGGACAGGCTAGGGCATATTGATTACCTCTCCTCTACATTCTTGTCCTGGATAGAAGCCAGCCAGACTCCTGTGAATTCTGGATACTTATAACTTTCTATTAAAGAAGGATGGTGGTATTGTACAGCTGGCACCTGGAGTCCAACCAGAATTTAAAACTGTTAATCCCTGAGACTATTCAGATGCTACTGTGTCTAAGGCTGAAGGGCATGTAAATTTATATGCAAGGGACAAGGGTTTTGCAAAACTCTATAAATTTGCATTGTATTCTACCTGGAATTCATATCCTTTCCATTTTAGTTTATGTTCTTAAATGTATTGAACAATCAAAATGTGGCAGAGTTAATAATTAGGAGCTATGTTAGCCAATTCTTCATAGTTGATTATTGTCTGCATTCCAAAAATCCCAAGGTGTATGATGAGTGTCACTGGGCTCTGTTTTTATTTCAGTAGAGAGGTAATGAGAAATAGGAAATGAGCTGCCTTTGCCTGATAGGAGATGCAAGCTTCCTAGAATATGGATGTGTCTATAGAGAAAGTGAAACAAGGACTTGTTTAAATTGGGCTCTTGGTCAGACCTACCTGAGGATGCAGACATCAGTCACTTATGTAGTACAATTTGCAAGTTACCTCTGCTTTCAATTTATCTCCTGAAACATGTCACAGAGCCTGGCTTTCCCAGTGAAAGTAATATATTTGAATTAAATATTACCTTCGTCTATCAGGTTCTCTTGTGAGAGGTATCACTGTAAGTTATTAGCATATGAGTAAACATCAGTTATCAGATTTATCTTTTAAGAGTGATCTTGGGTATGTGATAGCATTGGGTTTGAGGGAGTGGCACACAGACAAAGGGAAAATTGTGCTCATTTGGCGAGGAGGCAAGTGGGAGTCAAACAAGTCAACAGTTTGAAAAAATATGCTTTGGGTTGCTTTCACTAAGCTTATGGTGATTCTATGTTAAAATATCATTGACCTTCTTTACAGGCAGGCAAGTGAAGTGCTGTCAGGGATGTTTCAGTGAGGAATTGTAAAGGGAACAACACCCCACTATATAAGGACAGGAAAGGGAGAACAGAACTTCAAAATTACTAGCACTTTTTGCTTTTTGTAAAGGAAAAAAAAAGAATTCTAAAATTCATCAAACTAAATTATCCTACAATTTATTATCATGATGAGAGAACCTACGTTTATTACACAGTAATAACTTATTATTTCTTAAAAAGTGAAATAACTACTGGGAAAGTATCTAATATTTCAAGAAATGAGGAAAACTGTCTTCATAAAGGACCTACTTAAACTAGGTCACCATTTTTGGCAGCAAAGAGGTTGGTAGAGAATAATGTCAAGAGAAAAACTGTATACTCTATACTGAAATCTGAAGGGACTGTTAAGCAGGGAATAGCTACAGGGCTTTAATGCTTGAATTGAATTGAAGAATAAAGAATCATGCATGGATGCCAAGGAGAAAGGTCAAGTGAGGCAGGAGAAAATGAAGGATTTACCAAAAGGCCAAGAGTATCTCTGAGAACTAAGAGGGAACAGGCATTTAAAAAATGAATTAGACCAGATGTCAGTGAAAAATAAAGTAGTAATGGTATGGGAAGAGATCTGTTCTAGCAACATAGGTAGGAATATAAGGCAAGAAAAGGTGAAAGGTTGGGGAAGTTGAATTCAAGGCTGCTCACCAAAGGACCCCAAAAGAGATGGTTAACTATTGCAAAACCATCTGCTGGTATGAAATTGTTAATAACAGAGAGGAAGAGGGGAGACAGCTAAGTAATTTACTGATGCTGTATACATCTCAAGTGAATTAATCTTTTCAATGATAATTAGCCAAAAATAAAAGAAAAGATACATGATCCAGGATTGATATAGAGAGTGGGGTAAATTAATTTCAACGGGATCTGGAAACCAAAGGTAGAAGGAGTGGAGTCAGAAGTGAATTTGGGTGACCAAAAGGAGCTTGGTTTCAGTTATGCTTTGTGTATGGAAAAAAAAAGAAAGCATTGGCCTTCTGCTGGGAGCAAATGGAGTAAGAATAACAGATGAAGCAGTACTACTTAATCCCAATTTATTTCTTCTCATTAAGAAGAAATAAGCCAGCCGTGTATGGTGGCTCATGCCTGTAATGCTAGCACTTTGGGAGGCCGAGGTGGGTGGATTGTCAGAGTTCAGGAGTTCGAGACTAGACTGGGCCACATGGTGAAACCCCATCTCTACTAAAATACAAAAAATTAGCTGGGCGTGGTGGCGTGTGCCTGTAGTCCCAACTACTTGGGAGGCTGAGGTAGGAGAATTGCTTGAACCTGGGAGGTGGAGGCTGCAGTGAGCCAAGATCATGACACTGCACTCCAGCCTAGGTGACAGAGCGAGACTCTGTCTCCAAAATAATAATAATAATAATAATAATAATAAGAAGAAGAAGAAGAAGAAGAAGAAGAAGAAGAAATAGGCCTAGCACAGTTAATAGAGAAATTTGTCTGTAAAAATTGTTAAGTAATATTCATATGCTTTCAAAATCTAACCAGGATCCTTAAGAAGAGATGTGTATAATCTTCTGATTCTCCAAGGTCAAAATGAAAGAAAAAACTGTTAAAGGCAGCTAGATAGAAAGGACAGGTCACCTACAAAGAGAAGTCCATCAGACTAACAGCAAATGTCTCAGCAGAAAGCCAGAAGAGATTGAGGGCCAATATTAAACATTCTTAAAGAAAAGAAATTCCAACCAAGAATTTCATATCTGGCCAAACTAAGCTTCGTAAGTGAGAGAGAAATAAGATCCTCTTTAGACAAGCAAATCCCAGGGGGATTTGTTACCTGGAGACCTGCCTTACAAGAGCTCCTGAAGGAAGTGCTAAATATGGAAATGAAAGATAAATACCAGCCACTACGAAAACAACTTTAAATACACTGACCAATGACACTATAAAGAACCACACAAACAAATCTGCATAGTAACCAGCTAACATTGTAACAGGATCAAATCTACACCTATCGGTATGAAACTTTAATGTTTATAGGCTAAATTTCCCAATTAAAAGGCACAAAGTGGCCAGCTGCATAAAGAACCAAGATAGATTGGTATGCGGTCTTCAAGAGACTCATCTCACATGCAAAGACAAAGATATCCATAAGCTAATAAAGGGATGGAGGAAAACCTACCAAGCAAATGGAAAACAGAAAAAAAAGCAGACATTATATTCCTAATTTCAGAGAAAACAGACTTTAAACCAACAAAGATAAAAAACAAAACAAAACAAAGAAGGGCATTACATAATGGTAAAGGGTTCAATTCAACAAGAAGACCTAACTATTATAAATATATACACACCCAACACCATTATAAATATATACACACCCAACACGGGAGCACCCAGATTCATAAAGCAAGTTCTTAGAAACATTCAAAGAGACTTAGACTCCCACACAATGATGGTGAGAGACTTCAACACTCTACTGACAGTATTAGACAGATCATCAAGGAAGAAAGTTAACAAAGATATTCAGGACCTGAACTCATCACTGGATCAAATGGACCTGATAGTCATCTACAGAACTCTCCTACCCCAAAACAACAGAATATACATTCTTCTCATTGCCACATGGCACATACTCTAAAATCAACCACATTATTGGACACAAAACACTCCTACGCAAATGCAAAATAACTGAAATCATAACAATCACTCTCTTGGACCACAGTACAATAAAATTAGAGATCAAGACTAAGAAAATCACTTAAAACTATACAATTACATGGAAATTGAATAATTTGCTTCTGAGTGACTTTTGGGTAGGTAATGAAATTAAGGCAGAAATCAAGAAGTTATGTGAAACCAGTGAGAATAAAGATACAATGTACCAGCTAAGGCAGAGGGAAATTCACAGCACTAAATGTCCACATCAAAAAGTTAGAAAGATCTCAATGTAACAACCTAACATCACAACTAAAATAACTAGAGAATCAAAACAAACTCCAAAGCTAGCAGAAGACAACAAATAAGCAAAATCAGAGCTGAACTGAAGGAGACTGAGACATGAAAAACATTCAAAAGATCAACAAATCCAGGAGTTGATTTGTTGAAAAAAATTATTAAATACATCGATCACTAGTGAGACTAATAAAGAAAAAAAAGAGAAGATCCAAATAAACACAATTAGTAATTACAAAAGGGATATTATCACTGACTCCACAAAACTGCAAATAATCATCAGAGAATGTTATGAACACCTTTATGGACACAAACTAGAAAACCTAGAAGAAATGGATAAAATCCTGGACACATACACTCTCCCAAGACTGAACCAGGAAGAAATTGAATCCTGAACAGACTAAAAATAAGCTCTGAAATTGAATCAGTAATAAATAGCCTACCAACCACTAAAAGCCCAGAATCAGATGGATTAATAACCTAGTTCTACCAGACATACAAAAAAGAGCTGGTACCATTCCTACTGAAACTATTCCAAAAAAATTGAGGAGGTGGACTCATCCCTAACTCATTCTATGAGGTCAGCATCATCCTGATACCAAAACCTGGCAGAGACACAACAAAAAAAGAAAACTTCAGGCCAACATCCTTGATGAACTTCGATACAAAAATTCTCAATGAAATACTGACAAACCGAATCCAGTAGTATAAAGCTTATCCACCATAATCAAGTAGGCTTTATCCCTGGAATGCAAGGTTGGTTCAACATATGCAAATCAATAAATACAATTCATCACATAAACAGAAATAAAGACAAAAAACACACGATTATCTTAATAGATGCAGAAAAGACCTTTGATAAAATTCAACATCCCTTCATGTTAAAAATTTTCAATAAACTAGGTATTGAAGAAACACACCTCAAAATAATAAAAGCCATCTATGACAAACCCACAGCCAACATCATACTAAATGGGCAAAAGCAGGAAGCATTTCCCTTGAAAACTGTCACAAGACAAAGATGCCTTCTCTCACCACTCCTATCCAACATAACATTGGAAGTCCCATCCAGAGTGATAAAGCAAGACAAAAAAATAAAGGTATGCAAATAGGAAGAGAAGAAATCAAATTACCCTATTTGCAGATAAGATAATCCTATATCTAAAAGTCCTGTAGTCTAGGCCCAAAAGCTCTTTAAGCTGATAAACAACTTCCATAAAATCTCACTGTACATAATCAATGTACAAAATTCACTAGCATTCTTATAGACCAACAGTTGTTAAGCTGAGAGCCAAGTAAGGTATACAATTTTATTCACAATAGCCAGAAAAAGAATAAAATACCTAGAATTCAGCTCACCAGGGAGATGAAAGATATTTACAACAAGAATTGTAAAAAGCCACTCAAAGAAATCAGAGATGACACAAATGGAAAAACATTCCATGCTCATAGATAGGAAGAATCAATATTGTTAAAATGGCCATACTGCCCAAAACAATTTGTAGATTCAGTACTATTCCTATCAAATTACCAATGACATTCCACACAGAATTAGAAAAAACTATTTTAAAATTCATGTGGAACCAAAAGAGAGCCCAAATAGCCAAGACAGTCCTAAGCAAAAAGAACACAGCTGGAGGCATCACGCTACCTACTTCCAGCTATACTAACAGCATGGTACTGGTACAGAAATAGACATATAGATCAATGGAAGAGAATAGAGAGCCCAGACATAAAGCTATACATCTACAACATCTGATCTTCAACAAAGGTGACAAAAATAAGTAATGGAGAAAGGACTCCTTATTCAATAAATGGTGCTGGGATAACTGGCTAGCCATATGCAGAAGATTGAAACTGGACTCCTTCCTTATAATATACACAAAGATCAACTCAAGATGGATTAAAGACTTAAATGTAAACTTCAAAACTATAAAAACCCTGGAGGACGACCTAGGCAATAGCATTCTGGAGATAGGAATGGGCAAAGATTTGATGATGAAGACACCAAAAGCAATTGCATCAACAACAAAAATTGACAAATGGGACCTAATTAAACTGAAGAGCATCTGCACAGCACAAGAAACAGAGTAAACAGACAACCTACAGAATGGGAGAAAATATTTGCAAACTATGCATCTGACAAAGATCTACTATCTAGCATCTATCAGGAACTTAAACAAAGTTACAAGGAAAAAACAAACCCCATTAAAAAGTGAGCAAAGGACATGAACAGGCACTTTTCAAAAGAAGCCATACATAGAGCCAAAAAGCATATGAGAAAAAGCTCAACATTATTGTCATTAGAGAAATGCAAATCAAAACCACAATGAGATACCATCTCATACCAGTCAGAATGGCTACTATTAAAAGGTCAAAAAATGACAGGTGCTGGAGAGGTTGTGAGGAAAAATTAACACTTATACACGGTAGGTGGGAGTATACATTAGTTAAATTATTGTGAAAAACAGTGTGGTGATTCTTCAAAGACCTAAAGACAGAAATACCATTTGACCCAGCATTCCCATTACTGGGCATATACCCAAAGGAATGGAAATCATTCTATCATAAAGACACATACACACATATGGTCATTGCAGCACTGTTCACAATAGCAAAGACATGGAATCAACCTAAATGCCCATCAATGGTAGACTGAATAAAAAAAATGTGGTATAGATACACCATGGAATACTATGCAGCCGTAAAATAGAACAAGGTCATGTCCTTTGCAGGAAAATGTCTGAAGCTGGAGGCCATTATCCTGAGCAAACTAACACAGGAACAGAAAACTAAATACCACATGTTCTTGCTTATAAGTGGTAGCTAAATCTTGAGAATCCATGGACACATAGAGGGGAACAACACACACTGGGGCCTATTGGATGGTGGAGGGTGGGAGGATGGAGAGGATCAGGAAAAATAACTAATGAGTACTAGGCTTAATACCTGGGTGATGAAATAATCTGAACAACAAACCCCCATGACAGAAGTTTACCTATATAATGAACTTTCACATGTACTCCTGAATTTAAAATAAAAGTTAAAAAAAGAAGAAAGAAGAAATGTGTATTTGTGGATGTGATTTGATAGTATAATCTACATAGAATGGTATTTACCATTTTCTTATTTTGATATGA
Organism: Theropithecus gelada; assembly: GCF_003255815.1. Taxonomy (NCBI): domain Eukaryota; kingdom Metazoa; phylum Chordata; class Mammalia; order Primates; family Cercopithecidae; genus Theropithecus; species Theropithecus gelada. The sequence continues at coordinate 10,998,128 of NC_037674.1, forward strand.
CTAAGGTATGCATATTCTCTACTATGTCTCTAGGTCAGTGATTTTCAAACTTCTTGGCACTGACCTACAGTAAAAAATAATTTTATATTGCATCTCTATACATATGCACACATAATTAAAACAAAATTTCCATAAATATCTGGCTTTAATACTTGAATTATTCTATTCTATTCTTTTTCTAAAAAACACAGTCTGTTACCCACTAGCTTGATGTCATGGCTCACCAATTAGGTGGTAACCCACTGTTTGAAAACCACTGCTCTGCCTTATGGACAGGACATTGACTAAATGAATTTAGTCCTGTCAATCATTCATTTGTTACTCCAATACATTTGGCCATATTCTTCAAATTATTGAAAATAATTGTTAGTGTTTCTTTTCTTGAATAAAAAATAAGTAGCTTCATGAGACTCAGTGTCATAATCCTTGATCACAAATATGTAAGCTAAATCTCTCAACTCCCAGCAAAGTACTTACCTACTTGGCAATTAATTGAAGATAAAGTAGAATAACGTTGCTAGGGATAAACTTTGCAACCAAGTGCTTTTCAAATCACTTTTAAGAGTCTCAAATTGAAATACTGAAACAGAGGACCATATTTAAATGCACCAAGAAAAAAATTTGTAAAGGAAACTATTAGTGAATATGCTTATGAATTGAACAACTACTTCCATGATTCAATTTTTGTGTGTGTGTGAGTTTATTCAGTTTTTAAAAAACAAGCTTTCTAAAGAGAAACAGAAAAACATCTATATGTATCCAATTATATATGCCCATTTCCTCTCCAATAAAAGGCACAGAGTGGCAAGTTGGATAAAGCTGCAAGACCTAACTGTATGCTGCCTTCAAGACACACATCTCACATGCAATGACACCTATAGTCTCAAAGTAAGGGATGGAGAAAAATCTACCAAGGAAATGGAAAAGAGAAAAATGCAGGGGTTGCTATTCTAATTTCAGACAAAGCAGACTTGAAACCAACAGTGATCAAAAAAGACAAAGATGGATGTTACATAATGTTAAAGAGTTAAAGTCAACAAGAATATCTAACTATTATATATGTACACACACACACACAGCCAACACAGGAGTACCCAAATCCATAAAACAAGTTCTTAGAGATGTAAAAAGAGATTTGGATGCCCACATATTAATGAGAGACTTCAACACCTTATTAATAATATTAGCCAGATCATTGAGGCAGAAAACTAAAAAGTTATTTGGGACCTGAACTCAACTCTTGACCGAATGGACCTAACAGACATATATACAACTCTCCACTCAAAAACAACAAAATACACATTTTCTGCTCTGCACATGACACATACTCGAATCCACCACCCAACTGACTGCAGAATAATTCTAAGCAAATTCAAAAAATGAAAATCATACCAACCACACTCTCAGACCACAGAACAATAAAAATAGAAATCAGTACTAAGAAAATCACTAAAAAACATAAAATTACATGGAAATTAAGCAACCTGAGTGACTTTTGTGTAAACAATAAAATTAAGGCAGAAATCAAGAAATTCTTTGAAGCTAATGATAACAAAGATACAATGTATCAGAGTCTCTGGGACACAGCGAAAGCAGTTTTAGAAGGGAAGTATATAGAGCTAAACACCCACATCAAGAAGTTAGAAAGATTCAAATTAACAACCTAACATCACACCTAGAGGAACTAGAACAAGAACAAACCAATCCCGAAGCCAGTAGAAGGCAAGAAGTACCAAAACAAGAGTTGAACTGAAGGAAATTGAGATGTGAAAAGCCATACAAAAGATAAACAAATCTAGGAGTTAGTATTTTGAAAGAATAAATAAGATAGACCACTAGCTTGACTAATTAAAAAAAGAGAGAAGAAAAAACAAAACAAAACAGATAGTGGTGTGGTTGCTGGGAAATGGAATGCTTATATACTGCTGGTAGTTCAGCCATTGTGGAAAGCAGTCAGGCAATTTCTCAAAGAATTTATAACAAAATTACTATTTGACCCAATAATCCCATTATTGAGCATATATCCAAAGGAATGCAAGTCATTCTACCATGAAGACACATGCATGCATATGTTCAACGCAGCACTACTCAAAATAGCAAAGACATGGAATCGACCTAAATGCCCATCAATGGTAGACTTGATAAAGAAAACATGGTACATACACATAATGGAATACTACACAGTCATAAAAAAGAACAAGATTATGTTCTTTGCAGCAACATGGTTGGAGCTGGAGGCCATTATCCTATGTGAACTAATACAGGAACAAAAAACCAAATACTGCATGTTCTCGCTTACAAGTGGGAGCTAAACATTCAGTACATGTGAACACAAAAAAGGGAACAGACACCAGGCCTACTTGAGGACAGAAGGTAGGAGAAGGGTGAGAACTGAAAAACTACCTATTAGGTACTATGCTTATCACCTGGGTGACAAAATAATCTGTATGCCAAACCCCCATATCATGCAATTTACCTATATAATAAACCTGCTCATGTACCCCTGAACCTAAAATAAAAGTTTAAAAAATTAAATACAATTAAAAAGAAATGTTTTTAACAAAATCATAAGTTATACAAATATATAAATTATTTCCCTAAATAATTAGACAATATATCCTGTTCGACTAATGCACCCAACTTAGTTCTATCTTTATTTCACCTTTGAGTTATTCATCCTTCATAGACATAGACAAATAACTCTCAAAAGTGGTCAAAATTTGCTATATCAATTTTATGGTTTATACCCCTTTGTCCATATAGATTTTAAATTCCCAGAATGTTGGGTAGTTATTTTACATTGGTTTAGTACAAGGCTGCGCTTTCTTTGTACTTAACCTGTTTTACTTTGATGTGAGACTTAGCCTAACCATCTAGAACAGGATGGCTTGACAATAGCAATAGGAAACAACATTACCTCTGCAACCTCTATGTTGTTATTCCTCTGTTCAAAATTTTTATATGGAGCAGATAATCATTTAAGCTTAAATGATTGAATCTTTCTCTCCAAATTTCTCTTATAATAACTTCCTTACAACTGTGTTCTTATCTAAGCAAGTCATTTGACCTACTGATTCTCACATACACTTTGCCTTTGCCTGCTTATGTGTCTTTGATTGCAAAGTTCTCTACAATGTATCACCTTTCTCCATGTTCAAATATTTACTGTTTCTCCACCAAGTTCCACCACCATTAAAATTTTTTTTTTTTTTTTAACTTTGCAGTCTAAGGTGGTTGCTCCCATCTCTTAAGTACCTATTATCTGTACAACTTGCCAGTTAAGGGCAATGTGAAATGGTATAGTGTGTGTCCTTCTTATATTTTAAGTGACTGTTAACTTATACATATGTTGATATTTGTGTAAATCATTAGCCCCACTACATCATTTATTGTTTGCTATATTCCACAGAAACTTATTGAGTGCCTGCTATGTATCAGATATTGTGCTAGAAATTAGTTTGCAGGTGGACATTAGTATTTTACATACATTGTGAAATATGAAGTGATATGACAATCTGGGATTTGTTCTTATTTTTCCTAGAAGACTGTGTCAGAGAATGTTAGTATGCCAGAAAAATTCATGCACTCCTCAATATTTCAGAGATCCCATGCATTTGGGTGGGGTGTGACTAATTCTAATATAGAATGAATAGAATATTAATATTCTAATTATATTATATCTAATTATATTATATATATTATATATAATTATAATTATATTAATATTCTATTAATAATAGAATATGAGCAGAAATAGTGCATCATTTTGGTTGGAGGCAGGAGACAGTAAGAGAGACATTAAATCTCTATGGCTTGAAATGAAAAGCTTTGGGATGACAGAGTTTTAAGCTGGAAGAAGCCCGAGTCTCTGGGATCCTCACTTGGAGAGGCCAGCACAGAGAGGCCAAGATACCTCCATCAGATTGTGACATGAGTGAGAAATACAGCTTCACTGGGTTAAGGCTCTGAGATTTGAGGGTTTTGTTACTGATGCATAGTTTATTCCATCATGATTATTACAGAGCAATGATTTTGTGTGTGTTGATGAGATCATTAAAGATGTTTGAATGATGTGAAGTCTGACTCAATTATCAGATCCTTGAGAGTAGACTTTGCATTCATGTATATCCTTCTCAGTGTCCAGGCCAGTGCTAGGAATATAGTAGGCTCTCAGTAGATATTTCTTGAATGGATAAGTTAACAAACTAGGGATAGCCAAAAGAAGAAATCATTAAGGTACAACCACAGGAAATAACATGTGATAAAATCCAAAAGAATCTAAGATACAAATCTGGAGTCAGAAACAGAATTTAGCAATGAGAAAGAGATTAAGGTTTAACAAATGTAAATGTCTATTTAGCTAACAGAGTTTCTACATTTCAGATTCCCTTATGAGTATCCAGTAGTAAACTGACGTCTGTGATTTATTAAGATCAGGAGATAGGTGTGGGCTAAGAAGAAAATTCTGTAAGTCCTTTAAACACATCAATCATTACTCTCTAAACTACTAGACCCTTTCCATTGAAGAATGAACAGGAGTTTCAGCTTCTCAGTCAAAGTTCATTGGGAAACTCCTGTCTGGCTGACATTTCCTGGCTCTAAGAGAATCTTCTCCATAGAATTGATGGAGAAATAATCTCTACTTTTTCAACAGGGAGAATGCTCCCCTTACTTGTACTTGGTTTATTATTATCCTAATCATTATTGTCGTCCATAGTCTGTCATGTGACAGGGGCCAATTCTTCTTGTTTGCTCTAGGGTAAACCAGGATTCCAGATCCTGGGTGGAGCCTGGAAATCGTGGCTGAATATCCAGCTAGGGCACCACCAGACTGGGGAATATATGAATACATAAATTAACTGGTTTCATTTTAAGAAGGTAAAAATGAGAGGCACTTTCTAAATCTATGTAGATTTAGATGGAAACCTCCTGTCTTTGCCTTTGTGCTCTTAATTAATCTTGATATTATCAGGCAGAATAATTAAGGATAGTAGACTGACATAACAGAATAGGCATTTATAATGTCTACATAGGCATTTATAATGTCCTAGTATACACATAGATCATCCAGAAAATTAAAGACAGAAAATCTTTGAGTAAAAACTTACTACAATTCTTTGAGTAAAAACTTACTACAAAATCTATTATTGAGAGATGTACTTCTTGTATAAATATGAATAAACCAGACACAAAAATGTATCAGAGTTGAGAAAGCAAATCCAGCCTCAAAACAATTTCATCCTCTGCTATTTGCATAGTTGATTTACTACAAAATGTTATTTGTTTTAACTTTTTCAGCAACCTCAGTGAGACAGAGAGGTGGATTTTATTGTCTTTAGGTTACAGGTGAGGAAACTTCACCCCAAAAGTATAATATTGCTTGCTCAGCGCCCCTCATCTCCTCTGTGGTCAGGCCAGCTGGAGCTCAGTTCTGCTGACTCTTAGTCTGGGGCTCTTTCAACTCTATCACATTTTAAGAGGTATAACTATTGTTACTCTAAAGCCAGGCATTGATATGACAGCTCAGTGCAGGGGAGGGGTGGGGGAAGCAGCAGACTTTGCCACTGAGTTCACCGATAGCTCAAGATGCGCTAATATCTCATTCAGGGCCAAGCACACTTGAGACACAAAGAAGCACAGCTCGGCTCCATCCGTTTGATTTTTCTTTGGGCACAGCCCTCTCAGACAATCAGGTACAGTACCCTCCCTTGCATAGTTGATGGCCTTTCCTGAAGGCTATCAAACATATCTGCTGAGACTGCACTAAATAAAATGGCTGTCACCAAGCCATCTGGTACATTTGAGCTTTCTTCCCCCCTCTAAGATGCAAGTTTTCAGTTTGCACAGCACTTCAAATTCTTAATACACTTGACTGAGTCATTAATATTTCACTTTCATTACCATGTATTAATAACACGAGAATTTAGAATGATCTTGTTCATCTAACTCCTAGAAAACAAATAATTACATTCGTGCATATTGATTGTCAGATAACTAAAGATGTTTAGCCTGGGGCTATGAGAAATCCACCAGCAGGCCCAGTTTTGGTTCTTAGCCATGTTCAAAGTATATCAAGCTGATGTCTGTGACACACCAGAGACAGCAGGAGCGTAGGTCTGGGAGTTAGAAGGGGCAGCCTTAAATGGACCCCATACAGGTCTTCGTAATTGTTTACGATAAGGTTTCTTCAGTAGAGAGTTGAAAGTCCTGAAGGATGCTCAAGGGAAAGACTAAGAATATGAAACTTTGTTCTCTGATGTTTGGTCTAGCTTTATTTTGTAGTAGGTGGTGCTGGAGGCTTCTTATCTTCCCTTTCCTCCTCTTTATCTTGATTAAGGATGGTAGGTTCTAATGGTGGAAAGTGCCATAGACACTTCAGTGAATAAACATTTTTTTATTTTTAAGAGTAAGTATGTGTCTACCAAGAACTTGTTACTAAGCTAGGTCATTAGCAATTTAGCATGGATAGAACAGTGTTGTTCCCTGCTTACTAGTGGGAGAGACAGACAATATGCAAGTGAGCAAATTGATAAACAAGAAGGCTGTTCTGATATGCATGGGTAAGGAGAGAGGAACTTCTTTAGATGGAGGTCAAGAAAGCCTATTCCAAGAGAGGATGTGTGGGTTAAAAAGAAGGATGAGAAGTCATATGACGAACTAGGGGAAGTGCATAATGGACATAAGGAATGGCTGTGCAAAGACCACAAGGCAGAACAGTGCTTAGCTGGCTCCAGAAACTGAAAGAAGTTCAGAGGGATAGAGAAAAAGGGAAAATGGCATGAGATAAGATTCAAGAAATAGCCAAGGGCCAGATTATGTAAACCCTTGTAGGCCATGATCAGAGGTCTGGATTTTTTTCTAAGTGCAGTGGGCATGCATTGAAACCTTGAGGAGGGTAACACAAGGGTGTAACATTAGGGGCTGAGAGAAAGGTAGGAATCTAGTTCCTGGCTTTAGACACCTGGTGGGTGGTAATACTGACCTCTAAGTCAAGTAGGGGTTGGGAAGGGAGAAGAGAGGCAAGAAGAGAGATTAGATAAGAGTGATCAGATAGGAGAGGAAGTTTAAATCCAGTCGTCTCAAGTAGAGCGATCATTTGTCCAAGTGTGTGCTGAACTGTCTAATTTATGGCTGTTGTCCTACAGTTTTTTGTTTTGTTTTGTTTTGTTTTTTGATAGAGTCTTGCTCTGTCTCCAGGCTGGAGTGCAGTGGCACGATCTCGGCTCACTGCAATCTTCGCCTCCCAGGTTCAAGTGATTCTCCTGCCTCAGCCTCCTGAGTAGTGGCGATTACAAACATGCTCCACCACACCCAGCTAATTTTTGTAGTTTTAGCAGAGATGGGGTGTCACCATGTTGACCAGGATGGTCTCGATCTCCTGACCTCATGATCTGACCTCCTCAGCCTTCCAAAGTGCTGGGATTACAGGTGTGAGCCACCACACCTAGCCGTCCTACAATTATTAATTGTGTCTCCTTTTACTCTCAAAAACATATCAGTATCTGGACATATTAATTAACTACATTTCTCCAGTTCCTCTCCTGGTTTTATAATGTCCTTGGCATAGGGAAGAGAACTCTATCATCCTAGCAGTTTGCTTTTCATGCCATTTTCTGGCCACTTCTCTCTTTCCAGAGTGGGATGTTGGTGGTTCGGTCCACACGAAGTGTATTTCCCTCTCCTGCTAACTGATGCTCCTCACCATTGCCCACTCCCCATTACTAAAATAGCTCCCTATTAAGTTCCAAAGTTTCTTTCAAATATCAGTTGGCACAACTTGCCTGGGGAAAAGCTCACTACTCTAACCTAGGAAACTTTCTTTCTCAACCCATCCTTTTCTAGGAGATACAGAAAGAGGTTGTGGACAGCAGCTGTGGTTTAGGTGGAGAAACCTCCACAAAGCTGATGATAGCTGAGGTTTTTCAGGACTCTTGTGCTCTTGGACACACAACCTCAAACATGGACTTTGTGCCAAGATTGTTCTCCTTCTTGAATCTCTAAAGCAAGGCAGGTACAACAACCATTATTGCCCTTTCTTAGTCTCTGAATTGATATCTTGCCCCCTCAAACCAGACGTATCAAAATTTAAACTCAGGATTTACCAGCCTAATTAGTCTTAAATAGGGGTGACATTTTTATGCTCAAGACTTCGTCTTCCTCCAGTTCCTTTTGTTTATTTCATGCTTTTCCTTTATAGATTCCCTAAGCTTTAAAAACACCGAGCAATTTGTACTACTGTAGATAACAGGCTCTTACATTAGGTTTTTGTACATGGAGTTCTTTCGGCTTGTAGCCCAGTAACCTTCATCTGCCTGACCAATTGCTATTCAGCTTTCAAGGTTAAGTGCACTGTTTTCAATGAAATCTACATCTAATTATCATAACATCTGCATTGCCGAGATTGGGCACAGGAGCAAAGAAGGAAAATAAAGCACCTGGATCTATTGGATTAGGTGGTGGTAATATAGTGGAGACAGGACCATTATACTTTATCCCTGGACTACAGGGGCAGAAAAAGCACAGCTTCAGGCATTTGAGTATGTGACATCTCTCTTTCTCAGGATTCACACAAGCACCTTCCACTCCTTCTACAAAGCTCCTCTAGATCCCCAAACCTTCTTATTTGGACTTGAAGATCATAGCCTTTTCTCCTTCCCTGAAATCTGTGAAACGAGCAGAGAGGACGTTTCATGAAAAAGTTGGCTTAGAAGGGAGCACTCTTTTTAATAAGCAGATGGTCTCTATAGATGAGGGAGTGTTAACATTAAAAACATATGCTTGGTACCAGGGAGGGAGAAACACAAAAGAGGATCGCGACGCACATGGTCTCTGTAAACAAGTAGTCTTTGTGGAAGTTCCCCATGTGAGGGAAACAGCTTTACAGGGTGGTATGAAGAAACTTGCTTGAATAATTCTGACTTCATCTGCAAGACTGTTTACCTGACATGAATTATAATAGCACATTACTGAGAAACGACATCTGCAGAGATGATAGCTAGATGAGCTTGTGTTTATTTGTTTGGTTTTGTTTTACCAATTCATTTGATGAAATAAAAGCATTAGAAAATAGTCACCATGATCTTGCCCTCAATCTTTGTGTTTGTAGCAGAGAAATAAAACTGACTTTGTGTCAGCATTTGGTATCTGCTATGTAAATATATAACATTTATAGAAGAGAACAGAAATAGGTATAAAGACAGTCCATACCTATTACTCCAATGATGCAATTTCTAATGTGCTACTTTGATTTTAGAGCATAAATCTGTCAAAAATGGAGAGAAGTGAGTAGACAACAAAACGTACCCATGTCAAAAATATTTAATTGCTTATGGATTAAATTTAGCCTGAATGGAAATTGATATAGAGGCATCATTTGTATTTTGATAAGATTAATCTATTTCTCCCTTTTTTTACATTAAAAGAAAAACACTTCTAGTGATGAGAAAGAAGAACTGAACTAAATCTATAGTATAATGAAATGAGCACTGGAAAAGGAGTTAACAGATCCGGGTTCTGCCTCTAACTAACTGGGTGACCTTGGTTAAGGTCATTTTATTACCATTGGCTTCATTTCTTCAATTATAAAAAAACAAGTTAATATAAGTCAAGGATCACAGACTCAAATTTCTATGTGGCCCTGGCTGGTGTCATACATGAGTAAATCTTCCTGGGGGTAAGACTGTAGAGGGTGGTAGGGCTTGTGATGAAATGGAGTGAGCATGCCTCCTTTAAATGGGCAGCTGCTGCCAAGCAGCAACCAAATATTGCTATGAGAGTTATGGAGGAACGTGTTTCCAGAGCTTCTAATTTTTCAGTTTTTTAAGGTAGAAATCCTGATTTTGTGCAGAGTAGCTCAGTGTTCAAAGTAAGCAATTCATTTAAATTAAAAAAAAAGAGAGAGAGAGAGAGAAATAATATAAGGGTCAAATAATTATGAGGCTCCATGAGCTAAACGTGAGATCTATAGTCTAAATTATCTCTGGGGTCTTTTCTAGTTTTAAAATTCAAGGATTCTAGGGTAGAAATTGCAGCAATAAGGAATTTACTTCTGCTTAAAACAGATCGCATCATTTTTTTTAATGCTCTGAGAAGAAAAAGGCTGCCAGATATGTGCTGTGTTAATTCAAGGATGGAGGTGCTAAAAGAGTGGGGGCTGGATGGCCACTGCTTTGCTGGGGATGTGGTAGAGGAGATATCCATATTGGAGGTGTGTATCTGTGTATGTGATTGCATGGAAGTGTGTATATTTGTGTGTGCATATATGTGTATTGGTAAAAATGGGGGAACTAAACCAAATTATTCCATCAGTTCTTTCTGACCCTGTGAGTCTATGATTGTAGCTTTGTACTCATTCTCACTTTCTCTTTCTTTCTCTTTTGCTCTTCTCTTCTTGCCCTTATTCTTATTATTTCTCTGATTTTTCAAGTAAGGGGTCTGGAGACTTAAAAATCTGGGTAGGAATGAAAGATGTGACAACGAGTTTGAAGGAAAGTGTAGAGAAAAAGAGGAGGGAAATAAAGGGAGGTGAATTACCTGCAGATACTGTAGTTAGGAAAGTCTGTTATTTCAAGCTTGACTTATCTTTACTGTGGACATAAAATATGATCAGGGAGTGTGATGTCAGTGCATCCACTTTCAATAATTGATATGATGAATAATCTCAACCTTCCAACACCTTCTGTATCTCCCCACATCTCAAGAAACTTCATTCATCAGCCACGTTTGAAATGTTTAAGTAATCTCAGTGATGTATGGAACCCTGACACTCCCTTGTTAGAAATTTGTGCTACTAACATTCTATCAAATTAAAAAGCCACTGAGCTCTTGTGCATAAAATTATCATAAATTACCTTCTGAAGGTTCATTGCTGTTTGGAATGTTTAATTGCTCACTCAGCTGAACTTTAACAGCTCAGGATTATTAATCAACTTGTCAAAAGGTTTTTCATTATGTAGTCTTTAGATGGAATTGGGCAAGGTACAAACTTGTGCTTAAGTTGGTCTGATTGTAGCAAATTGCCAATAAATCTTGATAGAGTTTGGCATCTTTTGTTCACTTATTTTGATATTTTTACGAAGGATTCTTAGGGAAACTGGCTTCTCCTACAGTTTTCAATAGACTAAACGAATTCCTGTTTAAAGCAGAGAATTTTTCTGACCATCTAAGGGCCAATGAAGGCAGATAGATGTAAGACACTCTACTTATGAGTGACCTTATACACTCCTATTGAATTATGAAAAGAATGAGCGATAAACTTCAAAATGTTATTTATATTTCCTTTGTGACCTCTAATGTTATTTTATAGTAATCTGTTTATAAACAGTGTTTGAAGGAATAGGATGTTTTAAGTTAATATTGTTCAGTGTACTCTTATAGTGAAGCCAGGGCTGTCTTATTTTCCAAGGAGCGGGTTCACCTTAGTTAGCAAAGCCATATCACAGTCTAAAGATTATTACTGAGTTCTCATTTCTTCAACTATCAACCCTAAGCCTAAAAACAATTATTTAAAACTCAATGCACATGGTCACTGCTTTCATAAGCTCAGGAGTATGAAAAGTCTTCAATGAAAATGAAAATAACCTAACATTTTACACGGTACATAATTATTCCCTGTTCTCTATTTTTCTCTCTCTGTAATTTTTTGAATTGCACAAATATCTGAAAATATTAGCATGGAAAATCATGTTTTTCTACTGGCTATATATTTACACATTTATAAAGTAAATTTGTTTCTGGAAACCCAATAAATCAATAACATCAACCAAAGTATGTTACTATAGCAATTGGTGGTGGCTGTGGTAAGGTAGTGGTGGTGTTAAGAAGGGTAGTATTCTGAGGCTCTTGATAACATTGGCACATATAAGGTATTTGTGAATGCCTGCCTCCTATAGCCACAAAAGTAAAAACTGGAATCTCATGATGCTGTCACTGCAATTGAAGCTGTAGGGCCACCCAAGGGATGACTAATCTTATTAAAAAGACCATTGGTACTGAAAACTAATCCTTCTTGGTTGGGAAATAAACTGCCTTTGCCAGAAATTATTTGAAGAAAAAATCTTGAGTGAGGTTTCAGTATTTGCCTCATTACTTTTCATGTGGCAAAGAATGGAAATAAGATACCCACTGAAAAAACAATTTAGATGCAACTGCATCCTGAGATGACTAAAGATTCTTCTACCTGCCCGCATCCCTCTCCACCCACCCACCCAAAGCCAGCATGACATAATTTTCTCCCAAATCTCTATGAGTAACATGTGGTAATGTTAAAACCAAGACTCTATTAGTTACTCTATGACTTTTGTCTTGCCATCGCTGCATTTATAATTTCCTACCCTCTTTCTTTTTTTTTTTTTTTTTTTTTGAGACGGAGTCTCGCGCTGTGTCACCCAGGCTGGAGTGCAGTGGCGCAATCTCGGCTCACTGCAAGCTTCGCCTCCCAGGTTCACGCCATTCTCCTGCCTCAGCCTCCGAGTAGCTGGGACTACAGGCGCCCGCCACCACGCCCGGCTAGTTTTTTGTATTTTTAGTAGAGACGGGGTTTCACCATGTTAGCCAGGATGGTCTCGATCTCCTGACCTCATGATCCACCCGCCTGGGCCTCCCAAAGTGCTGGGATTACAGGCTTGAGCCACCGCGCCCGGCCGTTCCTACCCTCTTTCAAACAGAATAGAGTGGTGCAGTTAAGTAGGAAAAATAACATATAGTTTGAGAAAGGCTGCATTAATTAAATGAACATAAATGGATAACAGTGCGCTGCTGACTGAATATTTGCATTAAGAAGAGAAGACTGGTGCTGGAATGCACATCTTTTGTAAAAATGACACAGTGAATATTTCTTCGTCATGATTATGGTATCACTTAAGATTGATTGGGCTGCAAGTAACAGAAAACCCAACAAGTAGTGACTTCATCAGGGTTTCATTCTCCCCATAGAACAAGAAGTTTGGAGATGTGCTATTGCTGCTGTTGATTTAGTTATTCAAAGATGCTATTTAGAACCCAAGCTGTTGGCTGGGCCTGGTGGCTCACGCCTATAATCTCAGCACTTTGGGAGGCCGAGGCAGGCAGGCAGATAACGAGGTCAGGAGATTGAGATCATCCTGGCTAACACGGTGAAACCCCGTCTCTACTAAAACAGAAAAAATTAGCCGGGCGAGGTGGCAGGCGCCTGTAGTCCCAGCTACTGAGGAAGCTGGAGCAGGAGAATGGCGTGAACCCGGGAGGCGGAGCTTGCAGTGAGCCGAGATCACGCCACTGCACTCCAGCCTGGGCGACAGAGCGAGACTCCGTCTCAAAAAAAAAAAAAAAAAAAAAAAGAACCCAAACTGTTTTTCTTGTTTACTGCCTTTATTGTGTGCTGACTTTTTGTTTACTTGCTTGTGACTCCATGGTTGGGAATGGTGGTTTCAGTCAATTAACTGTGTCAGCCACAAATTAATCAATTTTATTTAGCATGAATAAGATGAAATGTCACTGGTGAAGACTCTACTAATTTTTATTCGATTAGTTAAATTTTCACTCTAACTCCTCTATATTTAACAGAATGATTTAAAACTTGCATGAAAGCTTAGAAAATACAATCTAATGACAGATTAAAAGAAGCTTATTAAAGAAAAGTTGAAAGAGTCTTTTCTCTTCTCCAAGTATAGAAAAGATGACTAGGAAGACATTGACCAGCTGCTTTATTTTTCCAATACACAGCAAGTTAAAAAAAATCCTATTATTACATGTGAAAGAATTTGCTACCAACGAGGATTTTGGAGTCCTGGAATGGTTGACTTCTTTGGAAAACTGGAAGAGCACCTTAGAAAAGAATGTATTTGAATTAATTTAGGCAAACTTTTTTGAGTAAGGTTACATGACATGATCTCTTGAGGTCCCATTCAATTCGAAGACTCTCTGGTTCTGTGATGCTAAATGTTGGAATGATTGACTAGAATGCCTTAAGACTAAATTCTACTCATTTATTTCAGTATCACTTATGGAAAAAAAAAAATCCTAGAAATTACCACTTTATGCACTGGTTATAGCAGCCAGCATTCTCCCCAAGCTTTGTAGTGATGCCTTTTGGAGACTAGAGTGGAACTTATAGTGTAAATTTTCTTTAGTGCATGGATTATTGATTTAATAGATCATGACAATCTATTTTGTCAGACCTGCTACCACATGGGTTCTGAGTCAGCAGGCAGATGAGCCTTATAAAATATTTGCTGTTTTCAAAAAGTTGCTGCATAAGATGAAATTAAAGCTCAATAGTGTTGTAGTCAGTTATTTGGTAAGTAAGGTGATCACAACCCAAGAGACAGAATCATTAGAGGAAAAATGAAGTAGTCATTTTGATGTTTGCTTTTGCTTCTGTCACCGGAATGGTAAATTTTAACCTAAAGGAAGAAAACAACAAATTTTGGATCTTTTCAGGATGTATAATATAAAGTATGAAATAATATCCAGTTGGATTCTTGGTTATCAAAGGTGGGGTTGTCAGAGTCTGGAAAACAGGCTCTAATTTGGCTATTTGGTTACAGGCAGTATATTGAGTAGCAATGGAAAGCAGGATGGGCAAAGAGAAAACCAAACGGTGATGCAGTCCCAACAGTAGTTTCAAGCAATTCACAGGGAGCATGGGATATTCCTTTAGAGATATCCCAAATGGAGGCAAGGGAATTAAATTTTTGTCCTCCTGCATTGCTCAATCATTGGATGTGATCTTTCCCTGGGGAGGGAACATAAACTTGGTCAAGCAGGTTCCTTTGGTCAAGGGTAATTCTTGGGGAGGATCAGCGTTGAAGAGATAAATAGCTTGGCCCTGAGGGAGGTGGGGAGGCACACGCCACAGCATCTAGTAGAGCACACTCCTTCCGCCACTTGAATTCATTTGTTTCATGGAGTAAATTCACCCTATCTGGGAAGAGCTACTCTCTGTACTTGCTTTCTTTTCTTGGGGAAATCTTAAAGAAAAAGGTTAGAGGTACAACAGCCCTAGGCAGTGCAGCTTGTCTCAAAGCTGTACCTGATACTCATCAATGCTCTGCTCAGGTATGCATTTCAGACTTCCCTTCACCATTGTTGATTAACTCTGCCAGGCCAGGCCACTTACCTGGAAGGGTCACCAAACTCTCAACTATGACCCCAAGGTCACTGTGATCTTCTCAGGCCATGGCTGAGGTACTTGTTCATTTATTATTAAAACTGGCAACTGGAGTGCCAAGATATGCCCCAGTGGATCACCTAGGCACCAAATAACAACTACTCCTTCTCCTTCTCCTTCTCTTTCTTCCTTTTTGAGACTAGGTCTGACTGTATTACCCAGGCTGGAGTACAGTGGTGTGATCATAGCTCACTGCAGCCTCACACTCCCAGGCTTCAGCGTTGCTCCCACCTCAGCTTCCCAAAGGGCTGAGATTACAAGTATGCATCACTCTGCCTAGCCCCTTGACCTGTGTGTGAAAACAGATGAGCTTCCTCCTGATCTTCAAGGTAAATTGTCTCTGTTAGGATGTTGACTCTTCTTCTTACCTGCTGGTCTGAGGAGCACAAAGTGACCAAGATTCACCTGAAACTTAAAGTTTAATGGGTTGCTCAGCGGGTCCCAAGAGTCAAAATCCCATTTTAGATTTTGCCCCATAGGACTCTGGTACCAAGTGTCACAGTTCAGGGTCTTGGGGGAACAGACTTTACCGAGACGTAGAGATTTGAATGCAGGAGTTTTATGGAGGTGCCATCTCAGAATCAACACCTGTGAGGGAGCAAGGGCCACGTGATTCGGCAGCTGAAGATGTTGAGCTACAATGTGGTTGTAGTAGCAGCCTCTGATGATCCCACAGGAAGTATTGAAGCTAGGGTTATCCTTTAGAGATGTCCTAAATTGTGGAAAAGGGCTTGGTAACCTTGCATTGACCAGTCACTGGATACAAGCTATCCCCCAAAGAAAACATAAACTTGGGCAGTTTTTGTGACCAAGGGCAATTTCTGCAGAGAGACACAGCTGTAATCTGTGTTGGGAGAAAGAATCCCTCAGTCCTGAAGGGTATTCCGGAGGTATATGTCAGCATCTTCCACCTTGATTCTAAATTTACTGTACAGCTTGGATAAAACCCTCATTTAGAGTCAGGTGACTTTTATACCTTCCTTCCTTCATTATGAGTATTTGCTAAATCACTTTTGAATACATGAATGATTCAAACGTTTGAGTGTTTAGCATGTCCTCACACTCTGCGATGTATGTCCTGGTGATACAGATAGAGGAGTCAAGCACAGTCTGCCTTTAAATTTGATGGGTGACATTCCTCTCTCTGCCCCTTCCTGAAAAAAAGATGTATGCAGGCAAGTTATTTAAAATCATGTGCCTCTGTTTTCTTACCTGTAAACTTGGACAAACAATGCTTTTTCTGTTCCCCTCAAGATTATGAGAATCAAAGCAGTCTGTTGAGGTTCTTGGAAGATATAAAAAGTGTTTCATGACTTTGTGTATGGAATCATTCTTATACAAGTTGTTACTATTTTACAGATAATGTACAAATAAGTACTTAATTTTATATTGACTGAATTTGTGCTGAAGTAGACCTTGAATGTTATTTGAACATTTTTGGAAGGATGTTGTCAGAGGTATTAGCTTGGGAATAAAAGTCACAGTGAAATATCTGTTATTTGCATTTTACTATGTTTCATTTCAGTGTTATTACTGCACTGAAACAATGTGTCAAAGTACACATTTGGACAATCTAAACCCTTGGATGAAATACATAATTAACAAAATTTAATGGCATCACATTTTTGGGTCATTTTAAGAGTTAATATCTGTTTCTTGCTTTTCTAATAGTAATAATTTTTTCCATTTCTCTTCATTTTCTTTCTAAATAAAATTATCTTTTTTCAAATTGTGTGAAATACAAATGAGTTTTTAAATCAGTGTGATAAATGTTAGCTGAGAATTTCATCTGAAAACTGAAGTCTCAACACTTAGACAGAGAGAACTTGTAGTAGAGAGGTTTGGCAGAGCCATTTCATATCACACCTGTTTCCATACCACAGGCTGACAAAATGTAAAGTCAATAACAATTACTGGACACCTAAAACATGCAAAGCCCTGGGCCAGTTGGCATGAAGACAAATAAAGATGAATAAGACTTATAAAGACATATAAGCCCCGTGGTCTTCAGGGGCTCATATTATAGTGAAATATGTTCACCTTCGGTTAGGCACAGATAAGAAAAATGCGTTTACCAGATCAACTTAGGGGAGGGAGGATGGAAGTAAATGGCTTATAATTCTGACTAGAATAACGAGGTCAAGGAAACATCAAAGCATTTTGACGTTTTCTCCTCCAACTTTTAATCTTCCTAGGAAGAACTGGCTTCCTAAGACTTTATTTTACATCTCTTTCTCTCTCTGTCTTGTCTGTCTGTCTGTCTATCTATCTATCTATCTATCTATCTATCTATCTATCTATCTATCATCTATCTATCTCCTAGAATATATTAATTGGCACTAAGTATAGACTAAAACAGAAGAATAAAATCAGAGCCTATCATTTACCCTTTGAATCACAAAATGGCCTTCATCCCTAAAAGCCAGTTGCCACAAATGCTGAACCGTTTGGGAGAAAGGAGATGGGCCATAACATTTTGACCTGAATATAACAGCCACCCTGGTGCAGATAATTCACAAAATTCTGTTTTGGGAAAAAGTATACTTTGCCCAGATTTTTTTTTTTTTTTTTTTTTTTAAGCCAGCTACATCAGACAGAGAGAAATTCTCTATAGCTTGGAGGATAGTTTGATTTTTAAGCCACTTAGCCTGCTGAAGATTTGCCTGTGTCCTGATATGGAGGGTGTTGCACATAGCCCAAGGCCAAACACAGCAGCAGCAACCAGACTGCCAACTTACCCTCACCATATACAGTAATAGGTGATTAACAGATTTCTTTCAATTTTGTAGATCTTATAAGGTTTGAAAAAAATTGTTTCACAGGTGGTGAGAAGTAAGTCAGTGCCTTGGTGAAGGAAATGCCTGTCGTGAATGCACGGCCCTCAGAGGACTAAACAATATTCAATCCTTGTCCTGAAGTAAGTCTTATAAAAGTCAAAACGCAATAAGGTAAAAATCCAGGAGCAAAGTCTTGGTCATCCATGCCATTCATATTTCCCAGTATTTCTACAAAGTAGTTTAGTGGTATCTATTAGGCTGACAAGGAATAGGTTTTATTTCACCAGGCAGAAAAATTTTCTAAGGATATCAGCAATGAAACATGTATTGCAGAATTAAATAGCTTCAAATGAGCAGTTGGAGGGCAATGTAGAACACCTGGTAGACAGGTAAATCAGTGTGTAAAGATGTGGAAGGAATCTTAAGCATCTGCTTTACCAAGCAAATCCAAAACCTGGACTGGAAGAAGAACTTAAGGATGAAACTCTGAGGTAGTTCATGGGCTGTGCAGATAAATATATTTGATTTCTTAATAAAATACAACATTTATAGAACTAAGCATTGGTTGCAGTTTATTGGCACTACATATTATTTAGCATTTATAAATGAGAACCTGTCAACTCCAAATTGCCCACATGCATAAAAAGAAGCCTAGGCACTGACAATTTCAGACAACTGATATTTAGAAAATCATACTTAATTTCAACAAGTACTTATTGCATGC
This sequence comes from Theropithecus gelada, assembly GCF_003255815.1. Taxonomy (NCBI): domain Eukaryota; kingdom Metazoa; phylum Chordata; class Mammalia; order Primates; family Cercopithecidae; genus Theropithecus; species Theropithecus gelada. The sequence continues at coordinate 11,016,777 of NC_037674.1, forward strand.
TTACTTTGTCGAAGGCACTATGCTGCTCTATCAGGTTCTTTCTTCAGGCAGTAGGATAAGACAATGTCAATCAGCTAGCATTACATTTACAAGGTATATGTAGTAAGTGCCTAAAAGAGGTGCAGAGGAGGGAGGGAGTTTATCCGGGAGGGAGTTTATCCAGGAGGGCAGATTGTGAAAGACGTTGTGGAGGAGACATAGTGCCATTTTGACAAGAAAGTTATGGGTCCAAGGAGAATGTTTCTAGATGAGAAAATAAGAGTAAAACCAAGATTGGTAAGATAGGAAGTGAGAGGCATGTTTGGCACATCAAGAATAGGTCATTTTTGCTTGGTTGCTACAAGAACAGTTGCAGGGAGATAGGAATTTAGTCTGAAAAGGAAGTTGGGTAATATTGTAAAGTGCTTTCAATTTTAGGGAAAGAGATCTACTTAATGCTGTATAACAGGGCTTCTCAACTTTAGCCCTGTGGATATTTCAAATCAGATAATTCCTTGTTGTGAGGGGCTGTCTCGTGCATCATCCCTGGCTTAGTGGCATTCCTTCCTTCCTTATTCCCTCTTCTTCTGACAATGAAAAATGTCTCCAGATTACAATATTCCCTGGGGGTCAAAATAACCCCCAGTTGAAATCCACTGCTGTAAATAATGGGAATCAGGGAAGTTTGGGAGCTGTAATCAGATATGCCTCTACTTACTTTCCACATCTAATCCATCACCAAGTAATCAAAACTGTTTCTAAATATCTCTTGTATTCTTTTCTTGCATCACTGTTGCCACTGACTTAGGAAAGACCTTCCATCATTTGCACAGAGATTCCTGCAATCGCCAATGAGCAGCTCCCTGTTCTAGACCTTTTCACCTACAAACCATTTTTTCGTACCCTTTTTCAAAATACAAATCTGATCATGTCACCACTTTACATAAAATGCTTCAGACTCTCCGTTGCTTTCATGGTAGAATTCAAATCTTTAACATGGTCCTTCCTATCTGTGCAACCTCATAATTCCTTCCATGGAATCACATGTCTCAGCCATAAACCGGACTATTGAACTTTCTTTAAATGTCACACATTTTTATATTGCCACGTGTTTTCACATGGTGTTCTTTCTGTCTAGAACTCTACTCTCCCTGCTTGATGGGTAATGCTTAGTCAATATAAAACTCATTTCAGTAGTAATCTCATCCAAGCACAAGAAAACCCCTCCTGCCTTAGTCACCTTTAACCCTAACATACTTCTGGAACCACTCTACTTTGTGTTATTGTGTCCTCGTGCCGATCAACTTGTATCTATTACTGTCTACAGTTTTGACTCCTCCACTGGAATGTACTTTTCCTGAAGGCAAAAACTAGCTGTGCTTTTTTTTTTTTTTTTTTTTGAGACAGAGTCTCGCTCTGTCGCCCGGGCTGGAGTGCAGTGGCGTGATCTCGGCTCACTGCAAGCTCCGCCTCCAGGTTCACACCATTCTCCTGCCTCAGCCTCCCAAGTAGCTGGGACTACAGGCACCCGCCACCACGCCTGGCTAATTCTTTTGTATTTTTGGTAGAGACGGGGTTTCACCATGTTAGCCAGGATGGTCTCGGTCTCCCGACCTTGTGATCCACCTGCCTCGGCCTCCCAAAGTGCTGGGATTACAGGCTTGAGCCACTGCGCCAGGCCTAGCTGTGCCTTTTTTGTATATCCACAGTATATGTTGTGTATCCACAGGATTTGTTTATCCGCAGTAGTCACTGTCATCTTAAAACTGTGGTCTGCATATTTCCTAAAAGGGAAGTGATGCAGTTTTGGCTGATGGTCCTTAGCAACCAATATACTCTCCAAGGAGCTGGTCTTTCGTAGAGGACTTATACGTAAGGGCTTGCTGGCCTTGTGAATAATCTCTGCTTTTTCCTACTTTCTCAAACAAGAAGAATCAACCAAACCACAGCAGCTGCTAAAATACATGGGCTCATCGGTATTTCTGTTTTGTGGAGGGACTATATTCCAATTTACAAATAAAAATATCCTGTGCTAGCTATGTGATTATTTCGGTCTTCAGTTAGATGAGAGTCATTAACCTGAAGCCCTTGGAACTCTGAGTGTGCCAGGTAAGCTTTGTGATCCCACACAATTGTTTTCTAAGAGAGAATACATAATACTTTTAAATGTATAATAGATTTTTTAAAGAAGTCAGCATGCTGAAAAGGTTAGAAGTAATTTTCTTAAAGTCCTTTTACAGAGAACACTAAATCTCAAGTAAAATTTGAAACCTTTGCCTTGTATAGAATCCATTTGTTAAATATCCAAAGATTATTTGACCACAAACACAAAAGAAAGATCCAAGTGTGGTAAAAAATAAAAATTCAAAATTAAAGTACTAGCTTAAAAATAAGCACAAAAGGCCCTAGGTTCTTTTCTCTCTTAATAAAAGAAAAGGAACAATAAGATAAGTTGGACGCTGAATTTTCTGGAAACAATTTCAGCATCTGTAAAAGGTCTACACTGTTTTCGAATGCTGGCTACTCCCAGGTCTGACATGTGCCACCTTAATCAACACTTTGGTGCGGGTGTAATGGAAAACATGTTTTCTCTGCCATAACTCTAGTGTAAGTTTATGACATCAGCCAAATGGGACAGACAGTCTGAATCCTGCGATAGACAGGCCTTCTGACAGCTAAATAGAGGACACCCTGCTCATGAAAGATAGTCTTTATAGATACGACAGCCTCCAAGTGGAAAACTCTCTCTTGGAATAGAGAAATTTGGCACAACTTTTCCCAGAAACTATGCCAAAGATCTTTAATACTAGAGGCAGTTCTCATAACCATAAACTCTATTGGTTACTCTACTGACACAAGTGCTTAGTGCTTTTTCATCTAATCAGACTTGAGTGTGGAAACAGCCCAAGGTTTTATCGGGTGTTTATACTATTTCAATGGCACTTCCTTTGATTTACCTAAGGGATGTTTTGTTTTAATTAAAGTTTATGACCAAAGATGGGCTGAAAAAGTATTGACGTGGATGTACATTGTTTATGGGTTTTGAATACAATTATGTCAACCGTAAAAATAGACCAAACAATTTCGCTTGTCCGCCAAAAATCAATTCTTGATCACAGGATTTCAGGTCTTCATTTTGTTTTCATTTACATTAATAAAAAGTACTTGCTGATCATTAACTGGAGAAAACTGTAAAGTCAATAAATCTGGAAACTAACATTTATTAAGTTTCAATGGGAAATGTAATGAGGAGATCTGATGTTGGTTACATTCTGGACTCTTTCCAATTAGTTGGCTCTCCCTCCAAAGCAAATGTACTAAAAATAAAATGACTTCCTTTTTGATGTCAATTATAAAGTGTGTATATTTTGCCTCTTTTTGTCTTTTAGGTTTTGATAAGATTTGGCAAGATTGTACCTATGAACCTATCTGACACCTGCCTCAGAAATCATGCCAAACGTCATAAGGTCACCATCCATTTCCTTCACACTCTCTTTGCTTTTATGTACCAAGTTCCAAAATTAGAAGCAAGAGAAATGATGTACTGAAGAATGCATATTTATTGAGGACTCTTATTAAAACCAAACAAGTTCTCACAGGCAAAATATTGGATTAAAATGGCTTCCAAAGCATACCCATCAACTTCTTTACAGGTCATAATAGCATCTGAGTACAGAACCGTGATTCTCAGAACAAGATTTACAACTACTGATGCTTTTCTCTGTGTTTACAAAGATATTGAGAAACACAGTAGCTAGGGCCCCTGCTTCAAGATGACCAAGTATCTGTGGTCTCAGGTCTGCAGTTGTTCTGCACCCTCCTCACATTCAGCAACTACAGCAGTATGAACCTTGGATTGTGGTCCTCAAAGACCCTCCTTGGTCACGTATGTGTTTCTAAGAAGACATGAGCATGGTGACACGATTGCTGTTTTATTTTACCTTGCTGAAGGCATTTGAACCACAAAAATGAGTTTTTAAGTGGGACTTTGGAAACAAAGGCATTATTTGAGAATATACAAATGACATCATGAAGATTTAATTTAATAAATTCCCCAAATTTTCATTTTAACCAAGAGCAGGGCATTTAAAGTCAGAGATCTAGATTCCATTTTTGGTTTCACTTTTTATTACTGCATGTTCTGAGCCAAGTCATCTGACAGCTATGAAACAGGGATACTAATACTTCTTTTTTTAAAAGTTTATATACATACATATATATATATATATATATATAATTTATGGATACATAGTAGGTATAAATAATATTTATGGGTACATGAAGTATTTTGATACAGGCATGCAATGCATAATAATTACATTAGGGTAAATGGGATCATTTACCTCAAGCATCTATCCTTTGTCTTACAAACAACCCAGTTACAATCTTTTAATTATTTTAAAATGTGCAATTAAATTATGTTGACTATAGTTACCCTGTTATGCTACCAAATACTAAGGTCTTATTCATTCTTTCTAACTATTCTTTTATACCCACTAACCATCCCCTAGGGATATTAATACTTCTTTGTAGGAGAAACTGAGGGCTTCTTTTCCAGAGGAATGCTGCTATAAATTGTTTGGGTTCATGCTGTTGTCACAGTGCTAAGGGCTGTGCCAGGTTAAAGGCTGGCTCACATATGAATGCAGCCCTTTTAAGTTGCTCCCCCACCCCCACTCCATGAACTTAGAAAAGTCCCTTTAGGGGGAATAGGCCATCTCGCTTGCTAACATATGACTGGTGAAGTGAGAGTGAGAGTGACTTGGAAGAGGACACCAGTGTCCAGACTGAAATCTAGGGCAGCTACTCCCTTGCTTTTACAATTCTACTACTTCCCACTGGCATATGTATTCTGGTTTGGCTTTTTCTTTCATTAGAATGGCAAGATCTGATATTCAGTTTTGGATTGTGGAGAAAATATAAGCCCTGAGAACTGCTTTCACTTTACTCTACTTGAGTCTACTTTGTTAGGGTGAAGGAAATCTTACACATGGCTCATACCAGAATTCTAGAGTCTTGTGTCAGTGTTGCGGTCAAAGCCCCAACTACTGTAGTAATAAATAGTTTTCCTCCCTTGAACTTTTCTTTTTTTTTTTAAATTCGGGGAATTTGTAGATGGTTGAGTGGTCTAGGACCAGACTTAGGTATTTAGAATCTTATTTCTTGGCCATTTATCTCTCAATAGATACATATCTACTGGCATTCCATTTTGACATGATTTACATTTATCTCACAGGTGGTTTACAAGATTAGTTGGAATAATATATGTCAAAATATATGCTTCGGGCACTATAAATTATTGTACAAATATTTGTTATGTATTATTATTTCTTGCAGGCATATTGTACAGGTGTATTTCTACTTTTTATTATTTATTACAGCATGTTGTACTAGGGAGTTGACAATTGTTTATTAGTCACAGGTCAGTTCTTCAGCTTCTTCCTTCACTTGACTGTATTCATGTTTTTGCTTCTGTGCAGATCACGTATGTATTTCAGGGGCTTTCGGATTCTCTTTATACTTACACAATGACCAGCTATTATGTTTCAGGGGCTCTATGGTCACAACTAGAAAAAGGTCTCTGGACTATGTTTTTCGCTGTTGTCCCCGAGGCAAGATAATGTCTTTTCTCACTCTCCTTTTACCTTTTTGGTTCTTTTCACATTGCTGCAGATATCTACCCCTTCTTGTCTCTGCCTTTTAACTCAGCTTGCCCTCCCATATCACACTTCCTGGGAAGGTAAAAATGAATTGTAAACAATGCCAAGAATTTGCTCAGCACAGCCCTTTCCTACTGCTCTCCCTGCTGCTGTCACGGCCATGCCTTGATTTTCATTAGCTGCTTCTGATTCTCTCAGTTCAGGATCTCATTCGTATTTTTTTGGTGGGCTGGTGCGGGGAGCTACAGTGCTTTCATCACTTGCTAGGCTAACGCCTGCTGTCCCATTTGTTCTCCATTCAGGAGTGGAGAATTCACCACATTTTGAAGGTTACACCCATCCCTCAAGGGCCGGTTGAAAGATTCTCTCAACATCAATGTTAGTTTCTCTTTTTATCCTCTTGTGGCTTCTTGTTTGACTCTTCTTATGTCAACTACTCCCATTTTTCTTGCATTTATGTATGGGTTTGCCTCTCCCACTGGATTGAGAGTTCCTGAATGGGGTGGCTTTACCTTACTCGTCTTTGTTGACTCAGAACACTTGCATCATCCTTTGCATGTGAGTAATATGTGGGTAGAGATGTATGGAACTGGTTTATATTGAAATGCTCCCTCTGGCCAAGCATCCTGGTGCGTGCCTGTAATCCCAGCTATCCAAGAGGCTGAAGTGGGAGAATCACTTGAGGCCAGGAGTTTGAGGCTATAGTGCAGCTGTGATGATTGTGCCTGTGAATAACCACTGCACTCCAGCCTGGGCAACACAGCCAGATCCTATCTATAAAATAAATACTCCTTCCTGTCTTTGCACCCACACTGCTGTCTATCTCTGCAGGGTACTTCATACTCCTTTTATCTACATCATACTTATTTATCCTTCTCCTTTCTGTGTAAATGCTGCTTCCTCAGATATCCCATAGACTAGGTTAAGGGTTCTTAAGAAATGCTGTTAGCACATGTACTTAACTCTAACGAAGATTTGAGACACTTAAAATTATATATTCAGTATCTACATTCTCTGTTAGACCGTGAGCTCCATGTTGACAAAAATAAGACATAGCTACCTCGTTCACACTCTAAACCTACCATGGAGCAACTATCTGTTGATTTATTAAAATAAATTCACTGGTTTCTATTCTTTTAATTGTTATTCTTTTTTTTTTGTCAGAAGTTATCCCTTACTATTTGGCACATGGAAGCTGGAGCCAAATTGTAAGTGCGTGTATCATAGCTTGGTCATCTACAAGTGGTACACTCTTAACCTCTCTGTTCCTCAAATTCTTTATGCTTAAGAGGGAATCATAACAACATCTACAGTGAGGAATGTGGTATTAGGAGAGATAATGTGGCTCGCTCAGCAGAGCACCTATGTAAGGAACGTACTCAATAAGCATTAGTTATTACCACTGTCCAGCCATCCTTATGGAAGGAAGAAAAGATAAAGATAATATGAGAAATTATTAAAATGACTCTTCTCTTGAGCTCTGGAATCTCATTTTCTCAACTCAAACTAACAATCCACTCAGAAGTGTGTGTTCACTCATATGTGCCACCCATTGCTCCCAAGAGGGTCCGTATTCCAATGAGATGTATTTGTGTAACTGGGGCCATGTGTTTGTGTGTATGCATGTGTTCGTGTGTGTGTGTGTGTGTGCAGGAGCATCCCTAAGACTAAGACTTGGTGATGGAGCCGCTGAGTATCCCTATTCCTCTACCCTACACCTTCACTCTGAGATCAGGACGCTCTTAGGAAGCACTGAACTAAAATTGGCCCCAGCGCTTCTTTGCTTCCAGGGATAAATATTAGAGCTGATGTAGCAGCATCTTCAAGCATATAGCTGTAGAATCAATGTGTAAGATCCTATTCTTTTAAAAGTGCTTTTTGAGAACTTTCATACAAGATATACCGGGTTGTTTTTATGGCTACAGCCAATAACATTTTCCTTTTCTTCGTTTTCTTGACATTTTATCCAATCAATTAGAAAGCAAATTGCTCTTTGCTCTCAAAATGGCACGGCTTGCTTTCTTTTGAACCAGCTTATGAAAATGTCAGAAATCATTAAAGAAAGTGAAGAAACAAAAAACCACAAGACAAGCAATGTGGATTTTATGTTTAATTGGCATACAGCCCGTCTTTTAGCTCTAGTGTTTTTAAATTGTGT